>NW_012137303.1:5938538-6002609 GCF_000956105.1 Propithecus coquereli
AGTGAGTTGTTGCTTCAGTTACAGTCAATAAATGCCTTAGAGGTGATTTCTTGCAGAACCTTAGGAGAATTATAAAGAATACAATACATTTCTATCCTCAAAGAGATTCTACCTGGTAGATAGAGAGCGATGCACGTATCTTGCAAGAAAAATATACAATATGATCTTTTATTCAAACTATTAAGGGCCCTCAGAACAGAGTCTCCTCTCAGTTTGGGAGGAAGATGGTGAGAAATGGGTAATACTTTGCAGGTAGAAGCAGACCTAGATAGAAGAAGGGCATGTCAGGAAGGACCAGGCTAAGAGGATAGAGGCGGATGACGGTGACTTGTCTATGGGATGGAACAGAGGATGTCAGGGAGGGCACAATGACACTCCCCACCAAAAGTGTGGTTTGAGACCTAATCACATGGAGGGCCTCAGAACTTTAATCATAAAGTAAATAGGCAATACAAGGAAGTTAGCTGGGAAAATACACTGAGCAGGGCTAGACTGTAAGAAATGTTGTCTGGAGGCAGCACATAGACAGGACCCAGGCAGACCAGCTTGAAGACTGGCCCAAGTCCAGACAAGAGATAGCAAAGACCCGAACAAAGGCAGTGAGAAAGAATGAGAAGAGAGAATGCATGACTTAGTGGTGAAATGTCAAATGGAAGTGAGGTGGGCAACTCAGGGGAGGAGCACTTCTAGGCACTTCTTAGGAAACTCTGTGTTAGCTACCACATACCCCAGTGTGGACATGCCACCCCTAGCCCAACCTCAGAGATGCAGAGGAAGGGGACAGCAGGGGAACCTCAGTAGACCAAACATAAGAACAGAAAACAGAACCATAGGCTTTCAGAGGTGAAGGGGGCCCTAAAGGCCATCTATAACAAGTTTCACATTTTTTATAAATGAAGAAACAATGGCTTTGTGGATGCAAAGGCAGCAAAAGAGATGTGGGACGTGTTCTCCTTGATATTAGTGTCTTAACAGGGAAAAGAGATATTACGTATCCAAGAACACCATATGGAAAGTCATTAGACAAATAACAAAGGGAGGGAAATACTTGCAACTCATATCATGGAATAATGGCTAATCTTAATAAAATGCATATAGATAACAGGAAGAAAAAGATTAAGCAACCCATAGAAAATGGACAAGGAACATGAACAGGCAGCTCACACAGAAAAAAAAATAGAAGTGGTCCTTAAGCACACGAGAAGATAGTCGACCTCACTCAAAATCAGAAAGATGCACATTAAAACAACACTGATGACCACGCTTCACCTCCACGCTAAAAGCTGGACATTACTGGCGAGCTGTGGAGAAACAGACTCTGTTTTGTTGATGAAATCCCGCTCCCGGGGAGGGTAAGATGGCACTACCTACCGAAATGACGGCTGCGTTTGTTCTCTGACTCAGCAAAGCAATCCTGCTTCTGGGTATTTATTCTACATGTAACCTGCACAGGCATGAAATAACGCACACACACGCGGCCATTATTGCAGCATTATTCGCAATAGCAAAGGGTTGAAAACAACCTGACAGCCAACTTAGGAACTGGTTCCATAAACAATAGAATAGTTACACAGTGGAATATAATCTGCAGTAAAAAAAGAGCGGAAGAGGTTCTTTGTGTCTTTGTGTCTTAATATAGAAGATATATTATTAAGGGGGAAAAAGCATGGTGCAGAATATGCATTAAGTATGTTATCTTTTATATTAAAAGGGGGAAAACAAGAATATACACACACACATATATACGCACACATATATACACACATATATATACATGCATATATATATATATATGCATTTGTCCTTGCAAAAAAAGAAATACTAGAAAGATAAGAAACTAATAAAAAACGTTTACCTCCAAAGAAAGGGTAATGGGGGAAGAGAGAAAAGGAATCAAAGGTAGCTGTTTTAGTATATATCTTTCTCTTTCATTTTTATTTTTTCACCCTGTAAACATGCTAATAATTTAAAAAGATAACCACACCAAAAAACTTGAAATTGCAACTGTGAACAATACATAAGTGAGATACACATGGTAATTATCACAGTCAAGAAAGATTTGACCTAATCAGAGAGATCAAGGGACGTTTCCTTGAGGAAGTGCCTCTTGAGCTGAGATCTGAAGATAAATAGGAGTTAATGGGCTCAAAGAGCAGAGAAGAGCATTAGAATCAGAGAGGGAAGCCTGTGCAAAGGCCCTGTGGTGGGAAAGAAACCAGTGCTTAGAAAGAACGAAAGGAAGCAGCATAGCAAAGCAAGCTGGGAGAAGAGGGTAGACCAATAAGGGCAGGCTAGACCATGTGAGGCTTCTAGGCCATGTTTAGAAAAGTGCTTTGTTTTGTTTTTTTATTCTAAGAGCAAGGAGAAGCTGTTGAAGGGTTGTAAACAGGCAGACATGAGAGGATCCAGGGGAGTTTGAACTTTATACAGGGTAATATTCATAGTCACTAAAGAAATGTAGAAGAAAGTTGGCGTGGTCACTACACTTATTCCTAGAAAATACCATCAGTCCCTCCAGCCTCCCCAATTCACCAATAAAATCACACACAATGCCTGCTAACAACATTCCACATATTTCAATTATGATCCATCAGTTGCTATTTGCTAAAAACATTATACAAATTGCACAAAGGATAAAGTTGTTATAGTCTAATTTACATTGGAACTTATCTTCGTTTCTAGGCAACATCATTGCACTGGATAATGATGGCTCCGACCCCCAGAATCTTTCACAATCTGGTAAGTGAAATGAACGAGGGAACCAATTTCTGTGTGTTCAGGCCAGTATCACAGTCTATTACATCTAGCCTGGGAATAAAACCCATTTTTAATGCACCATTTGATAAGAACAGTTAACCTCAGTATGTGTTGTAATTAGAGAGATAATTAGAACTTCACTAGAACATTTTAAGACCAGGCATACATTTGAAATTCACCTAGAATGAAAATTGCATTATCTAAAACCAATCCAAGGTATTTTTGCTTCCGACTTTACCTTACCTCCTCTCCTCACCCCAAAGCTTTTGCAGTCTAAGCAATGTGAAAAGATAAGAATTTTATAGGTAGTGCATATCACAGAAGCTAATGAGTTCGATCCAAAATTGCTTTACAGTTATTTGAAAGGGTGAAAAAAAACCCTTAATTTTGAAAACCAGCTTCAGACGCCAACTGCGGAGAAGACACAGTGAGTCATGTAGTCATGTATGCAGAGAGAAAAAACTGCTCTTGCATGAATCCACTCATAAAATGTTAATATATGCATAAGAAAATTGTGTTCCTTAATCTCTGAAGAAACACTTATCACTAAGAACCCTTTAATTCTTTTCCTGTGCTTGATTTATTAGCTTATGAAATTATGTTAATAGCCTTCATGTTAATGGTTTGGGGGCTCGAATGACCTGATTTTAATAATGAAGTAATTTATGCAATAAATGCAATCAGCATCTATGAATCTCACTTAACAGAACATATTGGTGATTAGCCAATGCTAAAACAAGTGACTGTCAGCATGGGGCAATACATGTGCTTCTGCAGGGGAAACAGATCTTGCTGCTGGGTGGAGTGGTGGGGGCCACTCAAGGCACCGGATCTGAGCTGCAACTCTTGGCTGCAAAAGCTTTGCCAGAGAGGTTGAGACTGAATTTGCAATTAATTTACAAGCTGTTAAACGAGTCTGATACTTCAGTAACTGTACAGTGAATCTACATCAGAGGCGTATGCATGACAAGGAACATTTGTATTTTTGTTGGGGTGGAATGGTTTCCTGGAAAGAAATTGGGGAGTACAAAAAACACAGCTTTAGAAAAGAACAGCCAACATGCTTCCTGGGAGAGAGCAGAGCACCAGTAGAGGAAGGTAGAGTGGACACCTAGGGAAAAATTGAAGATTTTGCAATTCTGTCATTGTAAAATCCATGGCCTAGAATACCCTGGGTGCTAGTATTACTCAACTTTGGCTTTTGAGAGTGTCATGTTGAATTACTCCTTGCGGGGAGCAGAGATCTTTTTACTTTTTTTCATTCCCTACAGATCTAAAGCTTAGAAACATCTAATACGAACCCACACATACCCATTTAGTGCAAATACACACTTAACCATGCTGGCTAGGTTAGATTTTCTCCTTTTTTTCTTCAGACATCCCCAGGAAATAAATTTCTCTTTCTCTTACCTTGTTATTAAACATTCCTCCCAGGAATTCTTTCCCTTCCAACTAAAATCTGCTAAACTGCTCTGACTTTCTTTTCTTTTCTTTTCTTTTTTTCTTTTTTTTTTTTTCTTTTTTGAAACAGAGTCTTGCTCTGTTGCCCGGGCTCGAGGGCAGTGGCATGATCATAGCTCACAGCAACCTCAAACTCTTGGGCTCAAGCGATCCTCCTGCTTCAGCCTCCTGAGTAGCTGGGACTACAGGCACGTGCCACCATGCCCAAATATTTTTTCTGTTTTTTACAGAGACAGGGTCTCGCTATGTTGCTCAGGCTGGCCTCTAACTTGGAGTCTCAAGCAATCCTGCCACGTTGGCCTTCCAAAGTGCTAGGATTACAAGCAAGAGCCACCACGCCCGGCCCAGTTCTTTGACTTTCTAAAAATAAACAAAGGTGTGGTCACTGCCCCCTCCCACTGACTGTGCAAAACCCCAACCAGGGTTGAGGGAAGCTGGTTGCCAGGCAGAAACCTGAGTTTGCAGCCAAGCCCAGATACCATAGTACAAACATCCCAGTGTCCTCCGAACACTAACATTCTACAAGATACATATTTTTTGTGTTTATTTTGTTTTTTTTTTTTTTTTTGCCCTGGCTAGAGTGAGTGCCGTGGCGTCAGCCTAGCTCACAACAACCTCAAACTCCTGGGCTCAAGTGATCCTTCTACCTCAGCCTCCCGAGTAGCTGGGACTACAGGCATACGCCACCATGCCCGGCTAATTTTTTCTGTGTATTTTTAGTTGTCCGATTAATTTCTTTCTAATTTTAGTAGAGACGGGGTCTCACTCTTGCTCAGGCTGGT
This sequence comes from Propithecus coquereli, assembly GCF_000956105.1. NCBI lineage: Eukaryota > Metazoa > Chordata > Mammalia > Primates > Indriidae > Propithecus > Propithecus coquereli. The sequence goes on from NW_012137303.1 coordinate 5,943,539, forward strand.
CTCGAACTCCTGAGCTCAAACAATCCGCCCGCCTCGGCCTCCCAGAGAGCCAGGATTACAGGCGTGAGCCACCGCGCCCGGCCTAAGATATATATTTTTTGAATGTTCTAAAACACTGTTGGCTGGGGACTTGATAAAATATTATACCTCCCCCGAAGAAAGTTTAACATTAAATATGCTTCCGCACAATATTAAGTAAAAAACACAAAATATTAAATTAGCTAAACTCTAAACGGTGAGATAGTAAAAATAACATTGGCTTTGAAATCAGAGTTCCTTGGTTTCATAATTTCACTTCTGCTCTCACTACTTATGGAATGGTCAAGATACTTGACTCTTTAAGAGAGATTTATATTTATGTGTATTTTTCTAAGTTTTAATGAATGGGTATTATGATATTAAACTTTATGTGTTAACTTGACTGGGCCATGGAGTGCCCAGATTAAACATTATTCCTGGGTGTGTCTGTGAGGATATTTCCTGATGTTAGCGTTTAACTCAGTGGACTCAGTAAAGTAGATTTCCCTCCCCAGTGTGCGTGGGCACCATCCAATCCGTTGACGGCTTGAATAGAACAAAAAGCTCAGGATGTTAGATTCACTCCCGTTCTGCTTGTTGCCTGCTTGAGCTGGGACATCAGCCTCCTGCCCCTGTACTGGGATTCACGCCATAGATTCCCCTGGTTCCCAGGTCTTCAGTCTTGTACTGGCATTACCTCACCGTCTTTCTGGGGTCTCCAGTTTGCAAACAGCAGATCATGGGTCTTTCACCCTCCATCATCATGTGAGCCAACTCCTCATAATAAATCTCTCCCTCCCCCCACCTCCACCCCCTCATACAGTTCTCCCATCAGTTCTGTTTCTTTGATGAATCCAGACTAATACAGGTATTAATTTTATGATAAAATTATAAAGTGCATAAAGTTGAAATATACCTTGCAAGAATATACCTTGCAAGAAAAGAATATAAATCTTTAGTAGAATTTTAATTCTTCATCCAAGTTATAAATTGGCATTATATGGTCCATATTAGAAATGTGGTTAATCCTGAAATCTCATGTCTCACATGAAACCTAACCTAACCTCTACTCTTTCTTTGGATTTGCATAACATTGATCATAATCTCAACATACCATAAAGCATGAAGTAAAATGCCTTTGAGATGCTTCATGTGTAATCTGTAATAAGAGCTGCTATATATAAATTCATAATGTAACACATTAATTGCCATGTGAGTTGTATTTAACTCATGCTAGTTTTGAGCCCAGGACCTCGTGAAGCATATGTAACTCTTCACCTTGGGAGCCGCAAAAACTATTTTTAAAGCTGTATATGACTCATGCACAGAAAACAATAAAAAATAACAAATTTTTCATTAAATTAGAAAAGATCGTTTTGTTTTCAAAGTTTTTATTCTATTTTTGTAATAAAACACCGTGGCCCCAAGGAAAAAAATTTTTTTCTAGTGTGGCAGTCAATGTGTTAAACAATTACAAATGACAGTAATGCCTTGCACACTGCAGCACCAAAAGGTTTCAAATCTCTCCTCACAGGTTGTCGAGGTTAGCATTTCGTAAGTGTTGAATCATGCTAAACACCGTTATCTCATTAATCCTCACTAATACAAAGCCCCTAGAAGTGCTGTCCCCATTTCTCGAATAGCAATATCTGCTAAGAGATTTGTATACCCTTTTTGCCTGGGCCTCCAAGCACAAAAGCTGGATTCTTCACCCTCTGTAATAATCAGTGTTATGGCCAAATTTTCATCCAACGTAAGTTTAACCCATGCTATAACAAATAAATTAATTAATAAAATTACAAGGACATACTCTTCTTGCAAAAGAGATAACTCCTAAAGTTGTTTGAGTCATCTCTCCTCATGCAAAATTTTGAGGAATTTTTTTTCACGTAGCCAGAAAAAAATATAAAAAATTACTTTTCCCTAATATCAATACAGAAAGTAGAAGTCTAAGCTAAAGGCTTCCTTTGATTTTAGAAAGTAATGGTATCCAAGATGTACAGTTCTTGCTGTTGAGTTTTTATGGAATTCCATGGCTTTTCATATTTTTTTGTTAATTCTTACCACTGTTACTTCAGGTTACTTTCTTCTTCCCAATTAGTGCTCTCAAATCACAAGGACATTTTCTTCCATTTTTGAGGCAAACATCACACCTTGTGAAACAGAAAGAAAGAATTGACAGGTGTAATAGTAGCTGAGTTGGCAATGGTCATCCTTTGGTCTGTTTTCTGATTTCCTGATTGTGCACAACCCTCTGCTTCATTTTGGGGGCGAATCTCTTGCACCACGCTCTATTTTGCTCCACACTGCACCCTCCATGCTTCAAGGAACATTAGCCAGTTTATAGCCTCTTTGACCATCTTGAGAGGCTGCTTGAGTTATCCTTTGGATGGAAGAGACAGACGCTGTTTCTAACCCCGTAGTGTCAAGATGCCAGTGATGTCATGGGTGTATTAGCCTAATCATTCTTTTCTTCTGAGACTGACTCTGCCTCTGATAACTCAGGAGCTTCTCACACCTTCTGACTTACACGGTTCAAAAGATATCCTTTCTTCTGTGCTCTTAACTAAAACGTTTGTTGTATCATTCACTTCTGCTGAGTAATTTAAACGAGTCATTGTGTCAAAGGAAATACATTAAAATTAATTTTTTTTTTAAATTTCAGCACATTATGGGGATACAGATGTTTAGGTTATGTATGTTGCCCTTGCCCCCCACCCCCAAGTCCGAGTTTCAAATATGTCCATCCTTCGGGTGGTGCGAATTGCACTCTTTGTGTATGCATATACCTGTCCCCTCCTCCCTCCTCCCTCCTCCCTCCTCTCCTCTCCCCCCTGCCCAACATCCAATAGATGTTATTCTTATATGTGTACTTATGTGTCGATCAGTTAATACCAATTTGATGGTGAGTACATGTGGTGCTTGTCTTTCCATTCTTGGGATACCTCACTTAGTAGTAAAATTAATTTTTAAAAGTCAGTTATTCACATTTCATCTCCAAATGTTTAAAAGGGAATATACCAAAGTCATTCCCATTCAAACCAGGGAGGTAATACAAAGTCCCTCCTGAACATGTGGTTCTCTTTTTCTCTTCACACCTTACTATATTTTTTTTCCCTCTTTTCTTTTTTTTTTTGGCAGTGCAAAGATTCTGGCCTGTTTTGTATTTAAACCCATTTTATAAAATGAATGGGTAACAGAAAAGAGACTTCTTATTGCTAAAATAACTATTCCTAGGTTCAATAAATATATTTTTCCAAAAATGGCCAGAAATGGATTCTTTTTTTAAATCTTAGTGTCTTTATATAACACAGAACTGCAGTATTGTGGTTGAAAACGTGGATTTAAAGCCAGAATAGCTCGGATATGAATCCTGCTTCTCTTGGCATAGCTGTGTGACCTCGGGCAATGACGTAACCCTACTGCTGTTCACTTTTCTCATCTTTAAAATGGAGATAATAATAATACCTACCTCTCTCAATTGTAGTGAAGACTAACTGAATTATTTATATAAGGCACTTAGAACAATGTCTGGCAATAGAGTAAATGTTCAATTTCTGTTATTTATTATAGGGTAATAATTATGTGCCATGCCCAACCCCGTCAATAAAATGCCACTCGTGACTGTGACTAGATGTCCTGGGTTCTGGAACATTCCTGAACAGATTCTGGGAAACTCCAGGTAGGATCTGGGAAACTCCAGGTAGGATCAAGAAGAAAGAAAATGTTTTGCATCTCATTTCCTCTCTAAAACACTTTCCTCTTTGCTATTCAAAAAGTCTTTTGACTCAGCACAATCTAGACAAGATACTTACTAAGATAATAATCCAAGGGATTTTATATATTAAATATGATAATTGGAGTCAACCAGATAAGCCTTTGTCTCATAATGTTTTGAACTCCTAACAACTTAGGTTGAAGCCCTATATTCTAGAAAACAATCAAAGTGGGTGGCTTGGTCAGCTTCCCTACAGAAACAAAAAATCATCAGAGGCCAGAAGAAATTAAGATATCTGCCTTTTCCCTGCAAGAATTTCTCATCCCACATGTAACGTAAGGACTGCTGTCATTGCCTCAAGCTTTGGGGAATGAAGATACAGCTTGTGGAAGGAATGAAAAATTATTCATCCAAAGCAGTTTTGCAACATTGTACGTGGGGCCGGGGAAAGGAGAAAGGTCACTGTTTCTCTTACTTCTACCTCATCAAGATTATCCTCCAACCTGACATTTCTTAATCTGAGTTTATTTTCCAGGCCATTAATTTGATTTCTCAATGTTTCGCAGCCTTTAAAAGTCTCCATTAAAACTGCATCATTAACATCAATCATCATCTTCACTTCTTCCTTATTTTTTTTCTCCTGCCATCTTGTTTTCTTTTTTTAAATCCTTTTTCCATCACTATTTTTTAATAGTATCTGACTTCTTTGCATCAACCCAAGCTGGTCCGACTGAATAAATCAATTTTGTGTCTCCCAAGGGAGACAAATGGAAAAGCAGGCAGGCCTGTTTCCTGGATTCTGGGAGCCAAAAGAATAGCAACAGTGAAGCATATTTTTATCTTTGCAGTGATTCTCCTAAAAAACAACAAACCAGGCTACCAACGAAACGGATAACATTACAAATGAAAAGAGAGGGGATTGTAAGCATCATGCTGCCAACAGACAGCTGCCTACCATCCCAACCTCTCCTTTAGCTGTCTTGAGTGTGTTTGAGCTGAAACGTTAAACATGCTCTGCTCTTATTATAAATAGAGAGGGCTTTTCTTTGCCTCTATTTTAGGCATATCAGATCTCCCCAAATACTGAAACCCCTAGATGAACTAATGACTTACATTCAGAGGAAAAAAAAATGAGAAGAGCCGAATTCCAGGAACTTCACTGACCCATTATCTGAAACGTAAGTTAAATTAGTTCAAGTGAATGTGCTTATGTCTTAGTTATTGTACTTAATAGTTTTATTACTCAGAGCCTCAGGTTGAGGGCACATGTGTACATTTGTTTAATTACTATGTCTGGGTGCATGTAAAACGAGCCACTTAGCCAAGAATAAGCTTTCTTGGATTTTTCTAAGACAGTTTCGACTCTGAAATTGCTTGGAACTGTCTCCTATTCTTACTGCCCGGTGTCAGAGCAGCCCTGAGCATCTAACGCTCAACTGGACGCCCTGCTGAGTGCTCATCAAAGACCATTCTGGAGACATTTTCATGGCTTTCCAAAACAGGAGAGCTGCTTTCGTCCGTCCGCTATGGATCCTGAGGCTTGATCACCCCTCTTCGGCCATTTAAAAGCCCCCCACCCACATAGAACCCTTCATGCGCATTACCGCCCTACGTTTTGGCATTTCAAGGCTGAGCTAGTTAGAGGTATTTAAAGGATCTGGGTAGAAAGAGAAAGGTGGGTCATGTTACAAAATCTCTGTAAAATTGTTTTGAAAATCCAGCATGCATCCCTTTCCAGGCCTGTCTGTGGAAATGTATTCAAACCGTAAGGCAATTGAATTGCAGTGTTAATAAATATCCCACCATTTTTTTGGGAAAAGCAGTGAAATAGTCCTAACAAGGCTTTTGGAGGCAGAGCGCGCACCCTGTCTTTGCCGCAGTCCCTCGGTTCAGTAGTGACTGTCGTTTACATTTCTCTCCTCCTTTTCTACTCAGGGGCAAATAATTTTTCTCTGCCCTTTTCCTTTTTTCCTCTCTCTGAAGAAAAGAGAGTGGATCACTTTTTCCCTTTTGTGCTTCCCCGTACAATAACAGGACTCTCAGGAAGTGCTCTCCCATAGCCAGGACAGTGACAACAAGGTGAAAAGAGAATCTTCCTACAGGCCATTTCTAAACAGGGGACATCCCATGTCATCTGTGTGGTCCTTGGGGACCACCGGTAATAAAGAGTAGCCACCACTTAGCCAGGCGCGGTGGCTCACACCTGTAATCCTAGCTCTCTGGGAGGCCGAGGCGGGCGGATTGTTTGAGCTCAGGAGTTCAAGACCAGCCTGAGCAAGAGCGAGACACCGTCTCTACTAAAATTAGAAAGAAATTAATTGGACAACTAAAAATATATAGAAAAAATTAGCTGGGCATGGTGGCACATGCCTGTAGGCCCAGCTACTCGGGAGGCTGAGGCAGGAGGATCGCTTGAGCCCAGGAGTTTGAGGTTGCTGTGAGCTAGGATGACGCCACGGCACTCTAGCCCGGGCAACACAGTGAGACTCTGTCTCAAAAAAAAAAAAGAGTAGCCACCACCATTGACCAATGACTCACTGTTTATAATACATGTCCCCACCCATCACCATACTTGACCCTCACATTTACCTTGCAGGGTAGCAGTGATTCCCAAGCCTGTTTTGCAGAGATGGTTACTAAATATCAGAGAGGGTAAGTGACTCAAACAGGATCACTTGCTTCGCAAGTGGCAGAGCTAGGATTCTAAATTCTTTTCATTCACAATATCAACTTGGTCTTTAATATGCAATGGTCTTAGAGCACAAGTAGAAAAATGCAGAATAAACTTCTTTTCATTGTTGTTAATCAACTTGCCTTTGTAGTTTTGATTTAAGTATTTTCCTCTTTTTTTTTTTAAAGCACCCGAAATTTGAAAGCTTATTATTATTCTGTTTAGTAATTTAAATGTTAAGGACCTGAAAATTTTAAAAGCGTATCTGGGAAACACATGGACAAAACTCGATTTGGGGGAGCCTGTGGCTGCAAGGCTGAAAGCTGAACAGAGATATGAGAGGTCGCGCAGAGACATTGGGATCGTGGTCCAGCCAGAGTAAAGAACTCTTGTTGAATACATAAGGCATTAGATCGAGACCCTAGAAAAACCTCACCTGAGGGGTCAAAACCATGCTCTAGAATAAGGGCCATACCCAGAAAAAAATGGAACTAGACTACACTAACAAAGCCTAAAACAAAGTCTGACTGGATTTACCAATTATGTAACTGCCTACCAAACCAAAACTCAACACTCTTTAAAGGAAGACAACATAATCCATTCTCCCTACAATGTTATCTTTCACAATGTCTACCAGGTAATAAAAAATTGCTAGACCTCCAAAGAAGCAGGTGGTGTGAACCATAATCAAGGAGAAAAAAAATGGAAACAGACTCTGAAATGACTCGGCTGTTAAAATTAGCTGACAAAAATTTTAAAACACCTATTATAAATGTGCTTAAGGATGTAATAAAATATGAACAAATACAAAGTAAGACATGAGCGATCTCAGTCAAAATGTTAAAACTATAAAAGAAAAGAGCCAATGGAAACAGTAGAGTTGAAAAATATGAAATAGAAGATCCCTAGAAAGTCTTCATAGAAGATTGGACACTACAGAAGAAAGTGTCAGTTGACCCTTGCCAAAATGAAGACAGAGAAAGAAGCTTGAAATAAAAACGAACAAAGTCTCAGTGACCTGTGGGGCAATATAGCCTAGCATATTGTAAATGGAAATATGAGACAGAAGAGAAAATGGGGGCAAATTAAAGGAATAGTAGCTGAGAATTTTTCAAAATCGAGGAAAGACGTCAATCAATCAAGAAAATCATACATAGGCACATCGTAATCACACTACTGAAAACAAAGTTAAAAGATAAAATTGTAAAGCATTCAGAGGAAAACAAGATATGTGATACAGCAGGAAACAAAGATAAGGATGATGAATGACTGCTCATAAAAAATAATGAAGTTCAGAAAACAATGGAGTATCTGTAAAACAGTCAGAGAACACTGTCAACCCAGAATTCTACAGGCAGTGAAAAATAGCCTTCAATAAATGAATTTTACATACATTTCTGGATCAAAGAAGGCTGAAAAAGAATTCATAACCAGCAGATCCTCACATTAAGAAATGCTACTGGAAGTTCTTCAGGTTGGAGGAAATGATAACAGATGGAAACTCAGTTATACAAAGGGAAATGAATACCACCAGTTTCTTATACAGTGGAAAACACATCTCCCTATGACTCCGCAATTCCATTCAAGGTATACTCAAGAAAATAAAAACATATACCCACAAAAATACTTGTACATGAATGTTCACAGTAGTTTTATAAATAATGGCCCCAAACTGGAAACAACCTTAACGTCTGTCAACAGAAGAATGGATAAACAAATGGTGGTATATTCACAAAATTGAATACTGCTAAGCAATATAAAGAAAAGAACTACTAAACCTGCAACAGCATGGATAAATCTCAAAATTGTTGTGTGGTGCTAAAGAAGTCAGACACGTAAGAGCACACACCACATGATGTCACTTAAATGATGCTTGAGAATGGCGAAAATGATCTATTTTGACAGAACAGGGCTTGCCTCTTGAAGGGGTATTAATGGCAATAGAGTGTAAGGGAATTTTTTATAGTGATGAAAATGTAACTTTAGATTGGGGTGTTTACACAAGTGTATGTAGTCATTGGATTTGCACTTAATAGCTGTACACTTCTATGTAAATTTTGCATAAATTAAAAATAAAACACAAGAAAATCATAATGAGCATGATCGAATCATAAATTAATGAATTCAAAGTTTGAATAGAAATTTATTCTAGATAAATGAAAGGATGAGATGTAAAATACGAAATAAATATTGAGCTAAATAATGGATCCAGAAGTAACAAAATCCTTTTCATAGAATTTCTAAATGAACTGAACAAAGAGATTAAAAGAGAGTCAATATTTCAGAAAATAATAGAGAAATTTTTCTCAATTTTGAAGAAGAATGTTAATTCTCAGTCTGAAGGCAGCTATGGAATGATGAATAGGGTAAATAACGTTTTTACAAAATAACCTTTCCCCAGACATGCTGTGGAAAAATTTCAAAGAAAATCCTAAGACCTTTGAGGAAAAAATGTATGTATAAATCTACAAAGGAATAAGAATCAGATTAGCTCCAAAGTTAGGAAGGGAAATAACTTTGAGTCAAGAATTATATACCCAGCTGAATTCTTATTCAAGTGTGAGGATAAAATAAAGACAACAAAGACAGGCACAAAGATAACCACTGAAAGGTTTTTTTTGTTTGTTTTGTTTTGTATTTTTTTAACAGCTAAAATTCATAAACAGCATAGAGAATCAATGGTGGAATGGATATAGAGTGTGGCTTATTCAAATAATAGTGCTAATTACTAAGTAGTAACTAGATGAAGGAACTAGATCCACATGTAGCTGTACTGATAAATCTCACAAAAGCAAGTTGTAAAAGAATATTACAGTGTGATGCCATCTGTATACATTGAAATCATCATCATCATTTTCATCATCATCATCATCATCAGAGCAAACACATAGTTCTTTCTATTTGCCAGGCATGGAGTTAAATAGTTTCTGTATTTTATCTCATTTAATCATTACAAAAACTCTGTGAAGTAAGGTATAATTGTCACCATTTTACAAACAAGAGAACTGAGGTGCAGAAAAGTTAGGTAATTTGCCCTGGGACACAGCTCATAAGTGATAGGGCTGGAATGTGAATCTGGGTAGACTAGCTCAGACTGTGCTATGCTGTTGCACACAGCAACGCTCTGTATTCTTGATGCATTCATCTTACATAGCAAAAGAAAACACGGACAGGAAGATACACCAACTTCAGGATAGTGCTTACCTCTAGGAGGAGAAAAAAGGAATAGGATGATGGAGAGATGCCAATTCTGTCCGTAATATTCTATCTCGTTAAAGAAAATTGAAAGCCACTGTGGCAAAATATTATCATGTTAAATCAGGATGCTGGGTATATGAAGTGGCTGTAATATTATGTTCTGTGATTTTCTGCATGTGTAAAATATTTTAAATCAAAATAAATAAAATGTGATGAAGTTAAAATGTCTCTCCAACCTCAGTTGTATCCTTTTAGTGAGACATAGGTCAGAGATCAGTGAATAATGTCATTGTTTTAAAAAGACTATACAAGAGAAATGCAAGCCTCATAACCCATGATTTCGGAGAAGAGTCATAATTTTATTGCCGCTTCACAGTGTAAAAATATAATCTTCATCTCATACCAAGACGGCAATTCCCAAATTCATTAGGTTCATCACAGTGTTATAAATCTTATCAGCCAATATTTCATCAAATGAGTTGGGAGGACAATTTCTGCACTGTCTTTTCTTCCCATTTTGGTGTGATTTTGCTCTTGAAATTTGGGCATCTGAGTGTTTCACTCCACTGAAAACCACAGTCAGGCTCTCCAGATGATTCGCTCTTACATTTTAAATGTGAAGAGCTTTCCCAGGCAATAGATACTATTGTTTACAATGTAATTTAATTGTTATCGTTAAATTTCATTCAAACCAACCTGCCGGAGAGATCATATTGTTAAAATTTCATTTTCGTACTTTTCTCACATGGAAGTGGCATTTTTAAAAATTGGCTGCATAATGAGTATTTTTACTTTCATTATTACACCAATTAGTTTTTGCTGTGAGCTCTCAGAGGGTGGGTGATTCAGTCAAGTAATATCTGAGTCCCTTCAACAAACTGAGTGCTTGATGTTAAACACAGAGCACTATTCTAGGTGGAGGGTGAATACAAAGATATGTATAATATGACCCATATTTTCCAGAAAAAAAAGACATGACATTCAGCCGGGCGCGGTGGCTCACACCTGTAATCCTAGCACTCTGGGAGGCTGAGGCGGGCGGATTGTTCGAGCTCAGGAGTTCGAGACCAGCCTGAGCAAGAGCGAGACCCCCCATCTCTACTAAAAATAGAAAGAAATTAATTGGACAACTAAAAAATATGGAAAAAATTAGCCGGGCATGGTGGCGCATGCCTGTAGTCCCAGCTACTCGGGAGGCTGAGGCAGGAGGATCGCTTGAGCCCAGGAGTTTGAGGTTGCTGTGAGCTAGGCTGACGCCACGGCACTCACTCTAGCCTGGGCAACACAGTGAGACTCTGTCTCAAAAAAAAAAAAAAAGACATGACATTCACATAAACAACTATGATGCAAATGAGAATATAAAAAATGCCTAAGAGATAATACAAGTAAAGGGCTTGTAGAATTCGAAGATGGGAAAACTTTCTGGCAGCTGAGAGTTGAAAGCAGCAATGATGTTTTAGTGGGATTTTTAATGGCTACAGGTTCAGTAGCTGGGCAGAGGGAGGGAGCTATCCGGCATTGACAGAGACCCATAGGTGTTTGGCTGGGGACCCTGAAAGGCGAAGATGCACGTGGGAAACAGCTAGAACAGAAAGCAAGAGTGAAGTGGTATTGTGTGAAATGCTTTTGGCTGAAAGTAGTTGAAATGCTCACTTAACTGATTTAAAATGAGGAATTTTGTGATATTATCTCCAGAGGTAAGGCAGGTTTGTGAGTCAGTGGCTTCAGCAGCTTGGGAATGGCATGAAGGACGTAGGCTCTTCCCATCTCTCTGCTAGTACATCCTTGGGGTTGGCTTACTTCCAGAAATCACAGTCGAACATGGCAACATCCAAAGACAGATTTTGCCTCGCCTGTGACTCCCTCAAGAGCAAGGAAATTTTTATAGAAGACTTCCAACACACTTCTCATGTTTTATTGGCCAGAACTGAGTTCCAGCACATTCCTGAACCAATCCATGACAAGTGGTTTTGAATTATTCTTAGACCAATCACGGCCTCCCTTTCCCCCTAAGATGTATTTCTATGTTTGGGATAAATGGATATCTCAAGATAATAAGGGTTCTCGTAGGATAAAGGAATGAGGAAAAGAGCTGAGTGCTGGATAAAATGATGCATAATATCCAATACAGGTTTGCTGTATTTTTGAGTTTGTCTAGCACATGTGTGGATGTAGGTAATTTGGAGCCTTTACAAGAACCAGGCTGAGATGTCTGCACTTTATTCCATAGATATGAAAGAGACATACTTGATTTTGAGCAGGGAAAAGATGTAATCAGAGTATGACAGAAGCTTGAAAGAAAGAACTCAAGGAAATAGAGAGATTGTACATGTACCGGGAAGTTGTATGACTTCTTGTCAAAAATACAAAGTCAAGAGGGGCACAATGGCCTGTAGTCCCAGCTACTCAGGAGACTGAGGTGGGAGGAACATTTGAGCCCAGGAGTTCAAGACCAGCCTGGGCAACACAGTGAGACCCCCGTCTCAAAAAAACAAACAAACCAAAAATATGATGACAGATTTTCACTAGCTTTCCTGCTCTTCACATTTAGTCAATTCAACTGAGCTAGACCATCATATGGAGCAAGTGTGAGGTGTAAATTGGATGAACTAGAGATAAATAACCAATAGGGTCTCGTGCTACTCAGATTGGCACTGTTCAGAAGCAGTAGAGTCCCTTCCTATGCCTCGCATAGAAGCTAGTTCTGGGATTGTGCACTTACGTACTTCAAGGTGTATTTGGTTCCCCTGAGTTGAGCTTCTATCTCCTTCTACACTTTCTGGGCTCAGTTCGTACAGCTCTGCTCATCCCAGATCCTAATCATCCCCGTCTTCCACCCTTGCTTTTAAGACTTTCCCAAGCATGTCCTGGGGCCCTTCCATGTAATTTATGGGGTCTCTCTCCTCCCTCTCATTTTCATTGTTTTTTTTTTTTTTTTTTAATATGCCATCTAGCCACTTCTTCCGAACACCCAATATCCTTGCTCCTATACACTAGGGGAAGTGAGCTTATTTAAATTTATTTTGAATTTCTTAATCAAATCTATGAACTCATCTTTGGGAGTCAATTTTATTCTCTTTTACCAAACCAGACTTTGAAAGGGTCCAAAATACCACAGGATTAAATTTAGAACTTAGGTCACTAAAGATGCTCAAAGATTGACCGATAGAAAAGGCCTCAAGAAACCATGCTGTGAACTCATCTCTGTGGCCTCCCTAGGAGAGAACAGCAGGAGGGGTGGAGGCCCCCTCCAGGTCTAGAAAGAACACTCTTTCTTCCTTTTCCACTTCTCTAAGCAATTTCACAAGCACTGTGTGCTTGCTGGTAGCGTGAGGAAGAGGCTCATGGTGGCTCCAAAGGGACGAGGTCTGGGGGAGTGGGGATGAGAGAGAAGGGCACTAAGCCCAAAGGAAGATGAAAGCTTAACTAGGGAACTAGAAGCTTTGTCCTGGGTGAGGCCTGTCTTCAGGATTTGCCTACACAGGACAACTCCCTACACTGTTTCCTCTCAGACTCCTCTTCTGTCTTTGACCAGACCCCGCAGCAGCCAGAGCCGGAGGGATTCTCTCTCACTCAGGCCCTCTGGTGCAGGGGTCATGACCTCGGGCAATGCACTGCTACCATCCCATATAGGAGTTCTAGACACATCTTCCCCAAAGGAAGGTGCTACATAGGAAAGGTCCGTTTGTTGTGTTTCTGAGACTGGACTACGTTTAAGGTACATACAGTCCAGATATGGAAACTCTCAGAGTCAAATCCACTGTCCCAAACCACACAGCACGTCAGCTGCAGATCCAGGGACCAGAGAGCCCAGTCTCCCAACTCCTAAACCAGTGTTCCCTTGTGATGGCTCCATTATGAGAGAATTGGGCTTCCAGACCCTCCCTGAGGCCCAAAACACCTCTGCTTACATAACTTAGAGGAGAGGAAAAGGCACGTGGAATTTCAAACGATTAGCTCTGCTTACATTCATACGGAACATCCCGTACCGGACTGCAAGTTTCCTTTGTCAGCCTTTTCCCCTAAATGCCTCCAGCATGTCTTCTTAGTATTGAACAAACACCGGTCCTGCCGAAGTCGTGGATTTTGTCAATACGAACTGAAAGCGTGCCAGCTTTTTTATCATCGCTAACAGCTTTCATAATTAAACTACTGATAGAGTCAACAGCACAGTTCACTGTGTTCACTGTGTGCTCTGCAGTCACTACAGAGTCAAGATGCTCTTTGAGAAGTACAGACACTCGCCTGAGGTTGTTTTGTTTTCCAGAAAGAGAGGGAAATAACTCACCACCGCAGTGAATTTGACCTAATTGCTAGAACTGCCTTCTGATTGTTTTGCCCTGAGTAAAAGCCCTTCCTTAACTAATAACTTTAATTATAGGCACCACTAGTTATAAAAGTGTACCTTTTCTCTTGACTTGGTTTATTCCAGCGAACTTCCAATTAAGAAACCAGGGATCAGCAAGTCACCTTCTTAGGTTTGCATCAGATGGGATGCAGGGCCCCAAAACTACAGGTGGTATATTTCACATTCCTTAAACCAGTCTGTCTTGGCTGAAGTCGGTCTGCCGGGCTCTGTCTTTATGGTTTGCCTGACATGCAAGATGAACAAGAAGCAAAAACAGGATCCTGATTCTCAAAGAACTCATCTTTAGAAAATAACAAAGTTAAAAAATTGTGTTCCAGCCTTAAGATGAAATATAGATTTCCCCATAAAACCCAAATCCTTCATCTCAAAAAGTTGAATAGGATAATGTAGTTACTGTATTAAAAAAAGAAGAAAAAAGAAAGGAAAAATCCAGCTGTTTAAATTTAAGGCATCAAAAAACATCCAATAGAAGCCAATTCTCTGGCTCTGTCCCCACAACATTTTCATCTGATTATAAAGTAAATAAAATTTTCCCGCACGTCAGGCTATTATGTCAGTATTTTTGTTATGGAATGGTTATCTGCTAAAGGCCATGTTGGGCTCAGCAATAGTGAGAAACTCCTTAAATGATGGATTTCAGCTGCATTATTGCCAGGTAAGGATGGTCTCATGCTCGATGACACATGCTCAGAGGATGATTGTGCAAGCAACGGTGATGTTTTTCTAGGTTGTTTTGCCTCGTTATGCATCACCCCAGCTTGCTCTCTCCATGCTGCCTTGCAAAGCTGCCCTTTCTCTTCTTTGAAAATCACTCAGCTCCACCCACCCTCCTGTGATGCTGCGGTGTGGACATTCTCACCCCCAGCCCTCTGGGTAGTCTGTGGTTGGCCCTCACTTTTATATCCAAGGGGAGAGAAAGCAGGAAGAGCTGCTCACAGCATGTGGCCACCATATGTGGCTGTGCAATGGCTGGGCGGATGGTGGTGACCACTACCCATCCTATTTGTCATGAAGATGGACACCCCCCGCACCCCACCACATGCCACAAGAACTTCCCACAGCTTCAGTTGAAAAGTGGGATCCTGGCAGATGATTTCCAACCAGTGACTGTCTCTACTTAATGGGATGCTGACTGACAAGTTTTACTTCTCAGAGTAGGATTTTCTCATCCCTTCTTTCTTGTCATCCTTTCTCATACTGCGGTTAATCAGAATCTTTCACCTCATATTGATTTTTAAAAGTATTTAATTATTTATTTGAGACAGAGTCTTGCTCTGTCGCCCCAGGTAGAGTGTGGTGGTATCATCATAGCTCACTGTAACCTCCAACTCCTGGGCTCAAGCAATCCTCCTGCCTCAGCCTCCCAAGTAGCTGGGACTACAGGTGTGCACCACGACACCAGGCTAATTTGTCTATTTTTGGTAGAGACGGGTCTCACTCTTGCTCAGACTGATCTTGAACTCCTGAGCTCAAGCTATCCTCCCACCTCAGCCTCCTAGGGTGCTAGGATGGCAGGTGAGAGCCACTGTGCCAGGCTGCCAGGCCAAGTTGCGAGTTTTAACAATGGAAAAGACACCGGGGTAGAAGTCCATTCTGTGTCTTTCTGACAAATTCAACCCACTACTTGCTTTGTGATGGGGGTAGATTAATCTGGACTTGATTAGTTCTTCTGTGCAAAATGAAAATTAAATGATCTCTGTGGTCTCTTTTGCTTCTAAATTAGCCTGAATGACTGGAATCCCACCCTGGGTATAAATGAAGCCACATTGTTTTTTCAAATTAAACCTGACTTGAGCTTTCAGAGATTGGCAGGGTATCCAATCTCTCTCTCTCTCTCTCTCTCTCTCTCTCTAAGTTATCCAGACGACTCAGTTCAGGTAAACACCTTTTGGAAAGAAAACGGCTGTGACCAGTCCACTAGGCAGCCCACTCGGGGCTGCTTTTGCCTTTGTCACTGCCTCCCTGAATACCCACCCACGCAGTGACAGTTCAGGGCACTCCTCCTCTCATGTGACAGTGCCATTGCTGGCCCAGATCTTTGCAGTGAGCAGCTCTTCAGGGGAGCATGGTGATTTACTCCTATGGCCCTTGGTTTGCATTTCTTTGCTCAGCCGTGTCCTCCCAATATTTGTCCCATGGTCAGGCCTGCAAGGCCATACACCAGAACCACCTCACCACTGCACTCTAGACAGGACAACAGAGAGAGACTCTGTCTCAAAAAAACAAAAACAAAACCTTGCAACTCCTCCTAAGTGCGAGTCTGAGATTTAGGAGAGTGCAAGCTTTAGCTCCTATTTTGGAATTTAGAGACTAAGCTTGAATTTTCCAGTTTCACACTTTGGGACATATGTTATTAGGTTTCTTTTAGTCACTAGGAGAGCCTAAAGGTTTCTTGGTAAGATAACTATAGAACTGAATCTTTTTATTTTTGACCCTAATCCTGCATCTTTCTCCTGAGTTCTGGTCGCTTATATCCAACCAGCAATGCTGTGTCTCTATGTGGATAATCCACAGGCATTTCAAATCAACACTGTCAAAACCTAATGTGTCATCTCGTCTCCACTCAACCAGCCTCTCCCCACACAAAACCAATCCTGTTACTCCTCCCGGGTTCTCTGTTTGGGGAATGGTGCCACCAGCCCTTCCTCTCAGCCATACAAAGTCCTAGAGATTCCAGCTCCTAAAAAATCATTTTATCTCCTCTTTTCCATTGCCAGTGCTACTGTGGTACTTTAGGATCCTCTCATCTTCTGCCTGGAAGGCAGTAGGCTCCTAAGTGGTTCCCAGGCTTTTAATCCTATTCCAAAAGCCCTCACTGCCACTAAATAAAGAAACTTTTTTTTTTTTTGAGGTGCCATCTCTAAGATCCTAAAAAAAGAGATCTTTTGAAAATATGAATCTGATCATGTTACTCCCTTCTATGGCTCTCTAGGCCGTCCAGATATCCTCCGACCCCCCGTGCCTACGACACGGGCCTCTTGGACGTCTTCTCACACTCTCTTATTCAGGCTCTGGTTTTCAGGGCCCACCTGCCTCCTCCCCAGACTCTGTGTCCCGCCAACCCAAGCCCTCAGAGGTCCTGTGACTAGTCACTTCCTGTTCATGCCCCCATTCTGTCAACATGAGTTGCCTTCCCTGGGAACATCGTCAGCTTTCAGCCTGGTGACCACTTACAGCTTTGAAGACTCTATCATCTTCTCTGTGAAGCTTTTTCTAACCTCTCATTCCACAGGGAGCACTCCAGCTTTTTTTGTCCCCAGTGAGCCCTGTGTAGATTTCTATCCTAGCACCACTAATATTTCAGGGCAATTATTGTTCCATGTCTGGCTCTCCCCCTGCCATGATACTGGAGAAAACTTGGTGGTAAAGATGTGTCTTATTTATCTTTGATTTTTTTGGTACCAAGCACAGTGCCTAGCCTATAGTAGGCACTTAATAAGCATTTGTGAAAGGAAAGAAGGGAAGAAGGAAAGAAGGAAGGAAGGAAGGAAGACAGATACCATCACAATACATTATTTTCCTTTTTTTTTTCCATTTTTTTGTTACTTCC
The DNA here is from genome assembly GCF_000956105.1 of Propithecus coquereli. Lineage (NCBI taxonomy): Eukaryota > Metazoa > Chordata > Mammalia > Primates > Indriidae > Propithecus > Propithecus coquereli. The sequence goes on from NW_012137303.1 coordinate 5,961,063, forward strand.
AGAAAGAAAGGCATGTGGTTAAACTTTGATCATTATTTCTATAAAACACTTGCTATAGAAACTATTTCTATAAAATTAGGTGGATCTAATCACCAAAGGCAGTTTGGGAATTCAGTCAGTGTTAGGAAAAAGTAAATATTTATTTGTTCTCTTATTGTATGATGTGGCCATTTTTGAGATACTTAAATCCTAAAATTAAAAGAAAGAGAATCTGTTGTGACTATGATGGATATTGGCCATGTTTTTGGCTGTCCAGATGCCCTTCCTACATTTGGAGAATTCCCCTATAGAGAAGTCTTCTGGGAAGGCAGAGTCCCTATCCTCTATAGCGGCCACAGAGTAGGGTACACACATTCCCTGTATCCCTTGCAGCCAGGGCAAAACTCAGGTGTGCATAGGGCTAACCACTTATATGTGCCCATAAGAAACAGAAGCTAGTGGTATGAGGATGTGAGGACAGATAGTAATTGTCTTTTGGTGGTGCCAATGGTACCAACAACACCTGAGTCCAGCACCGGCAGCTGGGCAGGCCATAGTGACTGGTGAGAACCAATGGCACAGCAGTGTCCTCACTGGCCCATTCTGCAGCAGAGTGTTAGCCAAGAATCAGATGTGTTGCTTCCCTTTGTTTCTGTCCAATTCCCAAGCCTGGTCCTCCAGCTGTCCTAGTGGTTCTCTCAGCCAACAAATAACTTTTCATTAATTTTCTTTTACGCTTATCGTTCTTTCTGTTGCAACTAACAGACCTAAAAGATCCAAGAACTCTTTTGTAACTCATAAATGCTTCTGGCTTTAGCTATCTGTGCCTACCAGTGTGCATGGTTTATGTGGGTCCAGTTGATAAAATATCTTATTCACTGGTAAGTCAATGGTTAGTACGTTCCACATTGTTAGAGGAATCTTTGTAGACAGATTATTTCCCACAAAGCTTCATTGGAGCAGCTTTTCTTGGTTTAAGTCACATCCCCATGTGCACAGTGCCTGGTATATAAGTACTCAATAAATACTTGCTGAATAGATTAATAGATACTTTTTTTAAACCCAGAAGACTGCTACCTAATTTCACTGTGTCAAATTGGTACTGTTAAGATAAAAACCCTACACTAGATGGGTTTTGGAGAACCCCTTGCTACATGTGGTTTGATGATGAACCCACTCCAGAGTGATGCTTGCAGACATTCTGGTAACCAGTTCAATTCAACAGACACTTATTGATCCTTACTGATCCTTTCCTGGAGGTGTTCACACCCAAATTATCATTCCTCCATTTGCTATCTGGGACTCATGGACAAACTCTTAATTGCTAAGACCTCAGTTTCCTCATCAGTAAAATGGAGATAATAATCTTTCCTGAAAGTGTTGTTACCAGAATCAGAATGTTATCAATGCCCATTTCTTCTTGCCTTTATTATTCCTGTTTCTACCCTCAGCATCTTCTCTTGAATTTAGTTCCAAAAATACTAGATATTTGAACTAAATTCAAGAGAAGTGCATAAGCACCTTCTCTGCTTTATGCACTAAGTCACCATGGATACCAAAGTGAATAAGGCTTGTTTCTGCTCTCAGGGAGTTTACCGGGTAGTCAGGAGATGGGCCAATGGGTCAGTCAATGTGGTGAGGGCAGTGATGGAAGCAAACACAGATGCTGCTAAGGGAGTAGAAAGGAGAGAAAGCAATTGTGGAAGGATTCCTGGAGGAGACATCCTTGAGGGCAGTTGCAAAGGAGGAAAGATGTGGGAAAAGAGAAAGAAATGAACCTCCAAGAAAAATAAACTACATGAGCAAAGGCAAAGGTGGAAAATAGCATTTCATTATTTCTAGAAGGTGAAGTTCAAGATGAGGTTGGAAGGAAGCCAAGTCTGTAGAGGGACGGGGGTCAGGTGATGGATGACCGTATATGTTAGGTAAGGACATGGGACTCTGGGTAAGAGGGAGCCCTAGAGGATTGTACACAGGTAGGTATTTTCACAACCTCAGCCTGGCCTTAGTATAGAGGAGGAATATTGGAAGGGAGGCCAATTAGGAAGGTGTCACCCTGGTCCAGGTGAACTGTTGACTATTGTGTTTGGCCCAATCTAGGGAAATGGTGGAAGAGATGGGGTAAGGAAGGGAGTTGAGAATATTTAGTAGACATTAAGCATGTTATGAGAAGGTCTATTAGTCTCCTCTGGGTTCACCTTTGTTCCATTTCCTAAATATTATCATCGTCTGAAGAGGTTGAATTAATGGATGATAAGTCATCACTTGGCACACATATTCCCTATCTCCTCATCTTCCAGTGGGATGGAATTATAGCCTATTAGATGCTGTGCCCAGCACCAGGTTGTGACAGCGTGGTTCCAAACCATCTTTTATCTACATTCAGAGGTCACAAAAGTAACGGAAAGGCATCTAATATTTTTCCATGTCAGGACACATATTTGATGTGGTATAAATTATTCATCTTTCTAGAATTCCTTGCAAAATATTTTACATCTTTCAGACAATCCTAGTCAGAAGTTCAAATGAATCTTTACCTAGGATTTCTTGTCTTGTTTTCACTGGACAGCCTATATATTATACATTAAAATCAAATAGAAAAAAGAGCAAAAAGTGATACCAGGGTAAACACATGATAACACTGGACAAAAATGTTGGGAATGGCTGCCCCGTTCTGTCAGATAGAAATGAGGCCAGACAGCTATTTCACTTGGATTTACATTTCCCACCCCCAAGCAAATCTAGTCTCATCCTGGTGTTCACAGGCTAGGTCAGCAGGGAGACAGTCTAAATTCAGAGCCCAGAGATGCAAATATGCTGGCTTCGTTCCCAGGAGGCCAGGTCAGGATGAGAATCAATATTTCAATAGCTCGGGATTAGGGAACACACATATCAAATCTTGTCCGTTAGGGAAACAAACATTAAAACCACAAGACATTCTGTATCACGCACAGACTGACAGGGAGGAAACATTTGGCTCAGCTGCAGAAATGTACCCATTATTCTTGAACTTTTTGGACTAATACAAAATGTGTAAAATAATTCTCAGAATAAGATTAAGGCTGCTTAGAGGATTGCCATAAATAAGATCTTAAAGGTCGCCATAAGCAGCTTTTCCAAGTACTGGAAGACAGAGAGGGCTGTAAGTGCAACTGTGTATGCCCGTGTTGTTTAGCAAATGGAAGTCACAGAAACCAGAAAGGGTAAAATGTAGCTTGGGTATGAAGCAGCCATTGCTCGGATTTGACAGACCCGTGGGTTTCCCACCCCCCAAACATTTGGAAAATCCAGACAACCCAACGTTAGTCCCAGCCAATTGGTACCTTTCCTATTTGTATCAAAGGGAAAGCATTAAAACCACAACTTGAGTCCTGCCAGCTCACACGCTGGGACGTGCATTTGCAAGTATAACAGGGTGGGGGTAGGGCTCACATTTACCTTTTTTCCCCTAGAAAACAATGAATGAAAGCAACTGTGTCTACAAAGGGGTTTTCCTAAAGAGTGATTACTATGTCCTTGTGTCCTAGGGCAGGCACACTTGGATTTCCCATAGCTGCACAGGCCTTTTCTAGGGCATGCCTTGGTCTAGCACTTCCAGGTGTTCAGGAAGAAAGGAAACACTGAAGAAGGAAGGAGTGGCCAAGTGCAGAGTCTCCAAGATCTAATTGCAACTCTGACAAGCATCAGATCAAAGGAGTCTCTCCTTGGGTCTTTGATCTCTTGATAGCAGCATTTAGCACCCTCCCCTGGCTGCACCTGGGGCTCCCTTCTCACTCCCTCATCTCTTTCTAGTTTAAATAATTCAACTGCTAAGCATTTTCAAAGGGGTGAAAATAAGCAAATATTTTAAGTTCCAGCTCAGTTTGCTAGATCTATTAAAGCCTGGTTACCATACTAGTACCAGTTTGGAAAATAAAAATAATGCCATAGAATCCAAAAGGATGGTCATTGCTTTTAAATACCTTACCTGACTTAAAGTTGTGCAGCCAGTGCACAGGAGCTGGGCAATGACGACAACTGTAGCTCCAGAGGTGCCTGGGGTTGGGGGTGAGGAGAAGAGGGGGCTTCCTGCCCCTTCTGCTGGGGGAGACAAGAATCTGAGGCATCACCCATTATCAGCCTCATCCCTCCCCCCTTCCCTGTCCCCACGTTGCCAAGACAACTAGATGGGACTCCCCTTCCAGCCCCACACCACCCAGTGTCCTTCCAGTGCTGGGTTTTCCAGTCAGATGTGCCCAACGTGTTCGGCTCAGAAATGACCTTTATTAAAACATCAGGGAGGAGGGAGAAAAGTCATGCCGTGGGACTTGCCTCTACCCTAGGGTTGCCAGATTTAGCAAATAAAAACAGAGCACATCCACTTGAATTTGAAATTCAGATAAATGATGAATAATGTTTTAGCATAAGTATGTGCCAAATATTGCACAGGACACACTTACACTAAAACATTATCCATTGTGTATCCGAAGTTTAAATTTAACTGGGTATCCTGTATTTTATCTGGCAACCCTACCAGTGTCCCTCTGTCACCAAAAGTTGCCGGAACGCCACAGGTAGCCCGGCCTCCGAGTGCAACAAAGATTGATTCAGCGCTACCCTTAAATCCTCTTGGGAATCTGACCCAGGCCAGACCTCTTACCAAGTGGTGGAGGACAAGAGGGGGTTAGCATTTGTGGAGTGCCAGCGCCCAGGTGTCCCATCTGACCCTCACAATACTCCCCGGGTAGGTACTGTAATTCCCCTTTCTCATTTGATGGAACTGAGGCCCAGGACAGTAAGCAGTTTGCCAGCTCCTAAGTACTGGAGGGAGGATTCTAATCCAAGGCGTCCCTAACTTGTCCCTAACTGCAAGGGAGTGATCTGCTCACTGCATGCTGCTGTCTCCTTCCCTCTCCCCAGTAAAACAAACCCAGAGACTAGTGGACTTGTTCCAACATAAATAGACTTTTTTTCATTCCAGATATCTCTTTTCACGTTAATCAAAAGTTCTAGATCTTATCCTCTAGAACTCTCTGTTCTTCCATCAGAAGCAGAGGAGTACAGGAGATCCAGGGTAAGAAAGGGGAGAGGATCTGAATGGGGGTGGGAGGTCTTAGGTACTTAAGTCAGTTGAAGGTTGTCACTAGCTCTTTCCCTTTGCAGGTGGGCACGTGTAAACTCATTAATCTGCACTGAATTCAAGTGAGAACACCAGCAAGTTATGAAATCCTGGCTTCCTCATTTCCTAGGCTGTGGTTCTCAAGTTGGAGCTGCTGCAGACTCCCCGGGATACTCCTTCAAACACAGATGGCTGGTCTGCCCCCAGAGTTTCTGCCTCTGTGGATTGGACGTGGGGCCCGAGAATTTGCGTCTCTGACAAGTTCCCAGGTAACGCTGATGCTGCTTGTCTCGGGATTCCACTTTGAGAACCACTGCTTTAGGACCAGAAAAGGGGCTTCACTAAAAATAATACACAGTATTTGGAACTTAAGTTCACGCACACTTTGGATTTCAAGGATGTTCCACGCCTCTCATCCCCGCCATTTAAAAATGTGCTGCAATCCTCTCTCTTCACAAAAGTCACATTCATTCCTGTACTCACGCATGCCCATAGGCATGGATCAGCACCCACAGTGTAAAAAACGCCATCCCGATCCTCAGGACTCACGGGTGAACTAGACCCAGTTCCCACCAGTTCCCAAAGGACAATCATACAAAAAAAATCACACCAGTGGAGTAAGAGACGTGATAGTAGAAGCAGATAAAGTCAATCACAAAGGAAGAGAAAGAAGGAAGGAGAGATTTTCAAGGGACTTGAGGTGAGTTTGGAAGGCTGGGGATGGGGTTATCAGGCGGAAAGAGGGACAGTCCACTCGGGGGTGTGAAACAGCATGGCAAGTCCCAAGGCTGCAAGAAGATTACATGGCGGATTTGGGGACAGATGAGTCAGATGCGTGGTGAGTGTGGCCACACTCAGGCCTGGCTGAGATGCTGGGCTTCCCTTTCTTTTAAGATGATAATGGGGCATTGGGTGGTCTTAATGGAGGGATAACATAGCGAGGCCTATAATTTGGAAAGTTATTTGAATGAAGGAGTCCATGTCTCTGTTGGGGCTGCCGTAAAGAAATCATCATAAATTTGGTGGCTTATAAAGAGAAGTTTCTTACAGTTCTGGAGGCTAGGAAGTCCAAGATCAAGACAGATGTAGGGTCTGGCGAGCACCCACCTTCTGGCTCACCGATGGCACCTTCTTGCTGTGCACTCACAGGGTGGAAGGGTTGATCGAGCTCTCTGGAGTATCTTTTTTAAGGACACTAGTCCCATTCATGAGGGCTCCACCCTCGTGACCTAATAATCTCCCAAAAGGCCCCACCTCTGAATACCATCACCTTAGAGGTTAGGATTTCAACATATGAACTTTGGAGAGCACAGACATTCAGGCCATAGTCGTCAGGGATATCAACTAAGAGGCTGCTGCTGTGGGACCCACCAGAGATGGTGACGGTATTAGTAAGAATGGGGCCTCTCTGAGTGGAACAGAGAAACACATACCGATGGTCCAAAACGAAACGTTCATGTCCACTCTCCCCCTCTGCCACCAAAAGGAGCTAACTAAGTTTGGGGGAATAAGTTCAAATATTTTTGAGTGTTTTTATACTGCTATCTTAGTCTGTGCCTTAGTTAAAATGTGCATTTCTGTTCCGATAATTTCCACCTTTATAAGGATTACTTTAACTCATTACTGTTTGTTCAATTTTACTTTCCTTTCCATTCTTAGGTGTTTATTTATTTATCCAAAATCATTTAGTAGCTTACTGGCTGGCAGAGGAGACAGAGCAAATAAAGGGACTTGTGAAATTCAGTGTGGCACGCGCTATCACAGAGGAACCTACAAAGATCTGTGAGATGACAGAGGAAAGGAAGATGAACCTAAAAACAGTCGACGATACAAGTAATTTTCAAATCACTTTGAAATTAATTTTATGGACTCAAATAGAAAATATTAGTCTATTCCCTAGATTGAAAACTACCTCCAAGAAGACTGTATACATTTTTTTCTTTATCCAATGCCTAAGACAGCACGCTAGCATAGGCACTTGATAAATATACTTTGGCCTTTGAGAAAACTAGTGACACCGTTTCAACATATTAATCTCACTAGAATATCAAAATTCCAAAATAAGTAGAACAATCCCCATTATCCGACTTTCTCCAAATAAAAATAGTTGATTTTTTAAGAAATTTTTTTACTTGCAGTAAACAAGGATGAGTGGGTAGTATCAAATTACCAGGTACAAAAACCTAGACTTGAAGAGAGAGCTTGACTTTAAGCGGGGAAATGGATTGGTTCATGTGATCAGAGCTCATTATGGAGTGACTCAACCAGGTACCCAGAAGAAAAACACGTGTTCATGAGTTATAATTTTAGAAGATAAAAACATTGTCATAAATCACTCTTATTCGCATATGGGGAAGTACCAGCATTGGCATGATAAATCAATGGAATCTCTTTAAATAAGGCAAGTTTTAAAAATCATCTTCCAGTGATTTGATGCCAGATGCTCGAGGTGGAGGTGATACAAGTTATACTGAAGGGCAAAGAAACCTTCTCTGGGCCTCCTGTGGCTACAAGGTCAACCAGAACCCCAAGGATGGTGGCTCCTCCCTAGCTGTATAAATGGCCTTTGGCAAGTCACAGAAGAAATGTCACCCACTGCAGAGTCCACAAAGAGTCATTGTCTGCCTTTGAGAGCAGACAGCAGCCCTAGAGACCAAGGATGGAAATGATCCCTCCAAAGCCCAGGGGCCCCACCTCACAGCAGGGAAAACCCAAGCTCCACAGCCAAAGGAACTTCCAAAAATGAAATTAAAGGAAAATTAACTGAGAAAAAAATGAGAGAAAAGAAATTAAGTAGAATGATTCATGATCTCCCTTCTTGGCTCGTCTGTTGAACTGATTCATGATTGGCCTTGTTCTTGGTCAACGAGTTCAAGATTGGCCCTAATGGTCTGGAGCTCAGTGAAGGCACCTTCTAGGGTGTCCTCCCCATGCCACTTCCCAAGACCGTGCAGTTCGGGGCACGGCCAGGCGGACTCCCTGACAACAGTGACCAAGAGCCAGGAGGGTCTGCTCCCTGGGCCCCTCTGCCTGCAGCGCTGAGCCATGCTGCAGGTTGCTAGCATCTTTCTTAACCTCTTAGAAAAGGTCCTGGGCGTACTTTGTTACGGCAAGCATCTGAAGTTAAGTTCGCAAGGCAAAAGAAGGCATCGGAGATTTTTTAGCAACTGGTACCCCAGAGAAGTTGTCAATCCTGGGAAAATTACAAAATAAATCAGTTTCATCATGACTGTCATTGCATTCTCCTTTCATCACGCCTCCCCCATCACCTGGCCTACTTCCAGCTTGGGCCCACCAGCTGCCTGGCTGGTTTCTGTCTATACAACAATATGCACTTTGGACCCCTCACATTGCTTTCTTAAAGCACAGCATACGCTGACCCCATTCTTCCTGTTGCTCACATTGGGTCTGTCTTTATCCTGCACTAAGTTGTGAATAACAACAGCAGCAGCAGCAGCAGCAGATCAGGCTGCTTGCTCACCCTTATTCTTCTTCCTTGTGGCTGTAATCCCCGCTGACCAACTTGTTTTCTCAGCCTCCTTTTTAGCCTTGGGTGGCCGTGAGTCACAGTTCTGGCCAATAAGACAGAAGCACGGCTCTGCTGGGGGTGTCCTTGGAAGTGTTTGCCTGATGAAGGGGACAGACATATCTGGCACCTTTCTTTAACCTTCTTAAAAGCAGGCTTGACAGGTGGAGGTAGAAGATATGCTGTCACCAGGAGGCCAGCAGCAAGAGGGAGTCTCAAGAAGACAAGTGACTGCGTTTACTGCCCCTATTTCCTTGTCTCCCTGATGAAGCTCTACATCCCCCCAGATGCGTTCTCTCCAGTACCCTCCATGCCCCGGCCCTCCTCTGATGCTCTGCCCGCTAATCCACTGCCTTGCTCCGTCTAGTCTTGGCTTTCTCCACCACTGCCTGCGTCCTAACACCCATCCTATGGCTGGGACAAGTTCATGCACATGTGAGGGTTTATTGCATTGTGTTATTTTATGGTAGTAAAAATACTTAAGATGAGATCTATTCTCTTAACAGATTTTCAAGGGTACAATACAGAATTGTTCACTATAGGCGCTAGCTGCAGATCTTCAGAACTTACTGGTCTTGCATGACTAAAACTTTATACCCACTGATTCACAAAGCCCCATGTTCCCCTCCCCCCAGCCCCTGGCAACCACCATTCTACTCTCTGCTTCTATGAGTGAGACTCTTTTAGACACTTCATATAAGTGGAATCATGCAGTATTTGTCCCTTTGTGACTGGGTTATTTCACTGAGCATGTTGTCTTCCAGGTTCATCCACAATGTTGCAAAGGGCAGGATCTCCTTTTTGAAGGCTAAATAGTATTCCACCTTATGGCTACATCTGAGGCTTTAACCTTTCCATAGGCCTCATCTTAAGTCGTGTCTACATCCACCCTTCCCCATGGCTAAAGGAGAGTGGAAAACACTAGAACTTAATGACTTTTTCTGGCATTTCCATCTTCTGAATGTGAAATAACTCTGTTTCACCAAAATCACTATCTCCTGGCTCTCCTCTACTTGTGACTAGATACCGGGTGATGGTTAATGTTTGGGTCAGAAAGACCTGGGTTCCCTTCCCAACTCTCCCAGGATTGCCAAGGAGCTGTTGCCAAGGAACATCATTCCATTTGCCCTCAAATTCCTCACTTGTAAAATAAAACCATTTTCCGTTTCGTTATGCGTTGTTATAAAATAGAAACAAGCTAACGCACAAGCACATAATAAGTGTTGAGTAAATATTAGCTATTATTCATAACAGTAGGCAAAGATACCTCTGCCCCCCAGGGTCCCCCTGACCAGACCCCATTGGCAAGCAGTTCACATTGTGCTAAGTATCACCTCATCTCAGACACTCACTTTATTCCTGAGAGGAAAAAAGGCATTGTTACAAAGACATTAGATTAAATTTGTTTTTTTAAGTTTCATGATTGCAGTGGAAGAAAGTGGAATGGAATTAGAACACCAGAGCTGCACCAAGGGAGACAAGATAGAGGATGCTGAGTATAGTGGGTTGGGGGTGAAGAAAACAGTGGACAAAGCAAAAGGAACTAGGGCAGATGCACACTGGCCCCAGAGAGGGTCCTAATGAATTTCTTTTCTCCTCTGTTGCTGTCTTTGCTTACTTTGGTTTAAAAACAAAGTGTCCTGTTTTAGCTCTACTTAGATCTTTCATTTTCACATTTATGTGATTAAAATTGCATAACCTGCCCAGGATGAGCTGTGATCTAAGGCACTTGATGTGTGTTTGAGGAAGAAGAGAAAAATGGCCTCGAGCCCAGCCCAAGGAGGCAAAATGCTTATGTAGCATGAGAACTTTATTGACTTAAGTTTTGGGATTGTTCTCCCAAGCAAGGAAAAACCATCTTAAAAAACAAACAAACTTGTATTCGGGGGTATTTCCCAGAAAAGACGCAGGTATGGTTAGTAAGATGGGATTTGGTTTTGTTTTTCGAGCTTCAGCCGGGTGGCAAAAGGTCAGCCCTGTGTTGTAATCCGCTCTGGAGCCTCTCTCCCGTAATCCTAACCACAGCCCTCTAAGAGCTATGCAGTGTGGCAATTAGTAAAATGAAATTTTATTTTCTGAACGTCTTCCCCTTGATACCTTAAAAAGTTACTGCTGCGTTCTGGAAAAACTCTGGTGGTCAAAATATCAGAATAAAATCCCTGGGAGAAAGCTGTTAAAACTATTTCCCTTAAAAATAAGTTAATGAGATGGAAAGATAGGGCAAAGTGGGCATGTCTCACATGAGGGAGGTCTTGGGAAGGGGTGAGAAGGAAAAATGAGGTGGTGATGTGTGGGAAGAGGTTTTCGTAAGAGTCGAATCACCTTCTGACCCGGGAGCAAGGGTGCTGGTCTGTATGAAGCTGGCCAGCTCCGCCCGGTCTGTCCCATGAGCCACCTTCTGTAGCAAGCACAGACAGCGTGTCAGCTCCGCCCCGGCCCCAGCTCCGCCCCGGGGAGTGGGGGCTCTCTGAGGTCTCCAGCCTCACACCCTCCAGCCTAGAGCAGACCCCGCCTCCGCCACACACTCGATGAAGCTATCAAATGATCAAATCGCATGGCAGCCAGCATCGTTAGAGGAGGGCGTATTGTATATCGTGGGGCCCACTTTCAAACTGGATGACATTCCTGCACCACTGTCGCTTACAATTAGGTCTGGCATTCCAGACTCAGTGCAGCCGCCACGCTGTATCGAGGACTGTGACAGGAAGCCATCTGCACACACCACAGACTTGAAGCCTCATTTTGACCCCCAGCCCGACACCAAAGCTTAGTGCAACAAAGTGAGAGACGTTGGCTTGTTTTTCCCTTTTTTAACTTAACTTTTATTATAAGAAATTGGGCAGCAAAGAAAGGTAGAAAGGAGAAATAAGAGCCTATATAATCTATGAGCTAGTTGATCAGCTCCTAAGTCAAGAGGCCAACCCTTCTGGTGGGGGTTGAGTTGTGTCCTCCCCACCCCCACCCCCACCCCCAAATTCATATGTTGAAGTCCTAATGCCAGTACGTAGGGATACGACCTCATGTGGGGATGGTGTCTGCACGGAGGTGATCAAGTTAAAATGAGGTCATTAGGGTGCGCCCTATGTGATCTGACTGGAGTCCTTTTCAAAAGGGGAAATTTGGACACCAACACATGCCCACAGAAAGAACACCATGGAAAGATGAAGGCAGGGATCAGGGTGATGCTTCTACAAGTCAAGGAACACCAAAGACTGGCAGCGAACCGCCAGGAGCCAGGAGAGAGGCGCGGGACGGAGTCTGCCTCACTGTCCTCAGAGGGAACGATCCTGTCACCCTTGATCTCAGACTTCCAGCCTCCACAACTGTGAGACGATACAATTTTGTTGTTTAAGCCACCCGGTTGATGGTATTTTATTACAGAAGCCCTGGCAAACTGATACATCTTTGTGTTTTAAAATCCTGTGATCTATAAACAGGGTCCTTCCATCGTGAACAGAGGAGCACGAGCATCCACTTAACCTGCGCACGGCTTTCCACAGGTTTCACACTCAGCTTTGCGCTCAGAGCGCGGCGTGAGATTCTCATCACAATGAAGAGAAATCTTCATTATTTATAACTAAAAGGAAAATGTATTGTTTTCCAGCCACTCCCCTCTGGGGAAATCTTGTCCACTTCACGTTATGAATAGGTTAATTCCTTTCCCACACAGCTGTGGGCTGACGAAGACGAGAGTGATCCTTTTAAACCATGTTTCTTGCAAAGCCGATTTACTGTGTGCTTACCATGACTTCAGTCTGTTCAAGGTGTGTTCCCACCACCTCAGGAGCAGTACAGATGCAAATGAAAATAAGGAAAAAAAGTAATTCATGGAGCCGTAACATTAGTGCTTCCTGTGCTATGCAACAGCAATTCTGCATAAACTCTTTTTTTTTTGAGACAGAGTCTCACTGTGTTGCCCGGGCTAGAGTGCCATGGCATCAACCTAGCTCACAGCAACCTCAAACTCCTGGGCTCAAGCGATCCCCCTGCCTCAGCCTCCCGAGTAGCTGGGACTACAGGCACGCGCCACCATGCCCGGCTAATTTTTTCTATGTATTTTTAGTTGTCTGATTAATTTCTTTCTATTTTTTTTAGTAGAGACGAGGGTCTCGCTCTTGCTCAGGTTGGTCTCGAACTCCTGAGCTCAAACAATCCGCCCGCCTCGGCCTCCCAGAGTGCTAGGATTACAGGCGTGAGCCACCGCACCTGGCCCTGGGCAAGGTATTTTTAAATGCTCCTTTGCAAAAGAAAAGATTTTAGGCCTGAATTCAAGTAATTTGGTAATAAATGTTGTGCGATGGGCTAAGTTTTTGTCTCACATGAACACATAGAAGATATGTGTTCTGCAAACCTGAGGGTTTTGCCTTCATTTTCCAGGCTCTCTGCAATGGCTTTGGGGCTGTTATCTCCTTAATAGCAGTGACCATGAATGCGAAGCCCCATACACTTGGCAACAATCTAGCAGAATGGGAGATGCCCGGTGTCCTCAGACAGAGAGACTTGGGTTTAATGAGGGTTTTGCTACCTTGCTTGCAGTCTATTCTCCAGGAAATTATTATATAATACTTACCATAGAGGGCTACTGTGAGGATTAAATGAGCTAATGTGTAAAGTGCAAGCACTGATTTGGAGCAACTGATTTGGAGTAAAAGCATACTTGCTTTTACTACTGTTTATGTTTCAGACCGTATTGGGCACGGAGTAAATTGGAGTGGGAATCTAATGGGCTTTTTTGGCCTGACAACCTTCAATTTGCTATGCAGAGCTCAAATATGAAATAAACACGCATATTTGCATCTCTTCTTTGTTTGGATACTCTCATCTCAGTCCGTCTGGTCAAGGTCCTAGTGGGTTCATAACATCCATTTTGTTTGAATCCAGCAAGTCCCGCCCACGTGAATGTGTACACACTCACACATACTGAAACACTCCATGACAAAGCTGGACCCGAGCAAGGACTGTCCATCCCTTCACTCGTGGAGATGACCTCTCCAAGCCAGCCCATCTCCCCGTTCCTGGCTTCAATGCCTGCTATTTCCAACCTGGGCCTCAGAATCCATCATTTATCAGTGGGGTTCTTCCCAACAGCCATCATTCCTTACCCTCCCCAACTCTCCTTCCTGGTCCTGTGCAATCACCACTGGGCGTTATTGAAAAAAGTTCAGAGATTGATTTATCTGTTCACTCATTCAACAAATATTTGCTGAGCTCCTCCTCTGCGTGGAAAGGTGCTGGGGATAGAGACAGGACAGACATGGTGGTCCTCATGGCCATTACACTCACAGACCCATAGGGGGACAGCCACTAAACAAGTCAACACACAAATACATACACCACTGCACAATGTGACTTGTGCCTTGAAGGAAAACGGATGATTGCTGGGATAGAAGAGGGGCAAGAGGAGGCCACTTCAACAACTGTAGGCTGAGGAGCTGGTCCTCGGGAGGGATGTTCATGAGGAAACCTGAAGGGTGAGGTGGAACTGCATGTGCAAATGTCCTGGGGTGGGGACATGCTTGGCATGTTTGAGAACCTGAGAAGGTGCATGTGGCTGGATTGAGGAGTTTGAGGGGACGGTGGTGTGGACAGGGTTGGAGGCAAAGCAGGGCTCTGTTCACACTCTGCCTGGGAGATCCCGGTAAAGAGTTAGGATTTTATCCTCAGAGAAATGAGAAGCCATTGACAAGACTTAAGCAAACAAGGTTCATGATAGGATTAAGGTTTACCAAGAAGAGGAGGCTCTCTCATCTCCCCCCTGTGACTGGCCCATTCTAGCCTCCAGTTCCTGGGGCCCTCTACGGGGTTCCCTGGTGTGGGTGCTCAACATCTCTTCTCCCCACATCCTCCCCCGCAGAGGCCCACCTCTCAGGGCTCCCCCTCACCCTCCACATGACTGAAAACTTATGATCAGACTCTCCCTCTCTCTCTCTCTCCCTTTCGTCGTGTTGAAATATATGCATCATAAAACTTGCCATTTTAACCATTTTTAAGTGCACAATTCAGTGGCCTGAAGCACAGTCACATTGCTGTGCATCCGTCACTGCTATCCATTTCCAGAACTTTTCCATCATCCCCAAGTGAAATTCTGTCCCCATTAAACAACATCCATTTTCTCTTAGCTTCCTCTGCAGCCTCACCAGCAATTTCCAGCGTGTCTGAAGGAACAGGGCCTCTCCAGAGCCAAGGCTCGTTCTTCACGCTGCTCTCCATGCCACCTTCTCTAACCGTCTCCGAGCCATTTCCGTGGACGCGGCTGGCTCACTTGGGTCTCTGCACTCTCTTACCCCTGCTGACAAACAGACCTGTGTCTTTTCCACACTAGTGTATGTGAATGAATGAATGAATGAATGAGTACCTATTTTTAAAATCCTTCCTTCAACTATACCACACCCTTGGCCTAACCTCAAATTGTTCCTCCGCTTCAGTGCCTCGGTTGTGAGATGTCCTGCACGCACTGCTGTATGGCTAACGCCAGCTATGTCCCTAGCCCCAGGGACCACGAGCCCTGGCCTCACTGCAGCAGGTGACACTGTTTACTGCCTCCTCCTCCTCCTTGAAAGTCTTTGATTCCTTGGTTTCTGTCTTGCTGCTCTGCAGTGGTCTCTCCCACAGGGGGTGCCTGCTTTTCTCCCTCCTTCCCTCACCTCCTTCCCTATTCCCCCTGCTCCCCCACCTTAAACACCAGCAGCTCCTTAGGCTCTTTTCTCCAACCCGGTGAGCCTACCACCGGGCTCATTTTTGCTGCTGCCAGCTGGACACGTCCACGGGGATAGCCTGTCGGCACCTCGAATGCAATAGGTCCAAAACCAAACTCATAATTTCCCTGACCAAGCCCAGCTTCACTTCCAGCTCATGTGTCCCAAAGGCCATGATGGCCACTGCCCTCACTCAGGCCTTGTGAACACGCCCTTTACTATTGCAAGAATCTCTCTCATGTCTCTGACCCCGCTCTTGCCCATCTTACCTGCTGCTTTCAGATTAATGCTCCTAAAACGTGGCCTCGATCATAGCACTCACCTGTTCAAACACGCCAGTGACGCACATTGACACACCTTGCGCCTGACATGCAACAGCCCCGTGCTCTGGCCCCAGCCCGGCTTTCAGCCTCGTCGGTGACAGCGGACAGGACCACGGACATCTCAAGTGTTTCCACAGTATCCTGAGCTCTTGTCCCTTCCCTGGCTTCCCCCTCTGACTTTTACACCCCTTTCTTTCTTTATGGTCCTTTCAGCTGATGCTGTTCTTTCCTAAAATCTTCTCCAATTCCCTCTACCCAACCTGGTTCCTGCCTACACCACTTTGCTACAACCTCCCTGTTGACTTTGATCCTGTTCTTAGTTGCTCTGCCTGACGGCAGTTTCTCCCCTTCCCTCTCTTCTCCAAACCACTTTGCCTTGTCTCTAAAGGCTCCGGTGGCTTCTCCTGGGTCTTCCCCATCCACCATTCCTGAGTCTGTGGCTTCAGCAGGAGGAGCCCTGGTGCAGTCCGAAGGACAAGGGACCAGAGTCAGAGGCCTGGGTGCGACGAGCTGTTCTCCTGGAACTAATCACTTGACCACATTGGAATTTCACTTCTTCATCTGTGAGACTAATGAGCTAGCTTAGGATGATCTCTTAAATCTTCTTCTTCTTTTTTTTTTAACGCTGGTCAAGCGAAGCAGTGGGAGTGGAGAAGGAACAAAGGAATCTGTAACTGGTTGTGATCAATCACTTGTAAGCACCACTGCACTCCGACCAACTGATCTCTTAAATCTTCTAAGTAACAACCTATGAACTCCTGTCTTCCTGTCTCTCCCAACACCTAGTCTGCTGTTTATAGAACAAGTTAACTGTTTTCGCCTATCTTGTCCTTTAAGACAAAAAAAAAAAAAAAAAAAGCTATTTGCAGGCCTTTATCAAAAAGAAAAGTTTTTTTTTTCCCCCCTTTTTCATAACTGGCCCCTAACTCTGATTTCAAACATATAACCAAATGTGTGCTCTGCAATAAGTTGTGTGCACAAATAGAGATTTTCATCTGCAAACTAAATTACTCTAGGCTTGTTGGCACAAATATAACCTCATATAGAAACCACTGGCATTAAGTGTTGGGAGTAAACTTTTGCTCGACTTGAGCACTCGCTAGGCAACTGGGATCACTCATGGGTAGCATTCCGTGTCCCGTGTGGATACCGGGGAGAGGCGAGAAGCTTCTTGTGCCAGGCCCACGGGCCTTCTGCTGTGAGCTCTGCTCCCACCTCCCCCTGCCTTTCATGGAAGGCTCCAGCACCTTCTCCCAGATGGTTCCTCTCGAGAGGTCATTCCACTTTCAGTTCTTCTCGGTCTTCTCCCTTCTGACGTAGGACCAGCCCGTTTCCACTCAGCCTTTCTGAGGCCCTCGCTGCTCCTGGAAAGCTGGATGGAAAATACATCTCATGCCAAGCATTTTCCTCGGCAGGCTTCCCAAACCCTTGGTCACAAGTTCAGTCACAGTCTTTCTCACGGTGCAGCGTCTGGGCCCTCAGAGCTCCAGGTGCACGAGCTCCCGATGAGGAAAGCGTGAGAAAGAGCGCGTGCCCCAGCTGTCCTTGCAGGCTGGTCCTCAGTCGTGCTCCACGCTCCAGACCGGCCGCAGCTGAGTGGGTTCCCTGAGTTACAAACTTAAAGGCTTTGAACCCTCCTCCTCTGGCAAAACGCAGTCCATCTTATGATCTTACCCTCACTGAACTTAAGGAAGTGAAGACCTTTTTCAATTCTTTGCCATTTGTTTCTATATTTTAAACATCTGCCTAGTACAGAGGATTATCAAAGGCTAATGCTGAGAAAAACAGCGAAGGAGGTGGCATTATGCCCGGGGCTTCCATTTCTCTGCCCTTCCCCATGATTCATGGGCCCAGGGTCCCGTCTGCTTTTGGAGGAAGGCTCCAACCTCAGGCAGGCACACCTCAATGTAGAATGCATCGAATTATAGTCCAAGCATCACCCTCATCAGAAACTCCCTGGGTGCTTGTTAAATACAGATTCCTGGCTTCACCCAGCCCCAGTGCTTAAGAATATTAGGGGAAAGCTTCCTGTGCTTAGCATGCAGTTCAGTCAATGTGCTAATGCATTTCGGGGATTTTCAGTGGAAGGCACTGTCCTCTCTTACAGGAACATGTGGAATTATAACCGATTTATAGGGAGTGTGGGAGGCTGGGGGTGGAAGGCTGGAGACATTTTGAAAACCAGGGTTTTTATTTATAATGTAAAAGTCACACTGTCTTTCAGTCACACCACCTGAGTCTATTAATATATTCTAGTTTCTCTGACTAGTGGTGCCTCACACCTATGCCAGTTTAGAAACTCTGAAAACGAGACTGCTGCCAAGGATCTGAAATGAAATGTTGGTCTCAAGAATGTGCTACCCTCTCTTTCAGGGGTCTGAACTTGCTCCCACATTCAGCTGTAACAATGGCACTCTATTCCCTGCTGCGGGAGCACATGACCAAAGGAAAACCATACAGAGCTCTGCCCCTTCTCCTCTTCCTCATATGCACACAACTTCCTTAGGTGCTTATGACGTGGAGACTCTCTGCCACAAGAATTCTTCATAACAGACTTGAGTGATTTTTAGAATCCAGCTAAAAAGTTTGAGAATAGCCTCCTGCTTTTTTTTTTTCCAAAAATAATTCTTTTATGGTAAATAATACCAAAGGGCGCTAATATTTTCCAAACTTAAATCAAACTGGTGACTATATACACAAGTACCTTAATCCATAGATAAATAAATAGATAAATATATATTTTTAAGCTCATTAATCCTCAAGACTATCTTTCTGTGCATGGACCCTGAGAAAATCTTATCAGCTGGAGCCAATCTCTCCTGCCTAACATTTTCTTTTCTTTTTTTTTTTGAGACAGAGTCTCACTGTGTTGCCTGGGCTAGAGTGAGTGCCGTGGCATCAGCCTAGCTCACAGCAACCTCAAACTCCTGGGCTCAAGCGATCCTCCTGCCTCAGCCTCCCAGGTAGCTGGGACTACAGGCATGCGCCACCATGCCCGGCTAATTTTTTCTATATAGTTTTAGTTGTCCAATTAATTTCTTTCTAATTTTAGTAGAGACGGGGTCTCTCTCTTGCTCAGGCTGGTTTCGAACTCCTGAGCTCAAACAATCCGCCCGCCTCAGCCTCCCAGAGAGCTAGGATTACAGGCGTGAGCCACCATGCCCAGCTAATTTTTTCTATATATTTTTAGTTGTCCGATTAATTTCTTTCTATTTTTAGTAGAGACAGGGTCTCGCTCTTGCTCAGGCTGGTCTCGAACTCCTGAGCTCAAACAATCCGCCCGCCTCAGCCTCCCAGAGAGCTAGGATTAGAGGCGTGAGCCACTGTGCCAGGCCTGGTCTACATTTTTAACAAGCTCCCCAGGGTGCTGTGATCATCGTGGTGCCCTATCTTAGAGCATAATGTGTTCTTGCAGGACTCTGAGCTCATGTGAAAGTGGCTTAGCTTTCTAGCAAGGCTGAGCAGCAAGGCAAGGACCCAGTCTTCCTCTTTTTTAAAATATCTCATGGCATATAATAGGTGCTCAATGTAGATATTTATTTGGTTGTTTCTCCTGCCTTTTTTTTTTTTTTTTTTGAAACAGAGTCTCACTTCGTCATGTTGGCTAGAGTGCAGTGGTGTCATCACAGATCACTGCAACCTCAAACTCCTGGGCTCAAGTGATCCTCCTGCCTCAGCCTTCTCAGTAGCTAGAACTACACGTGAGCACCATGCTCAGCTAAGTTTTCTAATTTTTTGTAGAGACAGGGTCTTGCTTTTGCTCAGGCTGGTCTCAAACTCCTGACCTGAAGTGATCCTCCTGTCTGGGCCTCCCAAAGTGCTAGGATTACAGGCATGAGCCACTGCACCCAGCCTCTCCCTCTTTTGGTGGAGAGAAGAAGGGTTATGAAATGCCAGTAAGAGAACATGTGGGTGAAGGGGCTCATGCTAATAGCATTTTACCATAAAGTCCTCGATATACTTTATCAGCCAGCTAATAGTGATTTCCACTCCATATTCCAGAGCCCCTCAGACTGTGGGTCTGGAAAGATGGTCCCATTCTGCTCTCCCATGGGAGAGCTCCACCATCCCTGTATCAGTAGCAGACGACTTTATTCAGAATCTGAACCTAACCACTGCAGCCTGTTTCACCTTTCAGATTGGCTAATGACTCTTTGACCTCAAACTGATACGTAAATTCTTCTCTGGAAATCAAATAACACTTTGGCAAATAAGTATCAAGAATTATGACTTGATATTGCCCAAAAAAATTTTTTTATTTTTTTCTATGATACTTGGAATCATGCCCATCTTAATAAACCCTCCATGTCCTGTGGAATTAAGAGTTTGGAAAAGCAATATCACAATATATTTAATGATGGAAAATGCCCTTCAGAATTGGGGCGAGATATGAGTAGGTAACGAAGAGAAAGACTAAATAATTTATGAGGTAGCTTTTCATATGAGTGATATTAAGAATGATAGTCATTGTTATAAAATTGTAGGATTGAAGTTAGGATCTGTGCACTATGAGAAAATATTAAGTTTATTATTATCTTACTATTTTTTATCATGTAATTCCAGGCACCATCTAACATACTTCAAAATAATTGTTCTAGAGATAATTTTTTTTAAAAAGGGAATTATTTAAAATTTTCATTTTAGTAAACCATTAGAGAGTACATTATTCCAATAAAAATCTCATCCCAGCTTCCTTTCATTGTAGAATTCTAGGCCTGGCTGGAACTAAAATTTTCCTTTACCGAGATGATAGAATTTCCATGAAGGTCAGAGTTTATCCCTGCTGCAAAGGTCAGACAGGTCAATGATTTGGCAGTAGAAAAAAGGGCTCAAAAGTGACAGAAAAGCAAGATTACAGAGAATATTAAAACATAGCCCATCCCTCCAAATGCAAAACAATTTAGCATAAGACTCACATAGATGATACAGATTAACAGAAATGCTTAGATGCCAGGGGAAAAAAATTAGTTTTCTTTTGCTGCTTTTTTCCAAATATCCTCGAGTCTCTACAGACACACCCAAAACATTTGGCTTCTTCCCAAATCTCCAGACTCTAGTGCTGCTATAAAAATAGCTGTGAGCTCCAAGGAATGAAGGGTGGGAAAAGACTGTGTTTCTGAAAAGGGGCCTTGTTTGGCTTCAGCCTCAAAGATTTTTACATGTACAAACTCATTTGTCCACATGGATAAATGCAGTCACAACGATATTCACATCTACGGGGCATATAGTCACATGAAGCAAAAATCTCCCACAGCGTTCACGCTTTGAGGAGGAAAGAAAGAGAGGAGAGTCATTCCAGATGTTGCTAGATAATGCTGAGCTGTTTCCATGAAAAGCTGTAGGAATGGCATTAGCTCACATGGAAATAATGTTTTAACTAGCTGGGAGTGGTTCCTGGATCTTGTCCTGATCCTGCCCAGATCCAGCCCACCCTGAGCCATTGCAGAAACTAGACCCAGGTAACAAACTGGTAGAAAGAGGTTAACAGAACTCTGGCAGAAATTAAACCTCTGGTTGAAAAAGACATGGCATTTATCACTGCCAGCCTTGGCAAAGGGTAAAAATGTTTCTGAGGATCAAGAACAGAACTCTTAGGGCTCTAGGTCACAAGAAATGTTGACACACAACCACAGAGATGCTCAAGGAGAGGTTTCGGTGGGACCAGGTGGACTCATGTATATTAGTAGCAAAAGTGTCTTCTCTAAATAACTGTTGGGTTAGGTCTGCCACCGTTGGGTTATTTTTTTCATTCTTTCTCTGTAATAACCAGTCCTGGTAACACGAATTGATTTTACATGATTTTAATTCTAACGAAATGTCGAGATTGTCAGTTCAAATTAAAATCTTTTATTTCAGGGTGAATAAATATGAAAAGGTTCTTCAGAATTAGGCTTTGAGCTTGAGTCTAAAGCTCCAAGAAAATTGTGCAATCCCCCTCATCCTAGTATTTTTAAAATAAAATAGTGTAAAAATAGTCTTAACAAGATGTTTGCCTCTGCCTTAACCGCAGGATCACTAAGAATTGGTTCTTCACTCCCAAGCCTCTATTGCCATGAAAAAACCATGCAGAACTCAGCCTTAATGAGACAGTGTTCTGGAAAAGCAACTTCTCTCTTCATCTCGACTGCTGTGGGCATGAAATCCTTGACTTGAATAGTTAGGAAAGATCTATCATATCTGTCTTGCTAACTGGGTGAGTAGGGTGCAGAGCACTATCTTGGTCATGATTCCAAGTTACCTACAACTTGGAAGTGGGCAAGGCTGGCCCCCAGCTGTGGGGTGTGAAGCAGAGGAAATGGGTCACCTTGGGAAGCAGGCACCATCCAAAAAGGCAAATGGTAGGAGACTGGGGGAAAGAAAAAAAAAATGAAAGAAAAATGTCAGCAAAGAAAGCCACCTGCAGCATCTAGCAGACTTGAGAGATGAGAAGCTGGACTGTTTCTCTGAATGGAGCTTTTTGTAGAGAAATTGGAGAAAGAATGTATGGTGGAGCTATTGAGGATACTAAGTCAGCTCACAGGAAAACAGCAATACCTAGAGGGCCTTTAACTTGAGCCCTTAGGAGGATAACTACAGGTTTTATTGAGAATGTCCAATATGACTCTCTCATGAGAACTGGATTCAGTTTGAGGTTGTCAGATAAAATGCCAGATGGTTATTGCATGGGACGTACGCTAAAAACAATTACTTATTGTATATCTGAAATTCACATGTAACTGGGCATCCTATATTTTTATTCATTAAATCTGGCAACCCGGATTCAGTTTACTATGCATACCATGATTACTTACGCAAAATGAACTATAAAGTCTACAGAGTGGGTTTTGATACACTCCTCCAATTCTTTTTCTCGAAGGCACTGGGGGTGGGGAGAGAATAACCTTTAACTGGTATAGCTTTGGAAACAGCCTCTCTTCGTCTCAAGTCAAACCACAAACTCTACCAACTGTGCCAGGATGACCCCATATTGTTCCAGGCTGTTCCTGCTAAGTCTTCATCTCCCTTATGCATTTACTCTAAGTACCGTTGCTCGGTACAAAGTCTATAAATCTTCATAAATTAACTGTCACAAAAGGCTTTGTTTGCCTCCAAAATACTCTTTAAAAGGCTGAATAACCTTTGTTCCTCATCAACTCAGGAAAAGCTGCACAAAACTGCATCGTGTTCTTTTTCTGTACTTTTTCCAAGCATTCGCTGCATACTGTGGGTTCCCAATTGCTATACTTTTTTTTCCTCTCACTCTCTTATTTTTCTTTCTCTCTCTCACATGCAGAAGGCCAGGCTTCATGGAGCTTGTCCACACCTTCCAGAGGATTTAGAGTGCTGTGGAAATTTGTTTATATTTTCCATCTACTTAGCTGAAAATCTCACCCTCTGCTATGATGTCAATTCATGATATTAATAGCTCCATGGGAATGATCGAAACCTGTGTCTCCAGCTGTGATCTCTCCGCTGAGTTCCAGACCTACATATTCAACTGCCTGCTCGACTTGGGCACCAGGGAGCTCCAGCAAGAAAAACCTCTTGGACGCAACTGATTGCAGAAACACTCCTCAAAAGGTATGGTGGGAGGCAAAGCACCTTTTAATCACAGGAAGTAGATTTATCCCAGAAGGAGGGGCTACTCCGAAGGCCATCTCTTCTCCAGGGCCCTTTGAAGGAAGGATAAAAGGCCATGGAACCATGGAAAGAAGACTTACTTTGAAGCATAGATGCAGAGCAAATAGCCCCATTTTCTGAGCCAGTGCAGCTAAGGGAGATTCATTACGGTTCAAGGAAAGTAGGAAAAGCTACGTAAGGCTTGCTGTGGAGGATGGAGGGAGCTGTTCTGTGGAGAGGTGGGTGTCTGAATGAAACTGCAGCCGAGTTTGGCGAAGAAGGGCCTTCCCCCTCTGCTTCTTTTACACGAGCTCAGATGAGTTTTATGTAAGCTCGACAGCATCCTTGTTAAGGCTAAAGGCGGAAACGTTTAGCCGACAGTGTGACATGCCGGCATGGGCAGTAAACCTGAGACGGGGTCCACCCCTGCGGGTGAACATCTGAAAAGGTAGACTTGGTCAGTGCAGTGAATTGTTCACACAGCTTAAAGCTTCAAATCAGATTATTGATTAGGTTAATTTCCCATGGGATATTAGATCTGGTTTGCATTTCAACATCAGAGTTCATTAAACTTACATTGCAGTTGATTATCTTCCATTAAGAAGCACATCTTGAAGTTTCATTACTGGGAAATGTATGTGTGTTGACACCTCCTTAGTTCCAACACTAAGAATGCAAATATAGGAGCTTCCTATTGATGTCACTGAATTTCACTAGGCAGCCAAAACCCATATTTTATTTTAAATATCCATTCCAGTTTCTTGAAAAAATTAGCACCACTACCAGTAACTACAAAGGGGGAGCAAGCCTAGAAAATTATTGTTGTAAATTCCATGGGTTCTTCACATAATGAAAAGAGTCATCTAATGAAGAAAACTGCTTTAAATAATAGTTCTGTCTAAATTAGCAAATACTTGATTCAATAACTTTTGAGGCTAACTTCTCTTCTATTTGGGAATGAAGAAAGAGTTTTTTGTTTGTTTGGTTGGTTGGTTGGTTGGTTTTGTTTTGGTTTTTGTTTTCCAAATACCGCCTTATCTATCTAGGTTTTTAAAGTTATATTTCAGGTTGGTAAGCCAGGGGTGATACATCAGATCACAGAATCTGAGCTCTGAGAAACCATCAGTCTACAGCGCAAACACATTTAAGTAAGAAGAGGAAATTATCCTCCGAAAATCTCCCACTCGGCCCTGGCGTTAGGTGATATAGGTGGCTTTCCTCTTTAAGGCAGAAGAGTACTTTCAAAGGAAGAGTTCACAGCTTCTAAACTTTTTCTTTAACCTCTCACTTGCAAGAGACCAGGTCTCCTGGGGGTTGTAACCAAAGCTGTTGAGAAGCAGAAAGTTCCCACTCTTTTTTTTTTTTTTTTGACTGCAACACTGAAAAGCCAGGCCCCTGGGTGACAGGCACAAAGTAGGGAAGGTGTCTGTGACGCCTAATGAAAGCTTATGGGAGTCCTACCTTGTTTTTATATTCTGAAGGCCATACATTGTTCTTCCTGTTTCTTCAATCAAGAAATAGTGAAGAAGTTTAGATAACACACAGGAATCCCACAGCAGAGACCAGGCATTTCAGACTAAAAACTTGCCTCGTTTGGCAGTGCATTTCACTCGGGCAGAGGGGGAGCTTTGATCACCGTCTGTCCACCTGTCTGAGGTGTGGGAAGTTCTCTTATCAGAGTGCCGGCTCTGAGCTGACGATCCCTCCAAGCCACACTCGCCTGCCAGCTCCCTCTTGAGTCTTAAGCTCAAGCAGCTCCAGGGATGCAGGAGCCCTAAGGATGCCCTACAGCCTTGGGGCTGGGATCCCAGATGCTCCTGCAGCCACTTGTCCTTTGTTGACCAAAGACGAAAGAAGGAACCAGAAAATCATGTCCTGGTCACTAGAAGCAAAGGTTCTACTAAAATGCCTTTTGACACAACTGGGATTTTCTCCAGGAAAAGCCATATTCAAGAAGGCTAGGGGGATGCGTGCTTCAGAGGCCAAGGAGGGAGTAGGTTGGGAGGCCCTATAGACAAGATGATTTTCAAAGGTCAGAGCACAGGCAGATAAGATGGTCAATTCAATAGAAATCAATACAATAAAAGCGTAAGATAAACTTTATACAGAACCCAGATGCAGATCCAGCTAGGCAGTGTTTCCCAGCCTGGCCATACATCACATGGCTCACCTGAGCTATGCTTCAATCCAAAACCGGTACACAACCCTTCTCCATACCAGTCGAGTCCAAATTTGGGGGTTGGGGGTGGGGCATGGGACTCATTCTGTTTAAAATCCTCCCCAAGTGACTCTAATTTGAAGTCAGAATTGAGAAGCATTGAGCTAAAGATTTTCTTAACTATTTCCCACTGGGTCAGGTAGTTGTCTTCTATCATGGATAGCAAGAACTTAACCCTAAAGAGAGACAGGGAATGGATCACACCTGGCTAAAAGGGGCACAGAAGGAGGCAGATGAAGTTAGAACTTGAAATAGATGCTTGGGCAGCTGTAACTAGCCTGCTTATAAAACATAGCTCCGGCCAGGCGCGGTGGCTCACGCCTGTAATCCTAGCACTCTGGGAGGCCGAGGCGGGTGGATCATTTGAGCTCAGGAGTTCGAGACCAGCCTGAGCAAGAGCGAGACCCCCCCCCCCACCCGCCCCCGATTCTACTAAAACTAGAAAGAAATTAGCTGGACAACTAAAAATATATAGAAAAAATTAACCGGGCACGGTGGTGTGTGCCTGCAGTCCCAGTACTGGGGAGGCTGAGGCAGGAGGATCACTTGAGCCCAGGAGTTTGAGGTTGCTGTGAGCTAGGCTGACGCCACAGCACTCTAGCCCAGGCAACAGAGTGAGACTCTGACTCAAAAAAAAAAAAAACAAAAAAAAACAAACAAAAAACATGACTCTGGGCCCAGACCCAGTCTGTGGCAGTCAAATTGCTGTTATTGCTGTTATTCCCTAGGTCTACGTGAGCCCTTCGAAGTCAGGTGGACCCACTGTCAGCTCAGCTCCACTCCCTCAGTACCAAGCTTATCAGTAGGGGTCATGGCACCGTGGCCCCCCACCAACACCCCACTGCCAAGGCCCTGCCACCTCTAGGGGTCCTGAATGCGTGTAGGCTCAATTGTCCACCCCTTGACGTACACTTGTTCCCCCAGTCTCCATGCATCCAACAAAAAGGTGTTCTTCAGATCTGCTCCACATTTAGCAGAAGAGAAAGTTAGTACATTAGGTGTTTCTCCCAAAAGCATCTTTGAGCATCTAAAAGGACTAAAATCTTGTCATATTCTTGTCTGATTGTGGATTGGTTGAAAAGTAGAGTGTCCTATCAAAGCCACCTCGGAGAAGTCAGTCACCAAGAGAAGACAGAAGATTTTCTGGCCAAGTTCAAAGTCCTGAGCAGATATTACAACTTCCTCCCGACAGGGCTCAATTTATCAATCTATCTTCTTCTTCTTCTTTTTGTTTTTTTTATTTTGAGACAGGATCTTGTTGTGTTGCCTGGGCTGGAGTGCAGTGGCATCATCAGAGCTCACTGCAGCCTCAAACTCCTGGGCTAACACCATCCTCCTGCCTCAGCCTCCAGCGTAGCTGGGACTATAAGCACATGCCACCATGCCTAGCTAATTGTTTATATTTTGTAGAGACAGAGTCTCACTATGTTGCCCAGGCTGATCTCGAACTCCTGGCCTCAAGCAATCCTCCTGCCTTGGCCTCCCAAAGTGCTGGGATTACAGGCATGAGCCACTGCTCCTGGTCTCAATCTATCTTCTAGCAGTAAACACAGCCAATCCCCAGCTAATTTCTCTATTTCTATCATAATCTTCTTGGATTAGTAGATTGTGAGTACTTTTCCATATAACTGGAGCTATCCTGTCTGTCACTGTTCCATTTTCCTCACATCGTTTCGGATTAAGCCAGTCTGGTGGTTGAAGTTCTGTGATAACTCTGGATTCTATTATTAAACCTGTTTAAGAAACCACCATCTGTTTTGAGTGTTGATGTTAGCCATTTCTAGGGTAGGGGTATAGTATATCCAGCAGAGGGATCCTTCTGGCTGTAACAATATTCCCCAAATTGACCATTGCAGTTAAGAAAACCAGCACTAATCAAATTATTTTTCCTTTGACAGTCATATTCTCTTTCATGCTTCTCTTTTGCCTTCACTCTCATAAACCCTCAGGAGTTGTCCCTGTTACACCCAGAGACTCCCAGAACACAAAACTTAGCCCCTTCTTTAATAAATTCACTTGAAGCAGGCATTTGACAATGCTTTTTCCTTGCAGATTTTACTGGAGATTTGTGAATTTGCAGGAAGGAGTCACATGGCAGATCACACAACCTTCATCTATATCCCTTGTTTCTCCTTTAACCCCCACCCCATGTGCACCACACTCAAAGGAGCAAATTAAATCTTCAGAAAACAATGTTCTCAAAGGAGCCATCGTGAAAATGCAGCATCTCTCACATTGCTTTTAACCGAAAACCTTTGCAAATCAGTGGTTGCCGTGTTTATTGGAAACGAAGGCTTTCAAATGTTTGCCTGCCTGCCTGTTTGCTTGTTTCCTTCCTTCCTTCCTTCCTTCCTTCCTTCCTTCTTTCCTTCCTTCCTTCCTTTTTTTTCTTTCTTTTCTTTCTTTTCTTTTTAAAAACTCTAGTTTCTAATGACCCAAGGTCCACGGAATCCCCAAACACGTACTCAGGCTCTGGCTTTCATGGTGGGGCCAAAAGTGCCACAGCTCTGGTAGTTAATTCTTCCCACCCTGGGAATGGTTTCTCTGAAAAAATAGAAGCTTGTGTGTGTGTGTTTTTATAGACTTCATGCTTTATAGCAGTTTTAGGTTCACGGTAAAATTAAGAAGAAGGTACAGAGATGTCCCATATGCCTCACGTGCACAGCCTCCACCATTATCAACATCCGCCACCAGAGTGGTACGTTTGTTACAGCTGATGAACCTACACTGACACATCATAATCACCCAGACTCCATAAAGTACATTGGGGTTCACTCTTGGTGAATAGGAGCATTTTTAGCAAAGGGTTTTATGACACTTATGCTGTGATTTGGGCTCTGCTCTAGCAGGTGATTTGATGTTTACCCTGCTTCCCCCATCAGAGGACAGACAACATGAGGGCAAGGACCTCAAAAATGAGTTTTTTGTAATTCCAACAGCCTTCAATATGCTGTACAGACATTGAAATTAACTTATCCTGAAGTTCTGGAATATAAAAACTGCTCTCACAGGCATGACTTTGAACAAGTCATCGGGGTCTGTTTCCATGACATCTCGTGGGTGGGCTTTCAAGAAAGGGATTGTCTTGCCCTATAAGGTTAGTGGGAAACACTAATACTATTACTTAAGCAATACCAGATGCAGGGTGTTCAACTCAAACTGCATTATGATAGCATCAAAATGTAGGGTAACAAGTTACAAGTACTGTTTACAGAGAAGAGAATCTTGTCCCCGCTTCTTTCATTACATTTGGATCCTCTATTTATTTCTAAAATAGTCTTAGTTCCAAAGCAAACACA
The DNA here is from genome assembly GCF_000956105.1 of Propithecus coquereli. Classification (NCBI taxonomy): domain Eukaryota; kingdom Metazoa; phylum Chordata; class Mammalia; order Primates; family Indriidae; genus Propithecus; species Propithecus coquereli. Next base: position 5,989,800 of record NW_012137303.1, read on the forward strand.
TCTCAGTTAACGTGCCCTGATGCGTGCTCCTTCTCCAGCCAGGCCCTGACAGCTGGCCCCTGCGAACACTGAACGCGGCAGTTACTGCTGACTTTCTCCTGGTGCAATTGGAAGAGGCCTTCGTGTTTAAATGATTGCAAAGGCTGAACTCATTCTCGAGGACCGTTTCTCAGGGAGCTCAGATGTAGTAAACTGCGAGAATTTTGAGGACAGTTCAGCTTATTATTTTACAAGCCCTAAAATTCTTACTAACACATTGAAGACAGAAAATATAACTTTTTGGACATTGGAATCAAAGACAGGAGGGAAGCGACTGGCACTTGTTTTGAGTTTTTGGAAAAGCATGTTTTCTTTTTGGAATCGTGGCTGACTTAAGTGATCTTGAAAGACTGAAAATCGTTCTCAGTTGGCCTTCCACAATGAATAAAGCTCATTTCAACACAGTTAAGAAGAGTGCTACCTTGTTTTTGCTTTCTTTCTTAAAAATAAAGCTTGGTCAAACAAATGAAGTCTGTAAAATTCTATGTTAATAATTACTGTCTTTGGCTAGTAGAGCTAATGGTGATATATTTTAGCTTTTTAAATTTCTCTGTATTGTCTAAGTAGTCTATAATAGGTGTGTGTTGCTTTTATTGTTTTTAGACCTTGTTTGCAAATCTGCATATATTGAAAAACCCTAGGGTTCTTATAAGAAAAATTAAACATTTTTTTGGCATCATCATGGACTAAAAATAGGGATAATCAGGTTGATTTATTTTAATGATATTGAAAATGGTCCTAAACCAATTTGGCTATTCCCAATTAGCCTCCAGAGGCTCGAGGCAATGGTGTGCAGGTAAATGTTTAATGACCAGCTTCCCGGGAAAAAATAAAAGCCCTAATTTGTAGCATTTGCCCATTGTTGGGGCAAATTTCAAGCTTATTTGTGATGTCACTGAATGCAGAGTTGAGAGATGCACATAATCACCTCTTACACACACACACACACACACACATGTACACACACACACAGACACACTCACCACTAAAGATATGTTACAATGAGAGCAAATCTCAGATGGAATCTGCAAATATTTACTAATAAACAGGCGTATGTGCAGTTACACCAGGTGATACAGAAGGTGGGTGAAGTCCCAGGTCTTTGCCCCTTTGGCACTCCAACAAGAGATTCCTGAAAAAGACTCATTTAAGGCAGGATTCAGTGGGTATCAGGTAATGGAATCATGGCCAAACACAATGCTATTCTGAGGAGTATAAGCTACCGGGCTCAGTATGTCCTTCTTCCCTGCTTGTGTGAGGGCAGAGGTAATTGTGGACCATTCCCAGCCAGCCCACGCACCTTGAGAACCATTTGTCTCAACAATGAAAACTGTTTTTTAACATCTCTTATGCTAACTCACAAAGTCTCTGCTGCTGATATTTGTGCTGAGTCTATCCCAATGGGTTTGGGTAAGTAGCTAAGGATTTGGGAGCCCAGAAAGCACACAGAGGGGGTTTTCTTGGAGGACGGGAAGGGGGAAAATGATAGAAAATAGCTGAGAAGCCCACAGGGCAACCAGGCTTGAACATTGACATTGAAGATACCTGGGATATGCACTAGCTCATTTCATGGTATTTTAGCCAATCTCCAATATCCATTGGTAGTGTGTCTTTGGGCTCCATTTCATCATCTATAGAACAGGGAGTGTTACACCTTCTTCTGGGAGATAGTGTGATTAATTGAGCAGTTAAAAAAAAGCCTCTAGCATGCTGCCATATGCATTACAGGCCAGTCGCGTTGTCAATATTGCTAATCTTGACTCACCGATATCAGGCTAAAAATCATAGCCTGTTTCAGGTGACAAGAAACTCTTTAAGACCATGAAAATGTGCTTTATTTCCTTAAAGTTCCTTCCTTCCCACTCCCCCAGCTAGTTTGTTGATTCTTGACCCAGTTTATTCTTAACCCAGTTTGTTGAATCAATTTATCAGTCCAACAACTAATGACCTCTTTTTTCTTTTTAACATTATATTGATTCCAGACGTGAGAACTATGAGGAAGCTCTGGGCAGGAACTGGGGAAAAGGGCATTGTTATCATCATTTTTACACACACACACACACACACACACACACACACACACGCTAAAAATAGTTCATTGATTGTTCAGGAAAAAAAGGATCTAGATTTGACAATCTCCAACTGTCATTTTTATTTCTGCTAGACGATCATGCCTCCTACTGTTTCAACCCAGTTTTTAGAACTTATTTTACACACTCCAGCAGCATCCTGCCTGTCATGGGTAGTTTTTATTGCCATTATATATTTCATGCCAAGAGCTCTGTTGCTGCTGAGAACATCTTTAGGGGGTAACATGATGTAATGATTAAGCCTCTGTAAGTAGATATGTGAGCACAAACATATGTGGGAACATATCATCCATAGACACTTTCACATTAACAAAGATTCTTCAATCTCTAAAAACTGGCCCAAATCTCAGGACTTTCTCTGTCCTTTCAGTTTGTCTAGTTCCCTCTTATGTCCTGATTTACACTCTGCGAAAGCATCGAATAGGGTCTGGCTGGCAGGTTTGTGACCCCAGTGTCCTCCTACCCCATCCGCATCAGCCTAGGTGACAAGGAGGTGAGCGAGGGCAAGCCAGGGCCAGGACGGCCAGGGAGAGGAAGGGTGAGCTCATTCCTTCCCTGCTCCTCCGCCCCTTATGAGAAGGCCTGTGAGACCAGCAGAAGCTCGTGTTTCCCGTCACAAGGTCCCCAGAGGCCTAGCTCTGCAGAATCCACCAGGGCTGTGGTTTCTGCAGATGCAACTCTGCCTTTGCAGCCTTCCTCAGGAGCACGTCCCTGGCACAGAGCAGAGACCGGCCTTCCACCCCGGGTTTTCACCCAAGATACTAAATTAGGGCATCCAAACTGAGAAGCAGATGATAGTCTAATTTCTGTTTTATGTCAGATAAGATGATGCCCATAACCAAATGAAAAGGGTGACAAGAGAGCTCATTGGGATATTTAAAAGTCAGCTTAGCCAATGACAGGTATGCATGGCCCTAACCTACACAATTCTGGGGCGAGTCAGAGCTATTACAGCCAGAGGACATCTGTGGGACTTAGAGGCATCTGAGAATCTCCATCCTCTGCCCAGCAGGGTGGAGAGGGAAAGAGAGAGGGCAGGGAGGGGGTCCTTCAGAAACACATCTCTCCACCAAAAGCTACAACAGGGCGTATACCCCTTAACGCACTGGGTAGAGCAGATCAGGGAATGCTCTGAATATACGGAGTAGCAGAGACCACAGCACCCCACAAGTGACTCCATACCTCAGCAAAAGCAATGGCTGTTCATTTTTAGATGCAGGGATACCCTCCTAGAGAGTTACACCATGAAAGACAGAGTCAACAGAGCTATAAACACACAGATAATAGAGTAAAATATCCATGTTGAATATCTATTTATCTACTTATCTATCTTTAACTGGCACTCTCTAAAGGAGAAAATCATTTCTTTTTTCCTCTTGAATAAAATGCCTGGATCAGCTCTTGGGATGGGGAAGAAAAGGTAGAAAGAGGAGCGAGGGCAGCATGGGGTCGTGAGAAGGCAAGGAACAAGCAGGACCCCCTACAGAAGGAGTAAGCAGGGATTTGGAGCTGGGAGGAGAGCTTTGAGGCCAGCAGAAAGGCCGTGCTCCTCGTGCTCTGCCGTGTGTCTGCCTTTTCTCCAAGGTGCTTAGGGGCAGTCCTCTCGGCCTCCTTCTCTCCTGTGTAAGCCCCACACCTGCTGCCTTCCTGCTCCGGGTGAGGGGGCCTCGCTCACTGCTCAGACCATGCGGGTTCCACCAGGTTTGGTCTGCAGGAGAGAAAACGCCCCGCAACCTCACTCATACTTCACTCACAGCCCCAAGGCAGCGTTAGAAGCCCATATATATAAATAAATTATATAAAACCAAGGTTTTCTAAAAATCTTCTATTGTTACTGATTTTTCTCTTCAAGAGTTTTAGCTCACTCCTTGAAGTCTGGTTAAGAACGGTATTAAAGAATAACCACAACTCTTTATTGAAAACGCCTCTCGTTAATGGTGGAATTTCATCCCCCCAAAAGATACCCAGAAATCCTGACCCCCAATGCCTGTGAATGTGACCTTATTTGGAAATAGGATCTTTGCAGATGTAATCAAGTTAAGGTGAGGTCATTAGGGTGGGCCCTTAATCCTATACAGTTGGTGTCCTTATAAGAGAAAATGCCACCTGAAGATGCAGACACACAAGGGAAAGAGGGAAGCAGAGATTGGAATTATACTGCCACAAGCCAAGGATTGCCTGGGGCTACCAGAAGCTAGAAAAGGCAAGAAAGGATTCGGAGGGAGCCGAGCTCTGCCAAGTCTTGATTTCACACTTCTGTTCTCCAGAACTGCGAGAGAAAAAATGTCTATTGTTTTAAGCCACCCAGTTTGTGGTATTTTGTTATGACAGCTTGGGAAACCCATCCATCCCTTCCGTCCCTCTTTGTCCCAATATCATGTCCCATCACTCTCTCTTCTCTGAGGATGAATTCCTTCCCGAAAAACTAGTTAGGTCAAATGTGAATAGATCTTGGCAGGTAGGCCCACCACCAGCCTTCCTGATACGTCTGAGTGCTAGAATGCACACAGCTAACGCTCTTAAGCTGACACCACTATAACACTCTGAAACGCGTAATTTTTTTTAATGTTGTAAGGAAAGAAAGGCCCCCTAAACACCTACCTTCAAAATTCTCATTTTTAACAGCATTTATTGACAAGCTACCACATACCAACCACTACTTTAGACTGGTGTGGGGGGTTCAGATGAAGTAGGTGGTCTCTGCCTTCAAGGAGCTGATGTTTTTGCTGGAGAGAAAGAAAAGAGTGAAATGTGGATTTTCTTTAAGTAGACTTGTGAATCATAGTATGCAATGAAATGCTAAAATGCAGTATAGAACCTAGGTTCTGAGGGAGTTCAGAGGAAAGGGCTTAGAGATGTCAGGAAAGGTTCGAGAAGATGGGGCTGGAGGGGAGAGGAGAAGGGAACAGCATGAGTAGGGCCAGGACGGGGCTTGAGGCTAGACTATTGTGAGGGGGGCAGTGATGGATACCTGCCTGCAGGGGAAGGAGAGAGAGTCACGGGGCATAAAACTGCCCCCAGACTGCAAGGGACCTGGGATCCAAGCAGCAGGGAAGTTGACTGCTCTGCAGGGTGAAGCAGGCAGAATGATAATTAGCTGCTCTGACCCCAAGTCGTGATTTTTATTCTGTTTCTAGGAGTTTCTAAGATCCTTAAGGACCAGAGGTAAGCATTCAATTCTCAGAAGAATAACAGAGTATTGAAATGTCACAGTGACTCTCAGAAACGTTTCATCCTTCCTCGTGGTACACGTAATCACAGCCTCCTCCCCCAGGCTGGGTGAGGAGAAAGGCTGGAGATGTATGAGGTGTTGTAAGTGAGCACTCAGAGATACGCTCCACAAATAGCCCAGCAAGCATTCCTCAAGTAAGGGTTACCGACTCCAGATGCTGTTAGTAGCTTGTGACTGGGGCGGCCAGAAACAGGGACCTTAGTGATGCAACTGGCATTAAGGCTCTTATCGTGCTTCTCACTCCTCTGCTAAGTGGAGAACATTCTTTCCAGGGTCACTCCTTTGTTTCTGTGCTTCACTGTTTGCATTCTTATTCTGTGAACACAAGGTAGCTGAGTTTAGGGTGCTGCGCTGTAGAAAGTCGTTGAGATGAATTTCAGAACCAGAATCTCTCTGAGTGTTTTGGCCATTCTGAAAGTGGGAACCAAGTGGTCTTAAACACTAGCCTGCACATGTAGGGCACCTAAGGATGCAATGTTTGGAAGTGTCACCATGATGTTTCAACATTCTGTTCATCTTTTGAGACTCGCTCTTGCGAACAAATACCTGTCTCTGGTCCCTAAGTTTTTTAGAAACTCACGGACACGTTATGCTCTCAGCTGCAACTTGTAGTAATGCATGAGTGACAAACTGTCACTCTGCCCCTCCCAAAGGCCTGGAGCTGCATGCTCTTTGGTTCCTCCTGCTACTCAGGGTGGGCTGGGCAGCCTTCCAGGATTTGGTACAAGTGTCCGGGCATGTTCGTCATTCAAGTTATTATCTGGAGAAAGTCTGTGTGCAGTTATTTCAGGACATTCCTGGAGACCTTATCACCTACTCTACCTGGTGAGGGAGACAGAGGTGCCCAGGCATCCTGAGAGAAGAATCCAGGCCAGGGTTTTGCCCTATTGCCACATCACTGCTTCCCCCCTTGTGGAGCAGAACCATATCTATGTCATCTCTCCTCCCACAGATACAACGTGTCCTCGAGTATAAATTATTTGTTGTTATAGATCAGGGACAACAAATTTTTTCTGTAAAAGGCCAAGTAGTGAGCATTTGGGACTTTGTGAACCTTATGATCTCTGTCTCAACTACTCAGTTCTGCCACTAGCACATCATCAGGCATAGAAATGAGCATGGCTGTGTTCCAATAAAACTTTATTTACAAAATCAGGCAATGGGCCGGATTTAGTCTGTGGGCCATAGTTAGCCAACTTCTGTTATAGATGTACATATACATAACAATATATTTAAATAGCCTATTATTATTTTTGGAAATGATATTTCACAGACACTTTTGTTTCTCGCAACCATGGTAGGCAGGTAGGAATGGTGTTTAAACTGAGGCTCACTAGTAACAGTCAGAAAATCACAGAGACAAGACTCAGACGCAGGCCTTTTGTTTCAAAGTCCAATATGTCTTCTACCACGCCTGTATCTCACAGAATGCACCTCTCCCTATTAATGGGTGTCATGTGAAAGAGGAGATCTGAAGTCAAATGAGTTTGGGAAACACCACAATCACCAAGGTTAAAGAGCCTTTTCCTGTTTATTATGAATCTCCAAAAGGGGATTATAGTATGCTGAGATGTCAGATCTTTTTTTTCTTCTTGTCAAAGAAGCTCTTAGGACTTGCACTTCTTGGATCAGCATCAGTGACCCTTCACAAAGCATCAACACAAGTTACAGAGGAAACGACAGTCCGGACTGAGATCCCTGACAGGTGAATTCCCCCATGGCAACCCACCTAATATAGGCCACAGATTTTGATCATACCTCAACCCTACAGAGTGATAACTAAATGAGACAGGAGCCATCACACCCCACACCCAAGTTCAAACCAACCAAGTTAACTGAAAGAAGTAGGGAATTGTATTTTGTTCTTCCCACCCTATAACTGCCTCTGCTATTTTGCCTTCCACAGAGGAATTGCTAATCTGATCCACAATCCAAGTTGATAGTAAGGCCTCTTTTCGTTTGCAATCTCTCAAGTAAAGGGCCTAGGCCCTAGCCAAGGTGCAGCACGGGCTTTGGTTTAGAGTCCACAGCTCCTAAAGAAGCCCTCATTTTCAGGATGCCAGATGCCAATTACAATTAGTAAAATATTTCATTGAGCCAGCCAAAGAAATGGGTGTCTCCAGAGAGGGATTTTGATGATATTTTGACTGCACTATGAGTAGGAACCCAGGAATGCCTGAGCCCTTCCTGCAAACACCTCATCCTCCTGCAGGATTCTTGAGAGAGCCATACTCAAGGAACAATACCAGGAGAAGAATTAAAATTCACATTCTTGGTAATGGCACAAAAGTGCTCTGAAACTCCCAGTGCTGGCTTCTCTGATTAAAACTGGGATCAGAGCCCACAGCTGAGGCTCTGAGTCTAAGTGAGGGCATCACTCACCCTTTGACACAAAATCCAAGAATCGGGACCAGCACACTTGGACATGATTGTGGGGAGCTAGAATTTAATATATGACTGGGCCCTAAGAGGGATCCTGATTCAGTTTACTATAGTACATGCAGAACAGAAGAAAGTGTGCAAGAGAGGAACGGTGTGTGAGCCTCAGGGAACAGAGACAAGAAACACACAGGAGAGGGGAATAGGGCTTTCATTTTAAGGCCTAGTCACCATGGCTCACTTGAGCTTGGTGGCTGCACTGCCTGTCGTAAGACAAAGAAGCATCTGCTGGTCACTTGAGGCCCTCTGTCTCTTCATCTGGGGCCACCCTTCCAGGGAGTATTCTAGGATGTTGAGGACATTTCCTCCCTTACCCTTCTTGAAACAGCACAAGTCAGTAAACAATAAACAAGCATCAACAATTGCAAGACAGTTGAAAATCATTGCCTGTGAAAGGGCCTACAGTTGGGTCCTACCAGAAGACAAGGTATGACTGGGATGGCCAGGTCCTTGGTAAAATATGGGCAAGACAATGGCAGAAGTGTCCTCTCCCTCCCTTCGTGAGTGAGTGCCCTTTGTACTTGGAGGACCCAAGAAGGACTTGCAATTCCCCGAGACCAGAGAGTGTACTGCAAGGATAACATTAAACCTAGACTACAAATCATTTCTTTTCATAAACAATGTATGCTCTTGTGTATTTATCTTAAAACCTTTCTGGAACAAATTAATACATATAAATAAAGAAATACATTTATGCAAATCAATCAACCAATTTATAATAGTGCAGCTATTCCAAACATTTTCCTTATTTGAGTAAACTTCAGTTTGGGGTACTGTAGTGGGCTGAATGGTGACCCCCAGAAAAATACATCCACATTCTAATCTTCGGAACCTGTGAGTATTATCTTATTTGGGAAAAGGGTCTTGGTAGATGCAGTTAAGGATTTTGAGAGGAGGAGATCATTATGGATTATTCAGGTAGACCCTACACCCAATGACAGGTATCTTTAATAGAGACACAAAGAGAAAAGGGCGATATGAAGATGAGGCAGAGATTAGAGTGATGCAGCTACAAGCCAAAGCATGTCAGCAGTCCCCAGAAGCTGGAAGAGCCAAAGAGCAGATTCTGCCTTAGCACCTTCAGAGGGAGCATAGCTCTGCTGACACTTCAATTTCGAACTTTTAGCGTCCAGAACTGTGAAAATGCATTTCTGTTGTTACAAGTCACCAGTTACCGGTAATCTGTTATAGCAGCCACAGGAAACAAATACGGGCCATCAATTTTTTTAATGCGCTTTTTGTTAAATTTCAAATGCCACCATACACATAGATACTCACTAGTGTTGAGCTTCTGCAGTTCTGGACCTCCAAGTACCAAGATCTCATACCAGGCCCGCTGCACAGACCTGACCTCAGCTCCTCCCCTGATTCAGGTAGGCGAGAAGCATCTCCCTTGGTTTCCTGGTGAAGTGTTGTTTGGGTGGAAAGGAAGGGAATCTCCTCACAGGACCAACCAACCAGCCAAATTAGATGGAGTAGGAGGTTATCTTAGTCTGTTTTCTGCTGTCATAACTGAATACCTGAGACTGGGTAATTTACAAAGAAGAGAAATGTATTTCTTACAGTTCTAGAGGCTGGAAAGTCCAAAAGCATGGCACTGGAGTCTGATGAGGGCCTTCTTGCTGCATCATGACATCACAGAGAGCAAGAACATATGCATCAGCTAAGGTTTCTCTTCCTCTTCTTAGAAAGCCACCAATCTCATCATGGGGGCCCCACCCTGATGACCTCATTTAATCCCACTAACCTCCCAAAAGTTCCACCTCCAACTACTATAATATATGAATTTGAGGGTTAAGTTTCTAACACATGAAATTTGGGGGACATATTCGAACCATAGCAGAGGTGGTCACAAACTTTCACCAAGGCTTTGACTTGTGTTTCACAGAGAAAAAATTAAGTCAATGCCACCAGACTTGTCCTCGTCCTCTCGCTATGCTCAAAACAGTAGGAACACCTCTGCTGACAGTTAGCGTCTGAGTGACTGAAATGGGATTCTATTTAATATCTGGTTAATTTCCTGGGCCTGTAATTTAAAGTGCAAAATTCCCTCATTTTCTCTCCCCATTTAATCTAATACAATGTTTTAATTTTGTCTGTTTCATCATCTTAGAAAAAGCTACCGGTTACCCAAAGTTGACTTCTGTCTCCTTTGACAAACTATAAGGCGAGGGTGGACCTGGGGGAGGATTGAGGAGGATGATTTGGTTGAGAAAATTATCTGGGTTCCTGACTCACACAATTACACAGAGGGCTTTTTGTTTTAATCAATTAGGTCAAAGGCATAGCAGATTTTGAAGGAATGAAATGACCAAAAGGCACTACCCCCTCAGGACTTGAAAAAGCCCAATTCAATTAAGTTTCCTACAGGAAGGCACTTAATTTTTCTGATAAACAGGTATCCAGCAAGAAGCTAGCAGTAAGCAAATTCTAATAAGAAAGCAATAGGCAGTGTTCCCAGTAGCCACTTCTCAACATTCAGGGTCATGTGCTGTATTTTTCCATTACAAAAAAAAAAAAAAGACTGTGCATAGAAAAAAAAGAAAAGAAACTGACAGTCACCGCCAGAACAGATCAGTTCCACCAAAAATGCACCAAAGACCACTCTTTTCCCTGCCCTGGAAATTATGTGGCTCTCTCCACCCTTCTAAATTACACTGTGCTGATACACTTTATTTTCCCACTAAATATACAGAATGAAGATATTAGCCGATAACATGGCCTGTGCTACTTTTGGCTGAAGCATTTTTTCTCCCCAAAACAGAACTAAGTTCTGGCTCACAGGCCTTTGGAAATAATGACCAGCATTTCTTTGTCCTTTGCAAAAACGTGCTGCCTGCCTCTTCTCTTACCTCATACCAGAGACGGGCCCCAGAGGCTGCAGCAATAGTCTCTATGTAATAGTTTTGCAGAAATCACAGCTGAACAAGGGGTGCATTAAGATTGCACTTGAATTTTGCCCTATATGTGTGTCTCCCTCCCTCTGTGCCTGAATAAATATTCCAGAGCTTTAGGCAGAGAAAGGAGAGACAGTGAAATCAGTTTCTAAGTTAAAAGTAATCACAGACTTGGTGTAAAAGCCAGTGGCCTCAAAGCTGGTCAGGATTTGGGTCTAGATTGGCCTGCTAAGAAATCCACCAACAGAAGAACCCTAGCTGGTCCCAACACTTACTTCCCACTGAAATGAAAGCATTAACTCCTAAATGGTAGTTTGGAATAAAGGCAATAATTTGTTTCCAGCTGGTACAATTGTTTAATAAAATGCCTGCTGGGTCTCCACAAGTAATATTCTCCTCTTCTCAGCAGCAATGAAAATTACCCCATCTTGGGGGCCACTAACTCAATCCATACAAAATGTTCTCAACTTGAAGTGTAAGATTTTCGATTGACAGTAATTTGCCATATGGAGGAATGAAAAAAAAGTTTCAGAGATACATAGTAAACTGAAGGAGAAAAAAAAATCTTAACAGAAGGCTAAAGCCATTTCACTATTGTAATAATTATTCTTCTAATGTTTTAATCAAAGGAAGCAGCCTGTCTCTCTCCTCTCATCTATATTCAAGCCACCACACTTTGTAGGTGTTAATCTCCTGCCTTCAGGCTGTGAGGAGGGAGTGGAAATTGGCAGTCCCTGAACTGCAGAAGTCTGTAGGATAACAGTACCTGGCACCACCCTTAATTATCTCGATTATGTTAATATGTGTTGTTTGTCAACAGTGAGCAAGAGATGAGGCTGAGAGGCAGTTGAGGAGATTGGTTTTGAGATGGAGGTTTGGGCAAGAAAGATTTTCTTTCTTTTGTCATTTTTTTTAAAACAGTTTTTTCAAAAAGAATTTTTGTATTTATGAGAGTGAAAGAAGAAACTAAAAATCGCACATCATGCCAGCTAGTACCTATTTTCTTAAAGTCATTTGTCCTCTGTGGATTCAGTAATTTTTATTATTTTTTCCCCACAAATGATCCAAATATACATATATAAACCAATATCAATGAATAAATACAAATATTGGATGCAGGGGATACAAGGGGTGTGAGTAATTTATTTTCCAGGAGCTAAATACATAGACACTTAACTAAATACGTTATAAAATCAGTATCACATACTTTTGAAGGCAAACAAAAAATATTTGGGGTTATCCATGTAAAAGAAAACAATGCTATTTGGTATTCAAAACCCTAACACTAGCTGATCATTTCAGAGCAGTGTGGCGAAATGTATAGTCCCGGTCAATTTTCTATAATAGTTCCTTTCACCAACAACCGCTGTAAGCCGGCCTATGCTATCCAACCAGAGACCACAGGACTGAATTTGACCAGTGGCCGTTGAGTCATTGTTAGTCGCTGATCAAACACACAGGCAGAGCGTGTCCCTGTATCAGCAATAGAAGAGAGAAAGAAGAGCACGCGCTGCCTTCCTTGCAGCCGTTACTGGGGAATGTGTGTGCCCCTTATTACCTACTGTGAATTCAAGCTTTTCTCAGAATATCTCCCTTGTTGCGTGGGCTGAGCACAGCCCAATTGCTGGTGGGAGAGGACACGAGCAGTGGCTTGCCTGATTGTCTAGGCTCCCATTTCACCAATCTGAGGCACTTTCTCCTCTCTGTTGAAGACATGCTTATCAGACTGGCTGCTTTTTACCAGCAAGCTCCAAAACCCTCTGGCTGTGGCTTTCTGGAGAGCCCTAGAAAAACAGGAACGTACAAAAGGGGCCTGAGTAGAGACAGGCATGCGTTCGCTCTACCAAAAGCATCAAAGGCACTGGAACTTTCTAAAACCCATAGGGACCCTGTAACTATGTGACTCCCTTTTAGAAGAAGAGTCCTTATTCAGCAGGGGCAAGGGTGGAAAGAGCATGATCACCTTGGTTAAGGGCCTGGATGCCAGCCCTGGTGCTTCCATTGACCGGCTGGGTGAGTTGGGTAAATCACTTAACATTTCTAAGCCAACTTCCTTACCTGCAAAACGGAATTCATACAATATCTCTTCAATGTGTTATTTATAAAACTCAAA
>NW_012137303.1:6006086-6007941 GCF_000956105.1 Propithecus coquereli
AAGGGAGGAAGAAGGTCAGAGAAAACTTCCTACTTCTGCTGTTTTCTTAAAGCCCAGGTGCTCTAATTCGGGGTAGCATTTCCTGTACCCCATCGTCATTAGGATATACTTACCTCTACTGTTTTCCTAATTTCTTTATGCATGTAATGTCACATATATGGGATAATATACAAGAAATAATGAATGCATAAAAATTCCCATGGCGTGGCTATATCATAATTCCTCTTTTCATCTCTGGGTTTCCAGTTTTTTGCCACTATTAGCAAAGCTTCAATAAACTGTTGGATGTATGTCCTTAAATACTATTTCTATGGGATAAATTCCCTGGACTACTGAGTTAAGGGACATGTGCATTTTATTTTTTATAGATGTGACCAAATTACTTTCCTAAAGGGCTGTAACAATAATGCACATTTCAGCCAGCAATAAGAATACACAAGGAACCTTCTCTTCCACTTTAGATGTCTGTTGTTCCTTGGTTTGTTTTGTCAATCTAATTGGTGCAAAGTGGTACCTCATTGTTGTTTTAATTTGCATTTCCCTCACTACTGGGATGGTTGAACATTTTTACGTATGATTTTTTACCATTTAAATTTGCTTTACTTTGAATTCCCTTCAATTGCTTTTCTCTCTCTCTCCCCAGAGTACAAGCTCCACCAAGGCAGGTACCAAATGTGTCTTATTACTCTGGTTGTTATTTCTGGTTCCTAAGATAGTTGGCAGCAAATAGTAAACACTCAATAAAATGTTTAATGAATGGACAAATATCCTTCAACAGAGCAATTCTCTAAGAAACTGCAGCCGTGTGCTGTATAATGACATTTTTAGTCAACGACGGACCACATATAATACGGTGGTCCCACAAGATTATAACGGAGCTAAAAAATTCCTGTTGCCTAGTGATGTTGTAGCTGTCACGGCTGTTGTGACTGTTGTAACGTCATAGTGCAAGGCATTACTCACGTGTTTGTGGTGATGCTGGTGTAAACCTACTGTGCTGCCAGTTGTATAAAGGTATAGCACATACGATTATGTACAGTAGATAGTACTTGATACTGATAACAAATGATTATGTTACTGGTTCACGCACTTAACTATACTGTATTTTCATTGTTATTTTAGAGTATACTTCTACTTATTTTAAAAAAAAGCTAACTGTAAGCCTCAGGCAGGTCCTTCAGGAGGTATTCCAGGAGAAGGCGTTGCTGTCACAGAAGATGACAGCTCCATGTGTGTTATTGCCCCTGAAGATGTCCCAGTGGGACAAGATGTGAAGGTGGAAGACAGTCATAATGATGGTCCTGACCCTGTGTAGGCCTAGGCTAATGGGTGTGTTTGTGTCTTAGTTTGTAACAAAAAAAGTTTAAAAGGTAAAAGAAATTAAAAATTTAAAAATAGAAAAAAGCTCATAGAATAACGCTATAAGAAAGAAAAGATTTTGTACGGCTGTACAATGGGTTTGTGTCTTAAGCTAAGTGTTATTATAAAAGAGTCAAAAAGCTAAAACAATTAAAAAGTTTATAAAGTAAAAAAGTTACAGTAAGCTAAGGTTAATTTATTATTAAAGAAAGAAAACAACTTTAATTAATTTAGTGTAGCCCAAGTGTACACTGTTTATGAAGCCTACGGTAGTGTACAGTAATGTCCTAGAGCTTTACGTTCAACCACCAGTCAGTCAATGACTCACCCAGGCAACTTCCAGTCTCGCAAGCTCCATTCATGGTAAGTACCCTATACAGGTGTACCATCTTTTATCTTTTATACAATATTTTTACTGTGCCTTTTTTATTTTTAGACATGTTTAGATACACGAATACTTACCATTGTGTTACAATGGCCTATTCAGGACAGTAAC
>NW_012137303.1:6007991-6010576 GCF_000956105.1 Propithecus coquereli
AAAAAAAAAAAAAAAAAAAATTGATAAGCTATCAAATGCTCCATAGATATACTTTTCTTCCTTTTTCTTTTTAAGGCAGATCCTGCTTGTCCATTCAGAGTACTCTTGTTTTCCCTGAGGTGCTGGATATGTCATCCTCACAGAGCTAATTTTGTTCTGATGTGTACAATGCCCAAGATTTCCTTTTGAGGAGTGATCTACCTCCTTGGTCATGTATTAGAACTTAATTCCACAACCGTCTCTTTGTAGTGAAAGAGAATTTTTTTTAAAAAAATACTGATGGAAAATAAGGCCAGAGTAGATATAAATGTGAGCTTTTCTGCCTAAAAAGAGTTGGAGAGCATTTAGTTTGCTGTATCTCTTAACAGGAGAGAACCTGGGATGGTGGCGTCTTTTCTTGGTCTGTAGCCAGGGGACACAGAGGGATCCAGGGGCTTGGGGAGGCCCCATTCTCATAGCTACTTTCTCCTTGCTCCCCCTTGCTGCCTGGGCTAGGGGACAGAGCCAGGGGTAACTGAGTTCTTCCCAACAGTATTTTAACTGTTGTAGGATTGCCAGATACAATATACAACACCCAGTTAAATTTGAATTTCAGATAAATGACAAATATTAATCATTTTTAGAATAAGTATGTCCCAAATATTACTAAATCTAGTCATCCTAAACTGTTTCTTGAGGCAGAGGAATCATAGTTTTTTTTTTGTTGTTTTTTTTTAAAAAAAGAGGAATCATGGAAATCTAATTCAGCCTCATCATTTTATATATGAGAAAAAGGAGGTCCGGAAAGGTGAAGTTCTCGACTTCATAAACAGCAACAGAACTAGGCCTAGAGTACCCCAGAAGAGCTGATTTTCTATGGACAGTGATTTTGTGGCTGATTTTTTAAAAAGCTATTTAGTATACAGTTCTTTTAATTTTTCTGAATATTCGTTCACCTAAACCCAGGGAAATAGGGAGCTGTGATTAGTGGCCGCTGTTTTTACATCAAAGCCTTGGTGTGGTCGTGGCCAACAGAAACAGCAAGCACTAAAAGGTTAATTAATGACTCTCTCCTGCTACGTCTGTTGACCACAGGATGTAAGAGCAGGAGGAGATGTTATTTGAGGTCAGTTATATACCGAGATTTCCAGCACTACCTACCTTGAGATAATCATGTCGCCAAGAGAGGGGTAAGAAAGGAGGCTGACCTGGAAAAGCATTTCACCTCAGAACTCAGAACCAGGGTGTATGCGTTTGGTCACAGTCACATCCTTTGCGCTTTGCCTTGAGGGACCTGCAGCCCCAAGGTTGCCCCTGCCTGGCACCCTTCATCAGTGAGTGGGGCACCTGTGGGTGCCTCCATCCAAATTAGCTCCGTTTCATCACTGGAAGGATTGAGACCGGGAATTGTTTGGAAGCAGATTTCCAACTCACAGTCAAAGCATGCAATAACCAAAAATAGCTGTGCGGGATAATTAAAGCTGGATTTGAAAGAAGGCTGGAACTCTTATGTGTTTTAGGTGGATACGGGGGGAAATGATGATATTCAAAGGCTTCAACTTCGTGAATATAAACCAGTGCTTTTTTTCTTTTCTTTGCAAATACTTTCACCTTACACTATGAGACACTGGGTGCACGCAGAACGTTATAAAAGGAATCCTAGGAACGCTAGGAGGATGTCTCATCACTCTTGTCCCCCACACTTTAGAGCTGGCCAAAACACTCTGCCTCTGTAATTGGCCGAGTCTCAATGCCTGCAAAGTGTTTTTGGAACAGATATTTATTGTACGCTCTTCTGTGACTTGCCTTTAACAGCACACATGGCCCACCAGGGGACTTTCCCCTTCATGTTCAGCAGTTAGCACTGAATCTCCTTGGCAAGGCGCTTTGACTGCACAATCTCATACCTGCCAGCACTGGAAAGTTCTGGAAACAAGGACTCTGTGCCAAACATTCCTTTGGAGCGCTTCACTTCATCCAGTTCCTCATTCTCCTGGCCATTAGACAAGTAACCCACTTCTTGAACTTGGTTAAACTTTCGCAGCAATAGTATGCAAAACACAAAACCAAGAACCAATGAGGACGCCAAGACCCGCAAGTTCTAACACTGGTGCCTTCGCCGTCTTTCTTAAGGCCTGGCTTCTGCATCACACCCCTCACTCCTGAAGCGCCCTCACTCCTACTGCCCCTTTGCTCTTTACGACAGTGCTGTAAGACTGAGTGGACAGGTGCAGGTCAGGTGACATGTTTTGAGTGTTTGCCCTGAGCCAGGTTTTGTGCTAGGCAGTTTCCTATATTTTCTCTCATGCGATCCTACTGACTATCCTATGAGGTGGGGTAAAGGAAGGAACCACCACACACATGAAAAGTTTGAAGATCAGAGAGTAGAATGTTCCAGAGTTCAAAGTTGACCCTTTTTCTGGACTACATAGAGTATTTCAGTTCTGTGCCCCCGTTAAAATTCTTTCATTAACTACAGTGAGCCCCAGAGATGGTATCTATGCAAGGGAATAATATCTCGCAGACTGGAAACAATGCCCAGCTACTCGAGAGGCTGAGGCTGGAGGATCACCTGTAGCCCTGATGGTTGCTACAGTTATCTTTAT
>NW_012137303.1:6013901-6018030 GCF_000956105.1 Propithecus coquereli
TGAAATAGCTCATTGGCCATCTCATTTTTCCTAGGTAACATATGTCCTGGGGCTTGTTTCCCCATGAATGAGGTCTATTTGTCTCCTCAGTCTTTTAGGGTTGGCCCAAAGGGCCATTAATCATTCTGTCTGGAGCCCAAAGAGAAGCCCCGGAAGCAGGGAGAGGCGTGGCGAGGAGCGCCATTTCCCGCCTCGCCGGCCGCGCCCGCCCCTCACACCCCCAGAGCGGTTCTTCGCCCTAATGTAACACGGAACGGAATGAGGTTTTCTCTCGGCGGAAATCCAAACTGGAAAAGCACCGGCATCAGAGAGTGGAACCGCAGCGCAGACAGCGAGCAGGATCGGGAGAAAGCAAAGAAGCAACTGACAGCGGAACGCAAGGAGACTTCCCCTTAGCAGCAACCCCCCCCCCCAAATCCACCACAAACAAATAAATAAACGAAACAAAAAAACCCTGGTTTTCTCATGTTTCACCCCAAATCCCCTTTCTGAGCAGCTCCAACCGCAACAGAAGCAGCCACAAGCAGATGTCCACCCCCGGCCCTGCGCTCAGAAAACTCGGGGGCTGATTTCATTTATGTTGATCCAAGCTCTTTCTAAGGCGCTTGTGGACATCAGGCAAAACCCAGGGACTCCAGGAAAGCTGTACTGAGACACAGCATGAATGCCACAAGGTCAGTCCCCAAAGAATCGACCTGAAAACCTTTAGGTAAGTGTGGAAGCCATGTGGGTTTCTGCGGACCCTGGGTGCAGGAGGCCCACCACTCCTTCCTGGCCGCGTCTTCCTGCTAGCTCAATGTCAGAGCACCACCAGGCCCTTCCGTGGCATGCAGTCAGGGATCAATAAAAGTCAGCCTGGGGGGCAGGGGTATTCATACATTTCCCTGTTAATATCCTTAAAATTAAATTTCCCTTTCTCAGGAGACCCAGGTTTGGGAACTGGGCCTGTTGTCCTTACTGAGTCCAGGTCCTCAGCTAGAGCAGTGGGGATGGATCTCTGCAGAGAGGCAGGTCCTGGTTAGCTCCCTAGAGCTATCCTCGCCTCTTCCTAGCAATTTAGCCCTTCCCTGCTCACTCCTCCTCCAAAAAGATCCCACTCATTTTCCCGTGTTTGTTTACTTGCCAAAACAAGCTGCTGTAGGAGGGAAAAGATTTCTTCTTTCTAGGGTCATGGCTGAGATCCCTATAACAAAAGACAGATTAAAAAAGAAAAGCATTACCCAATTTATTTAATACAGTACTGTATAAGTTTTACATGACACAGGGGACTTCAGAAATGTAGTCCCAAAGAAGCCAGAAAACCTGTGCATTTTTACGCTTAGGTTTGATGAAGAGTAGACAGATTAACAAGAGAAAAGCGTTAACGAATTTATTTATTTAACAGAAATTTTCAGAGCCTTCAGAAATGAAGACTCCAAGATCCAGGGAAAAATATTTTTATGCTTATGTCCGATGAGGAATGGACAGTTATGCAGAAGTATTGTTGGACAAAAAGTGGGTAGGGTCTAATGGTAAGAAACTAGGGGAACTTAGAAAGGCTTGTTTGTTCAGATTATTCTCTGCGTTTTTGTGTCTTCAGAGATAAGGACATTCCTTTCCTCCAGGTATAGTGAAGGTACCTCTCATTTGAGAGTCTCATGACCTACTTCAGGAGAAGATCAGAGAATCCTTTTGTGGCCTGCTTCACGGGAGAAAGGTAGGAGAAGAGCAGATGGACCTCCCTGCTTCTGCTGTTTTCTCGAATGCCAAAGTGCCATGTTTTGAAGTAGCATGTCCTGAACCTGGTCACTGCCACCTGTCCTCCTCCACTGGACCTGAGAGTGGGCCCCTCCTAAATCTCCCCAGCACAGTGCTGCCAAGGCAAGGAGGATCCACCCCTGCCACAAAGACAGAGCGACCCAGAAGTCAGTGGTGGGGCCCAGGAGGCAGGAGGCAGGTGCAGAAGGGGCCAGCGCTCCCTGGAAAGCCTCCCAGACACCCAGAAGCAGGAATATCTGTCAAGGCAGCTGGACCCAGCACACATTTCTCGTTCAGTGGTTGCCACTGAAAATACAGAGAGGTGGTGCTGGAGCCAGCCCCTAAAAACGATGATTCATTCTCGGGAAGTGTGGACGCCAGCTGAATTCCCACTGGAGTCTTGAAGCTAGCCATGGAGGGAGTGTCGAATTGTGGACATCAGCCGATGTTGCTACAAATAGGGCTCTTTTTTTGTTTGTTTGTTTGAGAGCCTGTTGCTAAATAGGCTACAATAGTGAGTAGAATAGTGTTGGGGAGGGTGAGGCCTGGGTTCCCCTCCCCGCCTCCCACTTAGTAGCTGTAAAACATTGGGGAGGTTCTTTAACCTCTCTGTGCCTCTGTTTCCTTTCCTACAGGGTGACGGTGCCTACAGGAGGACTAAATGAGTTAATTTACTGAAAACACTAACAAATGTGCCTGGCACAATGCGTTTCCCATTACTATCTGCTTTTAATACCATAGGGTGCAGAATGCATGGGGAAGCACTGATTTAAACAACAACAATAACAAAAACCCTGTATGCTTCACGAGGTAGCTTCAGGGTTCAGATGTAGCTAGTTAAAGACATCTAGGTACTAGAACTTTTCAAAGTGAGCCAAGAAAATGAGCAGAAACACAAAAGTAAGGATTCACCAAATAGGTGTAAAAGAAATCAGATTGAGAGAAGATGTAAAAGTTTAAATGTATCTTGAGCACAGTGGCTTCATGTGCTGATTTCTCCTCCAACATTCATGAGTAAGGATGAGAAGACAGACAAGAAATCTTGGTAACCCAGCTGACTCTGAAAGGCCATCTAAGAAGCTGAAGTCCTTTCTAGCAATTATTCAGATGATGCTTTTGCTGTTTTCAGAAAGAACTCCAAGAGCATTCAATTTGCAGATGCAGAAACCTCGCACTCCTCACGCACTTTCAAATCTGCTGTTGGAGCCAAACGGTGCTGTGAGGAAGGGGGGATTGATAACCGTCCGGGTTTTTTTATTCTTTTCCATATGAAGAAAGTTCTGTTTTGTCCAAGGCCTCATTTACTGAGGTAGTCCGAGGCAAATATTCTAATTTGGATTTCTGTTTCCCACTTTAGTTCTTAGTACACTGGGCCCCCTGCCTCCTTTTGGACTCCATGACTTAAGATATTTATCATTTCAGGGACAGACTTTGCCAGGAGCATTTTGGTCTCAGACAGAAAACAAAATAGATGCACTTCAAAAATGATCCAAGTGTCGTTATGTTTCTGATTTTTTTTTTGATCCCCCCTCACCACACAACCATTTTAAAAGAAATTCCTGCTGTTTGAAATAATCACCTGAATCTCCTGAGAAGCTTTAAGCCATGTTAGACAATTAAACAGATTCCTGGCGTAGCGGAGGCCATCTGCGTGTCTGGGTAGCCTGTAAGCAACACAGTGAAGCCAGAGGTAGTAATCAGAGGATGCTCGGCAGGTGTAAGTAGTGTCTTTTCCCCCTAGAAGAGAATGCATCTCAAAGTTGCTTTGATAGCATCCTCACGACTTCTTGTCAGCGTGACACTTCCAGTGTGATTTTGTTGAAAAACATCCTTTTGTGCTGATAGGACCACGTGGATTTGCCCCCAAACTTATTTCCTCATATTTAATAAATCGCAAGAAAACAGAGCTAGAGGACATTACTCCAAAGACAAACTTTCTTTTCCATGATTATCTACAGCATAACATGTTCCTGAGAATGCAGACAGCAGGGGTGGGGTGGGGAGAAGTTACTACTGTAATGTGATAACCCTGGTACCCAGGATCATAAAGGAGCCATCAGGCTCTGAGCACAGACATCCTTCTGGACAGGTATGTTTGAGGCACCAAAAAGTCAACAAAGAAGTGCCAAAATGTGTGAGGGTAAGAAGAACTCTTCTGCCTTAAAAAATACTGTAATTGTCCCTTTGTGTCCATGAAAAATATTGTGCTTCTAGAAGCAAAGGTGGGCTTTGTATGCCAAAATCAGATGGACACAAAGAAATGGTGGAAATGTAGATGCCGTATATATTTATTGTAAGTAGCCTGGTTCCAGAAAAAATTTGGGCAGGTCCCCAAAATGCATACAATTTAAAATAAGTTATTTGTTTTTTAGATTGTGGTAAAATACACATA
>NW_012137303.1:6018855-6054551 GCF_000956105.1 Propithecus coquereli
AAACTCACCTTCAAATCTATTTCCAAGCAAAGCCCCTGAAATCTATATCCAAATGGATAAGTTATATTTCCATAATCTTCATTCTATAATACACATTGCACTTAAAGGCTTCCAAGATTATATTCCAACGAGGAAAATCCTTTGGATGCTGGTGTTGGAATCTACTAGAAGAAAATAGAGAGAATGTCTGCTAAATTCAGGCAAAAACAGAGATGAAAATCTGTCTCTTAGGACTGATGGCATGCATGGTGTGGAAAAGAAAGTTTTCCTGGGTTCTCAAAAGATGCTTTTAGATCCACGGAAGAGAAACAGTCAAATGTGGATGTTCCTGACAGCATCTCACAGCTTTACTTGGAAGAATTTTAGCAGTGTTTCCTGAAATTTGGAGAGTTTTCAAGCATATTCTGTGACATTTTTATAAAGCTATATCCTATAGAGCTAGAATATTACTCTTTCTTATACCTTGTAGAAATGTTGCCATTATACTTGGAGCTGTAATAGGTGTCGTGGTGGGGTGGAGGAAACACTGACATTAGGTTCCAGAACAAGTTGCATTATTTATTAGCTATGCAACACTGGGAAAATCATTTAAACACTTTGAGCTTTCATTTTCCATCTGTAACATGAGGGAGGTCATACTGTCTTATAAAAATCATCAGGAGGAATGTGGATCAAATTGGATGCAAGAACGTGTTAAATGGGTTTAAGAATGTAGTCTTGAACTTCCATCAACGTGGCAGATGAACCTGAGGTAGACTGGATTCTTCCAGTTACAAAGACACCCACATACT
Source organism: Propithecus coquereli (assembly GCF_000956105.1). Lineage (NCBI taxonomy): Eukaryota > Metazoa > Chordata > Mammalia > Primates > Indriidae > Propithecus > Propithecus coquereli. The sequence goes on from NW_012137303.1 coordinate 6,019,647, forward strand.
GGATAAAATACAACATTTAAAAATACAGAAGGAGGCCTGAGCTTGAAGGAAAATAAGGGAAACCCCCAAATGCCAGAAATGAAAGAAATCAAAGCCAGAAGAATGAACACAAGCTGACGGAAAAGCAGCCCCCCTGGTATTTCACGGGGTTTCCAGAGTTCCTAGATGCAGAGCAATGAGTGTCTAGTGCCCACGGAGTTAAGAGGTTGAACCTTTGCCTATGGAAGGGGATGGAAGGGTGAAGTCCTGAGCAAAGAACTACCGTGGCCACTGAAGGGTGCTGTATTAGTTTGCTAGAGCTACCATGAAAAAATACCACAGACTGGGTGGCTCATGGGACAGAAATTTATTTTCTCATAGTTCTGTTGGCTGGAAGTCTAAGAACAAGGTGTAGGCAGCTCTGGTTTCTCCTGAGGACTCTCTCGTTGGCTTGCAAATGGCCACCTTCTCGCTGTGTCCTCACGTGGGCTTTCCTCTGCATGACCACATCGCTGGTGTCTCTTGCGCTTCACTTAAGGACATCAGCCATACTGGATTAAGGCCTCCCTTTGTGCCCTATCTCCAAGTACAGTCACACATTCTGAGGTACTGGGGGTCAGGGCTTCGACATATAAATTTTAGAGGGACGCAATTCATTCCATAACAAAGGCCAACAAAAGCCCTACACATAGGCCTAGAGAGGCAGCAAGAAAGCTTAAGAAATCTTACCACTTACCAAAAGCCTTAGGTGGGAAGGGGGAAAGTTCGCCTGTGAAAAGTAAAAGCCCAAGCTTATAATACGTACAGAGGTGGGCTTTGGACCTGTCCTCCCTGTGGGGTGTGGGAACTGTGAGCTAAAAACTGACGTGAAAGTGCTGGTCCAGGGCCACTAGAATCTCGAACCAACACCCCCATCAGAAACTAAAAACAAAAACCTAATCAGAGGGAAAATTTCACCACCCAGGGCATGACACAGATTTCTTCTTTTTTGCAGACAGAGTCTCATTCTGTTGCCTGGGCTAGAGTGCCATGGCATCAGCCAAACTCTTGGGCTCAAGCAATCCTCCTGCCTCAGCCTCCCGAGTAGCTGGGACTACAGGCATGTGCCACCATGCCCGGCTAATTTTTTCTATATATTTTTAGTTGTCCAGCTAATTTCTTTCTATTTTTAGTAGAGACGGGGGTCTCGCTCTTGCTCAGGCTGGTCTCGAACTCCTGACCTCAAGCTATCCTCCCGCCTCGGCGTCCCAGAGTGCTAGGATTACAGGTGTGAGCCACCGCACTCGGCCATGCAGATTTCTTTTTTAAATCCTGCTGAAAATTAATTCATATAAACAAAATTCAAACTATTAATACATAAAGACACTACAATAAGAGTCATCAAATACAATAGACCAAATGATTCTCAAAGTGTGTTCCCTGGAACAGCAACATCAGCATCACCTGGGAACTTGTTAGAAATGCACATTCTCGGGCCCCACCCCAAGACTTTGTGAATCATAAACTCTGGGAGTGGGACCCAGTACTGGGTGTGTTAACAAGCCCCCCAGGGAGTTCTGATGGCTGCGGACGTGTGAGAAGCATTGCAATAACGAGTTAGCTTCCCCAGCAACTGAGGATCCTTACACTTCCTAACAGTCTCTCTCTCTTCCCAGGAAGCCACCAGCTTAGTCACTTGTGTCATCAAACATACTATCCACTACCCTTCCCTGTTGGCATTATGTTCACAACCCCGGGCCCTCCTTCCTATTCCTGGCTAGAAGATGTTTCCCCTGAGCTCACCAGCTCTCTCTGCTCTCTCCCCAGAGGCCGGCACACAGCAGGTGCTCAGTCCATTTCTACTGAACGAAGGAATGAACTGGAGCCGTGTGTGTTATTGAGGTGTGTTCTTGTAAAAAGCCTCTAAGCCTACATTTGCTATTTAAAATGTGGGTGGTGGGCTGCTCCCCCAACACGGCTAAATCTAGAAGGCATAACTATGAGGTAAAGAAAGCAACTTTGTGGGCGTTCCTTGGCTTATCCGTGGCCGTCTTCTCCCTGTGCCTTCACGTCATCTCCCGCTGCAGGTTTCTGTCTCTGCACATGGCATTCTTTTTATAAGGACGCGAGTCATAGGGACCCACCCTACTGCAGCATGACCACATTATAACTTACCTAATTGCATCAGCACCGGTCCTTTTTCCAAATAAGGTCACATTCTGAGTTACTGGGGCTTAGGGCTTCGATATATGAATGGGGGGAGGGGATGACACAATTCTACCCATAACAGATACATACAGTATAATATGTAAAATGTTTAATTATATAAAATTTTAAAATACAAAGCAATACATCATATTACTTATGGACACATAAATGCATAGTAAAAGTATAAAAACATGAATGGGAAGAAAAAGACCAACTTCAGGATAGGGCTCCCTTCCAAGGAGGGAGAAAAGGAGGGAAATGGTATCAAGAAGAGATCTGGAAAAAAAGATTCAGCTGTATTTTCTCCATTTGGTTCTTTTAAAATATGAAGCAAATACAGCTAAATGTTAACATTTGTTAAGTGCCCATGGTGGGTATTATCTTAGTCTTTGCTTTTTTTCTGCATGTCTGAAATATTGCAAAGTATTTTATCTGTTTATTTGGGAAAGTAGCATTAGGGAAGAAATGTCCCTTGCTATAATGAACACTAGAAGTCAGGACATGCCCAAATACAGGGCAATATTAATTTTGTTCAGGGAAAGACAGGGAGCACCAAGAGGCAGGTGGCAGTTAAGAAAAGACAATGACAAAGGGTTGAAACCAAGAGCCAGGCCAGACTGCGGGGGATGGATGTGTCCCATGTCAGGCCACCCGTCACAGGAATTAGGACATCAGGCAGGTTAATACAGGCAAAGAGGACAACAATGTCATGAATTGAAGGGACACTGCCAAGGTCAGCAGGAAAGGTGAAGCTGTGGTGAGACCCAGGTGAGCTGGGTCCAAAAATGCAGTCCAAATAGACAGGCATCCGAGGTTGGAATTTGCTTCAGGGAGTAAGCCAAGATTAGCTGCTGCAATAAGAATTCCATTCTGTCACACTGGACTGGATTAGGACTTTTGCCTTAGAATTCTACAGATGAGGTTGGATTCCTACAACTTCACAACGGATGCTTAGAAAATGAATGACTGCAATTTAGCAGAGGTCCCAAACCAAACAAGACCTGGTGTTCACAGCTTTTGCTGCATCCAAGCAACAACCTGAAGAAGACAGAGCAAAGGGTGGGGGTTGGGGATCAGGGAATTAACCCTGACCCATCTCTGCCTGACTTGAGAGGACTTAACATCCAGGCCTGAAACTAAGCACTTTACTTATGTGCATTAGCTCATTTAATCCTTGCAACAACCCAATGACATTGCTATCATCCTCATTTTACAGATGAAAAAACAAAAACAAAAACAAACGGAGGCTTTAAAAGGTAACATAACTTGCCAATAACACAAGGCTAAGAGATGGGAAAACTGGGATCAATCCCAGTCTGTTTGATTCCAGAGCTCACAACCTCAGTCCTCAGTTTTATGGTCCCCTTTCATTCACATCAAAAATATTTGTTGAATGTCAACTGACTCTATTTCAAGTGCTGGAGATACAGCATTGAACAAGTCAGAAAAGGTCTTTGTCTTCATGAAGGGAATGTTCTAGAAAGCAGCTCACCACTCCCATCTTAAAGACCACAGCAAATGCAGGATTAGAAGATTTTATACACCATGCCCCAATAAACTTAGCCTGACTTTTTTTTTTAAAGTAGTGGGTGGAGGTTTTTAGGAGAAAGAGGTGTAATCAAGAGGTTGTACCTGCAGGAGTCCCTGTGACATGGAAAGGCCAGGGTTTCTAGAAGACACTTCTAATCGTTTTTGATGTGACAAAACTGTAACGATGACCTTTGGGCTAAAAGGAAAAGAAGGAGGCTCGTCCCCATGGAAGGCCCAGCCACAGGGAGACCCTGGTCTGGCTGAGGCACACGGGTGATTATTATTCTAGCCTGGGGAGAAAAAAAAGTCAATTCAAAAATTGCTTGTTCATGTCATGGTAAATCCTTAATGCTTTTAATGAAAATTCTTCTCCTTCATGAAATATTTTCTATTTTAAAGAAGAACAGCAAATTAATACAGCGTTTCCAATAGCCTTTAAGTCAGGTTTAATTGGGGCAATTCCCTCCAGTGAATCGAAAGATGACATTCGTCTTCATTGCCTGGGTGGAATGTTAAACTGGAAGCAGGGATGAAATGTCAAGGTAAAATAATGCTAATAATTATTCTGAATGTTACATTCTCCTTGACCTTGGAATTTAAAGGGCCAAAATGAAGGCTTTTTGTCAAAAGTCAAGAAGTCATCTCGAGACGCTGCTGACATTTATGATTAATGTAATCTGGGATTATTAGCAGAGAAATGCAGAATATGATTAGCTTCTAGTATCTCAGTAATTCATTTTTATATTACTATAAAAACCATATAGTATATGGACATAAAAAGAACTGACATGCTGTGGATAATCCTAATCTCTAGAAATTTAAAAAGGAAACCTCTAAAGATAAGTAAGACTTTTTAATTAAAGTAGCAGTGACCAAATAATTAAATTTATAGCCCTGTAGTAAAAGAGGGAAGAAGATGACCCTAGTCTAAGGAAAGATGATTTCTTATGCATAACACACACGTGCACACAAAAGAAATCAAGTCTCTATCTGCTGGGTCCCGTCGCTTCAGAGAATTTTCTGGTTCATTTGCAGTGACAAGAGAGACTGAGCACAGCCTGAGGAAGGCTCCCCGGCACCATGCCCTGAGCTGGCAACTCAAGCTGTCCCTGAAAAATGAGAGTGTGGCTGACAGCAAAGCGCCTCTGTTAAGGGGATGCATGCTTTCGATATTTGTTAGGAAAGAAAAGCAGCTTCTGTTTCAAATCAAGCTTTTGGTTCAAAGCTCAAGCTGGGAAAAGTGCAAAGGTGAAGAGGGAGCAGCTCTTTGTGACCCAGCATCCCTGCTCCCCGGCCCCGCCCTGCACAAATTCATCTCATTGCCCTCCCCTCCTCCTGCTCAGCCTGAAGCAGGAATGCAGCGGGGACAGGGGACAGGGACATTGATTCTCAAAGAAAAAAAAAAATAAGAAGACTCACGCACACATTAAAAACAAAGCAAAAAGGCTTTCAAGAGAAAAAAATATGAAATATTTCACTCACCTATTTTAAAATGAAACACTGGAACTAGGAAGCTTTACAACACACAGTCAAGCAATATGTACAACGCCGATGCATGTACAAACAACGTACAGCATGGACACAATGCGCAATATGTGATATGTGGAGTAATTGTGGCCTCAGTGCTTTCCCCAACAGGGACGGGAGAGACAGCAAGGGACCAGGAAAGGAGATGAAGAAAATCAAGGGGGGGACATGGGAGAGAAAAGGAACGTGGGCAGGAGAATGAGGCAGAGGAGAAAGCACAAAGAAGAGAGACCCCCGTGAAGGGGCTTTTGTACATCCTAATGCACATCAGAGGTGTTTTGATGGTTTTTGATTAGCTCTCTGGTAATTTGAGAGCAGATTCTCTGGTTTGAAGTCTCGCTCTCAGAACCCTGCCAGCTCAGCCCCAAGTGGTGGTGGTCTGCAGGTTGCTGCACACGTCCCCCGTGTAACATATGCGGGGGCCGAGGGAAAGCTGGCTCTCCTGGGGGTCTGTCTTGCCTGCCTTACGCTGCAGGCATTTAGCATCGCGATAAATAAGAACCCAGAGGAAGTTAAGAGAGGCACTATTCAAAAAGAAATCATGAGCATTGCTTATGTGGCATGTTGTGCTGAAGATGCTTGTGACAACAAATGAAAGTAATAGGTTTGCAAAATCCCGAGAAGGTTGGGAATGTTGTTCGGAAATCTTGCAAAATCAATACAGCCCACACGAAGACTTGAGAAGCCTTTAAAACGTCTGGAATCTGAGATGTGGCAATAATCACAGTCTGTCCTGCTCATTCCGACCCCCTAGACGCTGCTGTCTTAGATAAACACACCCTTCAACTGACATCACCAGAACCTTAGAAGGCACAGCCGCGGTCAATGTTGAAAAGATGTGAACGGGAAACGTCTCTTGCTGTCAAAACGCACCCTTGCCAAGTGGCAGCTGGGAGGCTGACAGTGGTCCCTAAAACCTCAGCAAGTAGCTTCATTCCATTTCGACAAACGTTTGCTGTGGACTGCGGGTGGACACTGCACTGGGGCCTGGAACGAGGTGACCAAGAAGCCATAGTGCCTGCGCCCTGGTGGCCGGGACGGAGCCAGACACGCACGTCAGCCACGCCAGCCGTGAAAAGATGGTGCCGCGAGTGCCAGGGCCGCGGGGCGGAGGGGGCTGATATAACTCGTCTGAGGAAGTCACTTTTGAGTTGAAAGAAATTTGGGTGGGTAGAAGACCCAGCAGAGGGCAGAGGAACGACAGCGGCTGGCGGACAGTCACCGAGCGAAGAGGAACTGGAGGGATGGGCCGGATGGGTGCCCAAGCCCCGGTGTCCAGAGGGTGGAGGAGGTTGGATGAGGGTGAGGTCCACAGCCACACCCCTACCCCCGCCCACCCCGAGGACCCGCGTGCCCGGGCAGAGGAGGAACCTCATGGGAAAATGGCAAGAGACGCCTCACTAGGGGCCCTCGTCCCTCTGTGGGGGGTCTTACCTCAGAAAGAGAAAGGCACTGCCGGCTGCAAAAGAAGAATGAGGGCCAGAGAGGAAGCAAATGGTGCTGATGGGAGAATAAACCCCTTGACGACAGGAGAGAGAAGGCAGCAGCCTGGTCTCCACAGTGGCCCTGGCAGCCGCGCTCTGAGCCCGGAGATGGCGACAGAGACAGGAGGGAGAAAGAAGGGAGTGAGCCTCAGCTGGGAGGGAGGGAAGTGGAGTGGAGGCCGCCTGCTGCTGCCAGCTGGGTGACACCTTCCCTCCCTCCCCGATGGGCGTGGACAGAGGAATGGGGAATGGAAGACTGGGGACACCTATGAAAATGACTCCCACCTGAGACTCGAGTGAAGAGGCCCACAGTTACATGATTTTAGATTTGGGAGAGCCACTGAAAATTTAAAAGTGAGAAGACACTAAACTTATCATTTTAAAATATCACTCTTGAGAACACATAGAAGAGGATGGACCAGAAGAAGTTGGAGCTTCATCCCCATGTAGACGGGGAGCTCTGACCCTCTCCAACTCCCCAAGAATTCTCAAAAGCCATCGTGTTGTCTGAATTCCAACTCAGTGTGACTATATAACTTTTATGATTGCCCAGACTTACATAGGCAATCTTAACTAACTAACTACTAGACTAGAAGATTTCCTCCATTCAAAATTGCTACAAAATCCATCTCCATTAAAAAAAAAAAATTATATCCAGTATCTACAAATACTGCCATTTCTTAAGACAGTTTGTAAATCGCACAAGCAAATATCTCAATACTTAAGAGGCATATTCTGTTTTCAATTAAACATTATATTCTTCAGCTTGATAAACTATCTTAGTCATCAAACTTGGCCCTGAAAGACTCTCAATTGTTTCCAAACATCAAATCAGCTCTCTAAGGACAAAGATTTGTCAATTTTACTATGTTAAAAAATCTGAGACAAGTTCTGACAGCATTTTTTTAAAAGTTAAAACTGGTTTGAGCAACAGAAACATTTGAGCAATATTGTTTTAATAAGCTTATAGTCTCAGAAAGTGATTAAGTTGGTAGAGGTCTATGGGATATAATTTCTAGCATGTGTGTTTTTTAAAAATCAGACTTAAAGATTTTCTATCCCATGATATGTTGCGTGCATTGGGATGACGAAGGGGCAAGGCAGGGATTGTATATTTGTATTTCATTCACTAGAGACATCGTCAAGATTCTAATGGCATGCTTCTAGAATCTCATTATTCTTGAGGTTATGAGCCAAATATTAATAAAATGTAATTATAATACATGCAAACTAGCCACATATTATAATCAACCATTCTGTTTAGTTTCACTCTTATAAAACATAAAGGAAGTGAAAATATTCCTTTGGTTCAGTTTCTAAACTTCTGCTGCTTAAAAAATGACACCTATTTGGATACATTAATATACATTAATGCAAGATCCCATTAAAAAGTCATAGAGAAAGACCAATTACTTTTGTTTCTGACAATATATCTTTTCCTGGCTAGCCCATAATGGCTTTAACCACATCAGAAAAGGACAAGATAACAGTAACAGTCTATAGGGCTGAGTCTCCTATGATACACAATATATTCTCCCACAAAATTGCAAAAGGTCATTTATAAAATCAACAGTGAAACACATTGGGGGTAGGTGATAATATTCTGTAAGAAAATTTACTGTTGGAATTAAATACATTGCATCAGCATCAGTACCATTACCCAATTACACAATACATTTTGAAACACTTTTGGCCAACTATACCACTTACTGCAGTGTGAAGATTGACGCCAGAACAAACTTCGACTATATCCAGAGTTCGAAAAATGTACCAAGAGACAAAGAAGATCAGAAAATTTTTTGATAGTTCTATTATGCAACCTTCTCTGTGAATATCTAAACTTAAGGTATTTTTTTAAAATAGCTTTATTGAGGCATAATTTACATAAAATTCACCCACTGTCAGGGTAAAATTCAATGATTTTTGATAAATTCATATAGTTGTATAATCATCATACCACCACCAGGATCCAGTTCTAGAACATTTCCAGAAAGTTTTTTTGTGACTATTTGCAGTCAGTCTTCATTCCCAGTGCAGTCGCAGGCACCCACTAACCTGTTTCCTATCTCTATAATATTGCCTTTTCTGGACATTTCATGTAACTTGCATCATGTAGTCTTTCCTGCCTGCCTGTTTTCACTTAGCATATTTTTAAGGGTCATGCATGATGTAATGTATATTGATGGTTCATTTTTTAACTGCTGAACTTGAAAAAATAAATTTAAAATATTAATATTTTTCATTTCTGTAATTGCTGAATAGAATTTCATTGTGTGGATATACCACATTTTGTCTATCCTTTAACCAGTTAATGAACATTTGGGCTGTTTCCAGCCTGGGACCATTATAAAGCATGATGTTATGAACATTCACATTCAAGTCTTTGTGTGGACCTATGTTTTCATTCCTCTTGGGTAAATACCTAAGGCTGTAATTGCTGAGTTGTATAAGTCTATGTTCAACCTTTTAAGAAAATGCCAAATATTTTCTCAAGTGGCTGTACCATTTTTACATATCCGCCAACAATGTATCAAGGTTCCAGTTTCTCCACATCCTCACCAATACTTGGTATTGTCGGGCTTTTTGATTATAGCCATTGTAGTGGGTATGTAATGGTATCTTACTGTGGTTTCGATGGAAAATGCAGCTAGTGATGTTGAACACCTTTCCAAGTACTTATTAGCCACTAGTATATCTTCTTTGGTGAAGTGACTATTTAAATCTTCTCCCAATTTTTTGATTAGGTTGTTGTTCTCTTCAGTTGTGAGAGTGTTTTAAAAAATATATTCTAGGTACAGGCCCAGATATAGAAATTTATGCAAAATAGGATTTGCAGTAAGATTAGATAGATAGATATAGATAATAGATAGATATATTGGGTACAAGTTATCTATAAGATTTACAAATATTTTCTCATCCTTTTTATTTTCTTAATAGTATCCTTTGAAGACAAAGTTTTTGAATTTTGATGAAGCCCAAATTATCTTTTTTTTTAATGGATTGTGACTTTGGTGTCTCTCTAAGAAACCATTTGCTAACCCAAGGTCACAAAGGTTTTCTTCTAGAAGTTTTAGACCATTAGCTCTTGCATTTAAGTCTATCATCCACTTTGAGTTGGTTTTTGTTTATAGTGCAAGGTTTGGTGGAGGTTTGATTTTTTTCCTATGAAGAAAATTGCCAGTTTTTCCAGCACCATTTGTTGAAAAGATTGTTCTTTCTCCCACTGAACTGGCTTCGCAGTATGATAAGAAACCAGTAGACCATAAGTGTAAGAATTTATTTCTGGACTCTAAATTGTCCATTGAACTATATGTTTATCCTACAGCACTACTATAGTCTTAGTTGCTGTGCCTTTACAGTGAAAATGGAAATTCTGTAGTATAAGTAATCCAACTTGGTTCTTCTTTTAAAGAATTGTTTTGACTATTCTAGGTCCTTTGAATTTTCATATACACTTTAAGATCAGTTTGCCAATTCTTATCAAAAAATAAAAAGCCTGCTGGGATTTTGACAAGTATAGTGTTGAATCTATAAATCAATTTGGGGAGAACTGTCATCTTAACAATATTAAATATTCCAGTATATGAACATGGAATGTCTCTCCATTTATTTAGATCTTGAATTTCAATTAACAATGTTTTTAATAAAAGACTTTATTTTCTTTCATTAATTTTTTTCAAGGTAATCTATTCTTTTGGAAGCTACTGTAAATAGAATTGTTTCCTAATTTCATTTTTGGATTATTGTTTCTATTATATTAAATAGAAAAACAATTTATTTGTGTGTAATGACCTTTTATCCTGGAACCTTGCTAAACACTCTTATTGGTTTTGGTAACTCTCGTAGATTATTTAGGACTTTCTACATCCAGGATCATGTTTTCTGCAAGGACAGTTCTACTTCTTACTTTCTAATCTAGATGCCTTTAATTTATTTTTTCTTACTTTATTTTACTAGCTAAAAGCTCCAGTATGATGTAGAATAGGATTGCTGAAAGCATTCAGTTCACTATTAAGTATTATGTTAGGGCATGTATGAATAAAGCTCCCTTTATTCCTTATTGTGAGTTTTTATAATAAATGGGTGTTAGATTTTGTCAAATGATTTTTCTGCATTTAATGAGATTATCATTAATTAATCATGCAGGTTTTCACTTTATTTATTAATATGGTGTGGTGTATTAATTAATTTTGGGCTGTTAAAACAACCTTGCATTTCTGGAATAAATCCTATTTGATCATGGTGTATGATGTTTCTTTATAGATTTAGTTTCTTTATAGATTTAGCTATTATAGATTCAGTTTGCTAATTTTTTAAAAGATTTTTGCATCTATGTTCATGAGGAATATTGGTTTGTTTTCTTTGCTTGTGATGTCTTTGTTTAGCTTTGGTATCAGGGTAATGCCAGCTTCACTGAATGAGTTGGGAAGTGTTCTTCCTTTTTTATTTTCTGAAAGAATTTGTCTAGAATTCATATCTTCCTTAAATAGTTGGTTGAATTCACCAACAAAGATATTTGGAATTGGGATTTTCTCTGTGGAAATATTTTTAGCTACAACAGGTCAAGCAATCCTAATTTGAAAATCCAAAATTTGAAATGCTCTGAAATCCAAAACTTTAAATGATGCCACAAATGGAAAATTTCACATGTGACTTCATGTGACAGGTCACATATATTATTAAAATATTGTATGAAATTACCTTTGGCCTATGTGTATAAGGTATATATGAAACATAAATGAATTTCATGTTTAGACTTTGATCCCTTTTCTAAGATATCTCATTATATATGTGCAAATATTCAAAAATTTGAAAGAATCCAAAATCTGGAACACTTCTGGTCTCAACCATTTCAGATAAGGAATACTCAACCTGTATTTCATTCTCTTTGCTTGTTATAATTCTGTTCAGATTTCCTGTATTTAATTGAGTTAATTTTGATAATTAATGCCTCTATGGGGATTTGTTCTTCTCCTCTAAGTTGTCTAATTTATTGGCATAAAGTTATATCATATTCTCTTATAACTCTTCTCTTGTCTGTAGTATCAGTAGTGACACACCTTCTTTCATTCGAGATTTTTATGATTTGTGTCTTTTCTCTTTTTTTTAGCCAGTTCAGCTAAACGTTTGTCAATTTTCTTGACTCCTTCAAAGAACCAACTTCAGTTTCATTGGTCTTCTCTATTGTTTTTTTGCTTTCTATTTCATTGATTTCTTACCCTTACCATTCTTCCTTCCTTCTTTCTGTTTGCTTTGGGTTTAATTTTCTCTTTTTTTTAGTTTATAGTGGAAGTTTAGATCATTTTTTCAAGATCTTTTCTAATACAGGTGTTTAAAGCTATAAATTTCTCTCTAAATACTGTTCTAGTTGCAGTCATAGTTTTTGGCATGCTGTGTTCTTATTTTTATCCCATTAAAAATATTTTCTGATCCTCCTTTTGATTTTTTCTTATACTCACATGTTACTGAGAATTATGTTGTTTAATTTCCAGATATTTGGAGGGGTTCCCAAATTTCTCTCTGTTATTGATTTTTACTTTAATTTTATTGTGATTAAAAGACTTTAATCCTTTTAAACTTATTAAGACTTGTCTATTCTGGAAGATATTTCTTTTGCCCTTGAAAAGAATATATATTATGTTATTGTTGGGTTGGGTGTTCTATAAATTCTATTCAAGTTTGATAGTGTTGTTTAAGTCTTCTATATATTTGCTGATTTTCTCTTTGGTTGTTCTATAGATTATTGGCAGTGGGGTATTGAAATTTCCAACTCTGTTGAATTTAACATTTCTTCTTTCTTTGGTCAGATTTAGTTCATATAGTTTGGGGCACTTTTGCTAGATATGTACACATTTATAGTTGTTATACCTTTCTCATGTATTAATCCTTTATCATTATGAAATGTCCCCTTTTGTCTCTAGTAATAATTTTTTAAATTTCATTTTTGACAAGTAATAACCATATAAATTTATGGGATACAATGTAATGTTTTGACATATTTTTCCTTTGTAACTAAATCAAGTTAATTAACATATCCCTCACCTCAGATATTTATTTTTTGGAGGTGAAAATATTTAACATCTACACTTTTAGTAATTTTAAAATATACAATGCATTATTATTTATTATAGTCACCATTTTGTGCAGTAGATAACTAAAGCTTATTCCTCCTAGCTGAAACTTTGTATCCTTTGACCAACCACTCCCTTTTCCCCATGCAACTTCCTCACCCCAACCCCTGGCAACTCTTTATTTTTATGAGTTCAACTTTTTTTAGATTCTGCGTGTAAATGATATCATGCAGTATTTGCCTTTCTGTGCTTGGCTTATTTCACTTAGTACAATGTCTTCCAGGTTCATCCATGTTGTTACAAATGACAGAATTTTCTTCTTTTTTATGGCCAAATAGTATTCCATCCTGTATATATACCATTTTTTTTTTTTATCCTTTCATCAGATGGTGGATACCTGGGTCGCTTCCATATCTTAGCTATTGTGAATAATGCTGCAATGAACATGACAGTATAGAAATCTGTTTGGCATACTGATTTAATTCCTTTGGTTATATATTCAGAAGTGGAATTGCTGGATCTCTAGTAACAAATGTTACTTAAGGTCTATTTTGTTTATATTATCTTATTTATATTAATATAGCCATTCCATCTCTCTTATGGTTACTATTTGCACAGTATATCTTTTTCTACCTCTTTACATTCAATCTATTTGTGTCTTTGACCATAAAGTATGTTTGTTCTAGACAGCACATTGTTAGATCTTGCTTTTTCATCCATTCTGGCAACCTCTGCCTTTTAATTGGAGTATTTAGTCCATTCACATTTAATGTAATCATTAGTTTAGTTGGATTTACATCTACCATTTTGCTATTTGTTTTCAATACATCTCAAGTCTTTTTTGTCCCTCTGATCCTCCTTTACTAATTTCTTTTGCATTAAATAAATATTTTCTGGTGCACCATTTAAACTTCTCTTTTTATTTTTTAATTCTGTTTTTTAAGTTATTTTCTTAATGGTTGCTCTAAGGATTATCAATGCATCATAACATACAGCAATCTACTTCACTTTAATTCTGACTTAATTCTGGTAAAATATTTCAACCTTTCTTCAATATAGCTCCATTTTCTCCCTCCTCTTTTGTGTTATAATTGTCACACATATTACATGTATATATCAAAAACCCAATAATATAAAGTTGTAATTATTGCCTTATACAATTTTAAATGTCTTTTAAGGAAGTTAGGAGAAGAAATGAGAAAAATAAATTCATACCTTCTTTTACATCTATCCACATATTTGCCATTCCTGGCCCTTAGTTTTATTTTCTCTCTACATATTCTCTATCTCAACTTTCTCTTCCCTCACAGTGGCCTAGCCACGGGAAAACATGGTGATAACCACAGAAAATATCCTGAAACTAAAGGCTGTCCAAAAGTCAGATCTCTGATATGAATTCTAAAAGTAAGAAACTCTCAAATATGTTTCAAGTACCATCCATCTTCCTAAATAGCCTCTTCCTAGAAACAATCTTCCTGTGTAAAATTAGAGCATTGCAGCTTATCATTTCACATTTTTCTGCTTTGAGGATAACTTACTACAACTCACGAACCTCCTCCTTGAGTAATTGCTGATTTACTTCTTCAAACATATACTCTTGACAACCTCATTTGCTGTGCATTTCTAACATCCTGGTGTTTCTCTTAACCTCTGAATGAGCTGGTTCAGTTCCCGATTGTATTTACTTGGAATAGTCTTCCTAGATATTTTTGAAGGGGGTTAGCAGGAAGATATCTTTCTGAGTGCAACAACTGAACCCGGATTTAAATCTATTATAAACACTGGCCCGGAAAAAAATCCTTCTGCATTCAAATTGTTTTAACTCAGATATAATTAATGGAACTCTTAGACTTCTAAGTTTGCATTCCAAAAAGAATTATAAAATAATTATTCTTGGGCCTGATAAAACTTGACTAAATATTTTATTAAAATATAATTATGGTTTTAGAACATCACTAAGGAAATATTCCAGAATATCATATCTGTTTAAATATATGTATAAACCTATCAGTATATTTGTAATTGCTTCATCAACATAAATACATATTTGCTTTCTGTGTTTTTCTGTTGTTGCTATTACTGTTGGTGGTTTGGGGTTTCTAAAAATACTGCCCATACAGCTTCCCATCATTTAAAAGTAGGAATCTAATGTTTATAGGTATGATATCCTTGACAGCAGGGTCTGTGTAATTCACAGAAAGAAAGAAAGAAAGAGGGAAGGGAAGAAAGGAAGAAAGGAAGGGAGAAAAGGAAGGAAATATTAGCTAGGAAATGCAAATGAGAGTTGGGAAGAAATAACCTGTGTTTGTGTCCTTTGTTTGATCTAATTACTACCTGAGAAGGCAAAGCCATGGATCCCTGAAGTGAAGGAAGTATAGAGAATGGAGTTCAGAGGAAAGTCTAAAGACATTGTATATTAGTCACCAAGGTGCTTTAATTAAAAAAGGTAAAAAGGACATTATTCTCCCTCTAAACAAAAGACCCATTGAAATGGAAACTAATGATATCTTCAGGAAAATACAAAGGGTTTGATGCAGAAAATAACTAACATCCTACACAGTAATATTTTGTTATTGGCAAACAGAAAGCAATAGTTCAAAATTTATCAAGCTTATCAGTTCCACCTAATTAAGGATATAGCCAGAGGGCATAGTAAACAAACCTCTAATAACTCACTTTTGAGCTCCTGGCCCCAGCGAAATCTAATATCCTTCTTGAAATGTGCTTGGTGGTCTCCGCTCATTGAATCCTTCATTAGAAAGGCGACCGCTTGGAAACATTTTGCTCTGTTAAGGCCCAGGGTGGAATCATTTACAGATTACTTTTTTGTCATCTATGACAGACACTTGTCTCCAGCCAGAATATTGCCAAAGGATGCATGAAATTTGTATGTGATCCTTTGAGCAAAAGGAGGTCTATAGAACCTGGAGGAGGATAATTTAAGAATTTCTATTTCAATTACTGCCACCATCTCCCACCCCATTCGCTTCAAAATGAAGTCCAACATTTTCCCAGGAAACCTCCCCTTTCGATACAGCAATTGTTTCAGTGTGAAAGTTATGTGTTTATCACTTATTATATGCTTCGATGTGGGTCCGGAGAGGTCCTCTAGAGCCAAAATTGGAAACAGTGGAAATAATAGGTAAATGCACGTTCAAACACCTACAGCTTCCTTATTTCTCTTTATCTTCTACTGCCACCCCAAATTCTCTATCTTTTTCTTTGGAAGTCACTTCTCATCCCCTTTCAGTCTATGGTCAGGAAGGAGAGAGATGAGAGGGGGGTGGCCTCAGGAGACAGCAGCTAAGAGGAGTAGGGCTCATGACTCGGTCCCAGAAGAGTGCGTGTGACTGGAAGGGCTGGGGAGGGGAGCAAGTCAGAGGCAGGAAACTCACTTCTCAGAGGAATCAAACCAGCACGGACTATGCAAAGGCTGGATCTGCACACTGATGAGTCAATGGGTACTTTTTAGCCAAGGACTCAAAGAATCAGACTCCAGAAAAGGGAGAATTGGAGGCAAACACAGATTTGGGTTAGAAACTGTTCTGTACTTGGAATAGGGCTGCAAATGCATCCTGGACCTGCCTCCCAACAAGGTAGTAAGGGTCCCACACTCTACTGCTTTGAATCCTCTACAACGTCCTTCACAAAACAAGTACCTAAGAAATGATTCCTGGGCGTGGGACTGTTCCCTCAGGGCGTGGGACTGATAACCTGGAATCATAACGTCTACAAACTTAGGGCTAAAAGCAAAGAGATCATTTCACCACCTTTAGTTGTACAGATAAGGAAATTGAGTCCCCAAAAGACTAAATGATATCCCCCTCCCACCAAGTTATACCATTAATAGTTACAAAACTAGTTAGGTCACAAAACTTAATGCCCATATTAGTACTTTCTACACTATGCTGTGATATCTTCCTGTACACCATGCCTGGAGTTTCTAGTATTACACATTGCTTTGGGTTAGATCTGAGCATAGTTTCCAGGTACTCTCTCATCTCAAAGAAATAATTCCTTAATGGAGAAGTACATCGGGGCCAAATTATGGGAGACCTAGAATACAAGCTTATGGAATTTGGATTTTTCCTGTAGGTCAATGTTCTTCAAATGAAAATGTTTAAGGCCCTGAAATTATAAGAGTCTATGTGTGCGTGTGTGTGTATGTGTGTGCACAGACATTTTCCTGAGAAGAGCTTTTTAAAAAATTCACGTATAGGTAAAGAACCACTATTATAGATACAGAGGAATCTGATAACATTTTTAAGCTGGAAAATGTCATGACCACACAGTCTTTTCTCCTGGATTACAAAGACGTTGGTGTTCCCCTTCTAAATTATTACTTTTAACAACCATCTTCACTTACTTTTAAAGAAGTTAGGATTGTTTCCTATCCCTTTCACCATCTCCAAGAAATAAAAATTATCTCACTGAGTATTAGTGATCTAATACTTTATGATCAAATATTTCTAGGACTATAACTTACGTCCTTCCCGGTTGGAGCCACACTGTCAAGATGAGGAATTCTGTTCGTGGTCCGGGAATGCTGCGGTGCTGGTAGCAAGAAGTCTTATTCTCCCTAACTGAGAGTTCATCTGATGTTTTGGGAAACCATACTCCAAGCTCTGGTTTGCTACTTTGTCTTTTTGCAATGCACAACGAATGAGTTTTCTGTTCCTAGCCCATCTGCAGGGCTAGCCCTCAGAAAAATTGCCACGTAGGAAAAGTTTGCCTTCATTAGTCTCTGCAAAGTTTCTGGCTTTGGGGTTTTGAAACTTGAGTCTGACAGCCAGAGAGTTTGCAGTTGTCCAATCAGACTGCCCGTCTCGCTATAAAATCCTCCTTTGAACCTGCCCTTCCCACCTGTCTTCCTGACGTCTTCGGCTCTTCCTCTCAGTCACTTCCATGCTGAGAAGTGGGTTTCACAATCAGAACTCGGACATCTGTGCATCTAGAAATGTAAATCAATGTATCACCTCTCCCAAAGGTGCTAAAGTGTAGAATGTAATCTCTAGTTGTAGAATAAAAGGCTTTATCAGGGGTAATATCATCAATAGTGAAGTGGAGAAGTAGAGGAGAAAAGCGCTTTACCCATATGTATGTGGAAACTGGGCTACCAGGAATTTTCCTGTAACACAAAACAGTGTTTAGAAAGAAAGTGGACAACCCTGACTCCAAAATGGTTACACAGTAATCACCATAGACTCTTCCCAAATGAGTATTTTAAATCTGTTGACAATTCTCTAAGTACTAGTGTGTGTATATGACGAATCAATCTACTTAGCACTAAAAAAAAAAAAAGGCTAAAGACGAAAACTTCAGTTTCTACATGCAAAATGTTTATTTTAAAAAATGCAGATGTTGCTTGGCTCACGGTTCCAACCAGGCATGTAAAAGATCACTTTATACCGGGACTTACACGAGGAACTCCGAGAGGCCAGGAATCACAGGCTCACTTTTCATGCAAGCTAGAGAATTGTTTTAAATCCCTTCCACACAATTTGCAGAAGTCCTGCTAATGCAAACCACACTGTTTTGAGTTCAGTAAACAGCAAATATAAAATGACTAAAGCTTTTTAAAAAATATTATTCCTTCATCCACCTTGAGAGCAGGAACCAGAATACCATTTTGAAACCTGGGAAAGCCCAAACCCATGGGCTTTCCATGTCTTTCTCATGGGTCACTGGCGAATGCTCACCTTCATCTTGACGGATTCAAAAAAAAAGTGGCAGCATTCTACCATCCCAAATTTAAATCTGATAGAGTTATTCCCACTCTGCCTTATGCTGGCTGGAAGAGTTCTGCCAAGTTTTCTGTTTTTCTAAAAGCTAAACAAGTATGGCTTACAAAAATTCAGTCTGACAGTTAGGGAGTTTGTGGACTTCAAATCACATTTTATGTCTTGCTTGTAGAATTCTAACATTGTAATCAAGACATAATGTTTCTGTGAAATCTAATTTTGACCAACTAGTTACAGGCAATGGGCATTATCAAACAGGAAATTCCATAATTCAAACAGACCAGCTATCCATTTTCTGCATTTCAAAAACCTTGATGGGATTTGAGTTTTTCCAGTTTTCTTCTACATCCATTGATCCACTGTGTGACATGCAAAGTCCCTCTCCTGGCTTTAAAGCCCATTGTCTTGACAAGGGAATCACCATGCTCGCCCCTAGCATCAGGGAAGTAGAAAATCATTGGAAAGAGATCTTGGATGCCTTGGGGTTTAAGATATCATACCAAACATATTTATGCACCCTTTTCTCTTGAAAATAACCCCTCAAATCACCCTAAAACAGCAAAGATACACAAACACCAAGTTTATCTTTACTGAAGCTAGAAGATAACAGTGACTGGAACAATAATGTATAAAGGTAGAAAGCAAATGGAGCAATGAATGGCTTCAGTCTTGGTAAGGATGACAACGCTGGGAAATAAGCCAGTTTGCCTGCTCAGAAATTCAGAAAGGCACAGGTATTGGAGACATCTGTTTCCGCACAATGGACATACATATGAGACAGGAGATAAACACTGGGAAACTGCTTGGAATTCTGTAAAGAAAACAAGTTCACCCTGTTCTCCTCCTCTACCCTTATTGAGGAGAATCTCCAAAATGGAGAAAACTGTAAACAAAAAACTTCCCCCCATACCCCCCCCAAAACTTCAGAGGAAATAAAAACAATGGACAGAGCAAAAGAAAAGCTCAAGATATTACATCTGTGAAACAAGAATGAGATGCTGCTTTAAACAATAATAATAGTGCTCAGCAGTTAAGAGTTCCTGGAGGTTAAACATATGAGAGTCAAACTCACGAATTCACTAAAGCTATTGGGAGATAAAGCAGAATTTTTAAAAAAATATTACAGAGGAAAATACGAGAAAAAAAGGCAAGAAAATTAAGGGTTAGATAATAATGTCCAATACACAAATGATACAGGAGTTCCAGAAAAAAGAAAACAGAAAACATTAAGGGGAACCTTATGTAGTAATAATAACGATAATGATACAAGAAAAATGTTAGAGCTGAAGCTCCAAATTAGAAATGCCCAATGAGCAAATACTAAAACAGAAAGGTGGACAAGACACATGATCCTATTTCAGAACACTAGAAACAAAGACGAGATACTAAATGCTTCTAGAAAGGAAAAGCCTAGGATACACGCAGAGGAGCTGGGATCCGAACAGCGCTGGGCGTCTCAGCAGCAGCTCGGCAGCTGGAAGGCCACAGAGACATGCGGGTGGGACTCAGTAGGCAGAGGATTCCTCAAACACAGCAACAGAGTTCAAAAGAGGCTACGCAGGTACAAAATGTGATAAATATCCACCATGGATTTACATAACATAATAATAAAACATACTGTAACGTAATACATGGGTTTAAGTTTTTGGAAGTGATATAACTAAATTGGGAGGCCAAGACACAGGAGGGGGAGGAAGGTAGAATAGTAAAATGCATGCGTATCACAATAGGAACTCAGTAATATCCAAATCTGACTTGTCAAGGCATAGCTTTATAGACTATGGCAGATACACTTCAAGGTGACACCCAATGTCCCATGTCCTTCCATACTCCCCTCAAAGTTGGATGGTGTCTGTGACTTGCTTCTCGCTGATAGAATGAGGCAAAAGTGAAAGGATTTGGTTCAGGCAATTAAGGTACCAAATTAGTTGATTTTGAGGTAAACAAAAAGGAGTATCTTTGGTGGGCCTGACTCAATCAAGTGGAAGTGTTGAAAGAGAGGTTTTCTGCTGGCCTTGAAGAAATCAGCTGCCTTGACAGGTCCATGAGGCCAGGAACACCACGTAGCCTTGAGGAGCTGAGAGCCGTCCATGCCTACAGCAAGCAAGAACACAGGGACCTCAGGACTATTTTAGTTGTGGTCATTGTAAGGCTTTTATTATTACTATTTGACTTTGAAAACTATGTCCATGTATTATTTTGAAAGAAAAATTAATTTTTACAGAAAGCAACCTAAGGAAGATTTAAAGATGATAGGACTTGTTTCAGATAAAATAGGATAATATATGTGAAAATGCTTAAAAAATAAAAAGTACCACAACGATAGTAATGAAGCTTTAAAATCTCAGTCTGTTATGGACTGAATGTTTGTGTCCCCCCAAATTCTTATGTTGAAGCCCTAACCCCCAGTGTGCCTGTATTTGGAGATGGGGCCTCAAAGAAAGTAATTAATGTTAAATGAGATCATGAGGATGGGGTCCTGATCTAATAGGATTAGTGTCCTTATAAGAAGTGACACCAGAGAGCTCACTCTTGTGCTCGCTCTCTCTCTCTGAGCACGCTCACTGAGGAAAGGCCAGGCTATGGTTTGAATGTCTGCCCCTCCAAAACTCATGTTGAAACTTAATACTCTGTTGACTATAATTAAGGATGTTGAGGCAGAATAATTTGATAAGGGCTATTGGAAACCAAATGTAAGGGTTGACCCAGGAAAGCACATCTACAAAGTTGGGTGTGTTCCACAGTCTGTTACAAGTTGGAAGTCTTTTATAAGAAAATGTAGAAGGGAAGGCGCTCCTCATATCAGAGCTGTCCTTTTTCATTGGAGGGTACAATACAGAGGTTACAATCATTGGCTACAGATGACAACATACAGGCTAAAATGTTTTGCGTGCAAGACAATCAATGAAACTTCATAATTCAGAAGCAAATTAGTGCTCTTTTCCATGTCAGTAGGTTATGTATTAATCATTACATCAACAGTTTGAGAAACTAACAATAAGATTTGAAGGACTCCAAGTAAGATTCTTTACTCAGGAACAGGATGTAAGCCATGCATAGTAAGACTTTCCCTGGTGGTTAATTTGGAAGCCTGGAAGCCTGCCAAATGTGATCTGTGTGTTATCACCCCAATGTGGCAATACTGAAAGGTGGGGCCTTTAAGAAGTGATTAATCCATTTGTGAATTAGTGGGTTCATGGATTAATGGGCTATCATGAGATTGGGACTGGTGGTTTTATAAGAAGAGGAAGAGAGACCTGAGCTGGCACAACCTCCTCAGCATGTGATGCCCTGCACCACCTCAAAACTCTGCAGAGTCCCCACTAGCAAGAAGGCCCTCACCAGATGGGCCCTTCAACCTTTGACTCCCTAGCCTCCAGAACTATAAAAATTAAATTTTTTTCCTTTATTAATTACTCAGGTTCAAGCATTGTGTTATAAGCAATATAAAATGGACTAAGACAGGCCATATGAAAACATACAGAGAAGGTGGCTGTCTATAATCCAGGAGAATAGCCCTCACCAGAAACCAAACCAACCAGAACCTTGATCTTGGACTTCCAGTCCCAGAACCATGAGGAAATACATTTCTGTTATTTAAGCCACCAAGTCTATGATATTTTGTTATGGCAGCTCAAGCTGACTAATACAGTCCAATGTTCCAGTGTGTTTTGTAGCTAAATATAATAATTTTTAAATTTATTCTAATTACTTAAATTTAAGAATTGCTTCTAAAATATAAAATACATTTGCTTCATGAATGGGAGCAAATTAAACAAGAACTTTTTTAATAGAGCACATGAGTACAACTAAAAATTGCTATTGCTAAGTGAATGCATATATGTAAAGAAAATAGCAACAATAGGGAAAAGACCATAACAAAGCAATTATCTGATAAGGATATACACTAGCAGTTACATATAGGGATGTTTATTATAGCATTATTTATCAGAGTGAAAAACTGGAGACTAAATGTCCAATAATTAGAAGGTTAGATAAATTACATCATAGCCATACAATGAAATATTATGCAGTCACTTAAATGAAATATTATGCAGTTATTTAAAGTCAGTTTTAGAGGAATAATTGACACCATAAGAAAACATTAACTATACTGTTAGGGGGAAAATGTTACAAAACACCGTGAGCAATACCATCCATATTGGAATTGTGTATGTGTCTATGAATGAAATGTGTCAAAATGCCAATGGTTATCAGTAGAAGATAAGATTAGAAGAGTTTTATTTTCTTTTTAGGGTTTTTCTCCACTTTCTAAATATTCTACAATAAAAATTTCATATCTTTATAATATCTATATGTGTGTATTTTTTTATTTGGAGACCACATTATGATAATTTTGTTCTCATTAATTCTCAGAGAATTTGACAAGTTTAGTTCCTATATTTTAATATAGCAGATAAATGCTGATTTCACAGCTAGCACACTCTTTTTTTTTACAGTAGATGAGAAATGTCAGTGGGCTCAAAATCTTACTATTCACAAAGGCAATAGAAAGGCAATGCAATGGAAAGTATTGGAATCCATTTAGAGGCTTTGCAGGCTCTGTGGTATGTACTGAGTTGCCCACATGGTCCACCCCACTGTACACTGCTTCCAAAACAGGGAATTATGTTAAGAGCATAACAAATTCTTCTGATGCAAATTTCCTTTGTTCTTCCAGAAACTCTAACGGTTTGAGCAATGCCTTCTCCTCAGGCCTTAAATGGAATTCCCAAAGAAGAGAAAAGTAACTGTTTGCCACCCCAGCTCTCCTGGCCTTTTGGTCTCACACTCCTGTTTTCCTTTTCCTTAGAGCAAAGGACTTACTTCACAGAAAGAGAGAGATGCCCTACTGTCCATGCAGCAGGTGAGACACCTCTAACTGCAGAGTCGAGAGTTGTGTGGGCAGACCCCCCTTAAAGGAAGCAGATGTGTCCAGGAGTTGGCAAAATTGGAACTATAGTAGTAATAATGGATTTGTTTTAAAACTTCCCTTGCCACGGGTAAGTGAAATTATACCCATAACCACAGATTTGACTTGTTAATTCATGAAATGGCTATTAAAAAGCAACCATTTTGCCTCATGAACAAAGGAAAGTATTTATAATCATAGACAACACTTGATAAACCTGCAGTCAGCTGGAAGTGGTGTTTTTTTAATCACACAAATAAGAAAGATGGAGATATTATTAATACGATCCATATTAACCTAAAGCTTCTGCATAAACCATCAAATGAATGATGTTTCTCACTTATCAGCACCCACTTGCCACCCCCACTTGAGATTTTTCTCTTACCACTCCACCAGAAGACCAGGAACCCTGCCGTCGGACTGCCTGGCAAATAATTCAGGTGATCCAGATGTGGAAATGGCCAGGGTCTCCCACCTCAGCTACCTCCAGGAGCCATTCGGATAATCCTGATGACTAAGGCAGTCTGCTCTCTCCCCACCCCCATTTCCTCCCCAATTCTCCCTCTCCCCTCCCACCTCCAGTCATCCCTTCCACAGCAGTGACCTTAATGAAACTTGTAGAGGAGCACCTGTCCTCTGACATGGGATGAAATGTGCATTGAGTTGCAAAAAAAAAGGGCTATGAGGAGATCTTCACCACCTCTCTGAGTTCACACCACCCTAAATTCCAGGAACAGTGTATATTATTGCAGCAATTCTCAAGAAGGAAAGGGGGAAGAGGAAGGAGCACCCTCTCAGAAGAAGGCATCAGAAGACAGAGACCACACGTGCAGTTGGCAAAAAAGCTCATTGAATTGACTGAATGTGTATTAACAAAAACTATAAAAAAGTAAAGTTCAATAAAATCAGCTTGGCTGGTGTGGATACAGGGGATAAAGCTGGGTTTGAAAAGGTTGAGAAACACAGCAGCATTGCAACTTGAATTGAACGAAAGGAAATCCACTAAGAACCCATAAGGAATAAATCATAACATTGAACTACAGCCTCATTTCCTCAACAATGCCGTATCTATTTGCAAAACCTTCTGTAATACCACTGGGTATAACAACAGGAGGTGACAGCCTCACAACTCCCCCGTTCTTAACAATTCTTGAGACATCTTCTCTCTAGGGATTCAGTGGAGCTGAGTTCAGTTTTTGAATATGCAAGAATAGATTGAGTGGTTTTTATGCGTGGAACTGCACACCACCACTCCCCTGCAAAAAAAGAAGACATGTTGAAGTCCTCAGGACCTCATAATGTGAGCTTATTTAGAAATAGGGTTGTTGCAGACATAATTAGTTAAGTTAAAGTGAGGTCATACTGGAGTATCGTGGGCCCTTAATCTAATATCACTGAAGGGGAGAAGAAACATGGACACATGATGGGAGATGCCACGTGACATCAGAGGCAGAGATTGAAGTGATGTGTCTACAAGCCAAGGAATGCCAGGGTCTACCGGAAGCCAAGAAAAGAGCCTCCCCCAGAGCCTTCATAAAGAGAACATAGCCCTGCTGACACCTTAATTTCAGACTTCTGGCCTCCAGAACTGCGAGAGAATAAATTTCTGTTGTTTTAAGCCCCCCACTTTGAGTCAGGACAGCCCTAGGAAACTAAAGCAAGTGGTAAGAAACTTATGGGGAACTTTCCTTCAACAATTTGCAGTTAATGCAATCGATCTATCACACAGCTGATCTGGTTGAGAATTATGAGGAATTGCAGCAGTCGGTGAGTTTCCTATGCATAAAGTACAAATGAGGCAAATGTTTCATTTTCAGAAATAAGGGTAGGGAGATTCCTGCTGGCTGAGATGTTCAAACATAGACGGAAGTCCATTCAGCAAAGATGTTGGAAGCAATTTAAACTTTCTATATAAAGAGCTGGCCACTCAAGACACCTGGACGTGTCCCATCGAAGTCTAGCCCAGTCCAGAAGCTCCCTCATGAGAGGTGTGTAGAAGCCACATCAATTCAGACTAAATCATTTTTGTCATGTTTTAAAGAAAAATACAAGTGTTTGGCAAGTAGTGCTAACAAACCTGGCATATGCCGTGCTCATTTATATCCTTTCCACCTGGAAAATATTCTAGGTCCCCAACACAGACTTCTGCAATGCTTTCAAAATTAAGGACGAGGTACTGAGCACCTACTGTGTTCCAGATTATACGTTAGCTTTCTTTTGCATTTGTCTTGTATTTAATCATATGCATTTGCTCCAGGGTGTGCTGCGTTATCATGACTCAGGTACTATGATAACGACTTTCCAGAAAAACAATGCAGCTTCCCTATGAAAACCATCCTGCATCACGTTCATGGTTTGTGAATCACTTCAACCCAGATGACGCTCACTCGCAGACACGAGCCAATCTGGGATCTTCTCCTAATCACTGCAGAGGTGGGCCAGGGAGAAGTTCCAATACCAGAAAATGGAGTGAAAGTGGCAGACCACATCTGGGAGCTGCAGCAGTGGAGGATGCAGGGCATTATTATTCAGTATTGCTCATTTAGACTTCCTAGCAAGCACCGCACAAACAGGTGCTGTGCTGTATGCACGGTGATCTAATTAGGGACATGGGCTATTTTTCCAAAAGGAAAAGCAATCATTACCCATTTTAATTGTAAGTTTTTGGCTTGTGTGGGACATTTTAAGAATTTATTACAAAAGCAGCATCTGCGTGATTTTTTGATACAATTTATAGGAGGTATAAAGAATCATGCTAAAGCTAACATCTATGTTCCCATCTCTCCAGCTTAAGAAGAAGCTGGCATTTTTTTCCTCCTCTGATGTAACTGTCAGATTCTAAGAAGTATGATGAAAAACATCTCTGATCTAAGAGTCTCTAAATCCAAGGCATAGTAAATTAAATCTAGCTAAGATCTGTGTAAACTACAGAATAAATGTGTCTGAAGTGTCCCCATCCCTCTTGTCTTAAGACATCTAACCACCTTCGCAAGTTCCCAAATCAGCTCATTTTTAAACATAATATTGCTGACTGTGAACCAGACTAGCTCCTGTTGTCCTCATGAACATGGGTTAGAGATGCCACTATCCATACTAACCCAGGCTTCCCATCTCAGACCCTCTCTGGCTATTGGTTCTCCCATCCCATTTTCCACCCCAAGTTGAACAGTGCTGCGCTGAGACGCTGGAGTCACAGAAACCCCGGCAACACAGGACGTCTCTGATGGAGAATGATCATTGGAATTCCCAAAGTAGAAATATTCGAGAATATTAACAAAACTCTAGTCCGAATGGCAGAGGGACAGAGCCTCCAGACACCTGTAACCTAAGAGAACTTCTGGAGCTTTCTCCCGGAACCTCCCTGAAAGCTCTCCACAACTGTGCTACTGGGACCAACTTTTCCCCATAGTAACTCTGGCCTGCCAATGCCAGAACCAGTAAAAATGTCCTATAGCATTCGGTAGATCCATTCTCTCAGGAGAATCACATCTTTCAAATATCTTTCTGTCTGTCTCAGCATTTTAGAAGATAAAGACGAGTCCTGAATCTCGCTCTCAGCAAAAGGACTCCATTTCTGTGATCGCCTGGCTAAGAAAAGGACATCATTTTTTAAGTGTAGTCCTAAATGATGATTATTACTAATATAGTCGTCTACTGGTTGGTTGTAGATACTGAAAATACTTTAATTAATGTTGTTAATTCACGTTGAAAGTATTTAACCTGTATCCATCAGCTGATGAATGGATACACAAAATGCAGTATATCCATATAATGGACCATTATTCAGCCACAAAGAGAAATGAAGGACTGACACACGGATACAGTGTCCACATGAACACCCTGAAAATATTATGCTCATTGAAAGAAGCCAGACACAACAAGGGGCACGTATTACATGAGTTCATTTTTATGAAATATCCAAAATAAACAAATCCAGAAAGACAGAAAGCAGAAAGTGGTTGTCTGGGGATGGGGGTAGAGGGAATGGAGAATGACTGCTTAATGGATAGGGGTTTCCTTTTAGGGTAATGAAAAGCCCTGGAACTAAATAGTGGTAATGGTTGCACAACATTGAGAACACACTTAATGTCGCTAAATTGCACACGTTAAGATAGTTAAAATGGTAAATTGTAGGTTATATGTGTTTTACCACAATTTTTTAAAGAAAGGATTTAACCTCGGGGTTTCTGTTTCCTCCACTATATCCTTGGATCTATCTTCTTTGATATACTACAGGAAATATATAATGAACTACTCTGTGAAAATCTTTGCAAATGTGTATGTAAGTGCAATATAAGGACCATCGTGATAGACACACACTCAATGGCCAAAACCGTCCAGGATACCAGGACTGGGACTGCCATCAAAGGCAGCAGCTGCACTCCCCCACCAGTGACACAGTCTCCTCAATTTCTTGTTCTCTCTCCACCCCCATCCCCAAAGCAGCACCTAAGATAAATTGCTGGTTAGAATTTACCATCAGAATACTATTTAGAAAGAGAAACAGGCAGTTGTGCTTGTTCCTAATGTATTCTAGGTACTTGATATGCTGAGAGCACAAGACAATTTTTCACACGGTTGAACTCCTTTGGGTCTGTCTTCTAGATCATTTCATTGGTTTAAAATACAATGTTGCTCAAGCATTGTGAAGCCCGCCTGTGTGCCTGGTGGGGAAAGAAGGGCAATTTGGTTTACCATGCTGAGATTTTTCTTGTATTTAAATCATTTAAATTCCAAACTACATCTCTTATTTCTTTCAGTAACATCAAGATTAGCAAGTCACTTGCCTCTCTGTTTCTAAGGAATGAAGACTAGAAATCTTAATACAAAACATTAACTCAGTGGGCTGGTCTGGCAGAGTAATAGATCTTCAAGGTGGCAGTGGCAAAATCTGCCTGGGCATCCTCAAGTCACAATAAAGCACTATAATTCTTTTATTGAACCAAGAGCATTTAAGTCACAAATATATCTGTGCAGAAAGCAATTGTGGCAGCTCCTCAAATAGATGACTGAAGGAACCATTCAGTACCAGCCCTGATGGGCCCTGTGCTAAAGGTGAAAATAATAGGGTAGATTAGAAAAAACTGTTCAGACCCAGAGCAATCAATGACACCTTGGAATTACTTATTTGAGCTGTGATCGCTCTTATTTCACATGCAAAGCACACTGCATTAGCAACTAGATGGTATTTTCCTTTTTCTTGGTGGACTTCCTAGGGTTTTCAAAGATCCTTGCCTAAATCAGTTCACTTTCTCCAGCCAGCCTAATAAGGTTTCAGCTAGCTGACAAGCCTGAACACAAAGAAAAATGAATCACAACAGATAAGCACAACTATTTACTGGATTTAAGAAAGGAGAAAGAAAAAGAAAGAAGGGCTTAAACATCAACAAAGTCAATATCTTCCTGTCTCATTTTTTAATCCTTGAAAACTCAAAAAATCCTAAATTTGGAAGGGATATTATCATCTACTGAACATGCCGCCTTAGTTATCTATTGCTACATAACAAATTAGCCCAAAACTTAGTGGTTTGAAACAACATTTATTATCTCACAGTTTCTGTAGGTCAGGAATCCAGGTGTGGCTGAGCTGGGTCCTCTGCCGTAGGGTCTCTCACAGGCTGCAATCCTGGTGAGATAGCAGGGGCTGTCATCTGAAGGCTCAACCGGGGAAGAATCTGCTCCCCAGCCCACTCAAGAGATTGTTGCCAGGAGTCGACTCCTCCTGGGCTGTTGGGCTGAGGGCCTTGATTCCTCATGAGCTGATGGCCAGAGGCCTCCCTCTGTTCCTTGCCATGCGAGCCTCTCCATTCAGCAGCCCACAAGAAGGCAGCTCGCTTCATCAAGCAAGCAAAGGAGAAGGAAAGAGGGAGTGAGAGCAAAACAGTCACACCCTTCTGCAATCCAGTCTCAGAAGTGATAGCCCATTGCTGTCTCTACTCATCATAAGCAGGTCACTAGGTGCAACCCACATCTAAGAGGAGAAGATTGCACAAGGGCATGAATACCAGGAAGTGAAGTCACTGGGGCCATCTCAGAGGCTGCCTGCCACCCGTGCCCAGTAGACACTTCTGTCTTCTCCATGGCATGCTGATTGACTTCTGCTTTAACTTCTTCTGCTATGGGGAGGCTTGCTGCCTCCTGAGGCATCCAGCTCATTTCATTTCAGAACCCTAACTGCTTAAGCAGTTATAATAGTTAACTCACCTCCCCCTGTCTGCACCCCTGAGATTCTGTTAAATACCCAGAAACTCTTAAAAGACCATTGGCTTCAAGATATTTATAAAGGAGATGTTTAGAAATGGAGATTTTGCTCATGAGACAATATCTGGGAAGAGAAACAGAGGATAGCTATGGCAAGAGGAAGTTCTCACACAACCATCTGCAGTGATCTCAATCACGACAGATGCTACCGGCCACCTGTGTAAGAGGGAGGCAATACCACACCCATCCCCTAATCAGTCCCATCCTGGGTTTCCCAAACCACTTCTGAGATGCATACACGTTTGTCTGCTTGTCCTTAAAGCTACTAGGGAATATTTAAAACAGCTCCAGATTGCACTGTCCTTACAGAGGTTCAAAGGAGGGCTGATGAGGACAGTTGCCTGGGTGCTGGAGCATCCCAGAGCTATCTGTAAAGGGGGGAGGGGCAGTGAGACAGCTCTGGTGATACTTGGGGACAGGTCTTGCAATCAATCAGGAGAGAGAAAAGCCAAAGGACCACAACCCTGAGGACATGGTCACATCATGAGCCTTGGAGGTCTTGATTTCCCAAGAGGCTGGGGTGCATCTGGTTGGGAGAGGCTAGATCAGCAAAAATGTCTGGTGGACGTAGGCAGCAGGAAGGGCCCCCCCTGGATTCCACTCCTTCCATTTCAATGGTCACATTAATATTCCCCGTCACACCATACACTTCTAAAATGAAGAATACATATGGGAGACACGAGGGGTGGGGAGGAAAGGGGAGGAAGCACTAAAGTGAAATGTTTCATGAGCTCATTCCTCACTCTACCACCTCTACTTTGTCTAAAATTCTATGAACTGTATCCTGGGCCTTAAACCAGTGGTCAGTAACATTATTCACTAGCTTGGAGTATGTGTAGCTAAAATCCAACCAACTTTAAAAAAAACATCTAATGAATTAGAAAGAAGATAGATTCAGATAGGCATGGGGTTCAAATGGAAAACTGTAACACAGGTACCCTAGAAGCAGGTGAAATGCAACCTGCATCAGTCCACTGGAGTGGTGATTTCTAGGCCATACGATGTCAAGATGGTCCTGGGTATGTTAACTCGTTTCTGTCACTTTCACTTTTTAGCTTCCCTCTCTGCCATTAACATTTACATTCTCAGAAGTGAACCCGGATCGCTCCATTCTGTGCCATTTTCCCCAGCTTCCAGGGCGCTGGCCAGCACCCACCCAGTGGGAGTTCAATTTTTGTCTTAAGCTGAATCATAAGGATAATAAACAAAAACTGCAAAAGCTATATCAACTCCCTAATTCCAGCGCTTTTCTAACATGCCCTGGAGCAAATTTAACCTGCTCATTTAGCCTCAAATGCTGAGTCACCAGTAGGCAATGAACACAAATCCCAACCGACACTAAAAATACCATTAGAGGATTGATGAGAGTACTTAGAGGTGTATTTCTCCAAGGTATTCTACTGAGAACCCATAAGCAAACCATTAGCCCTTTACAGATAGATAAGTAACAGTGTGTAGTACAGGGAAATAATAAACATGAACCCAAACCAGCACTCAGATGCCCAAAGTGCACTTCAGCAAATCTGAAGTAGTTTGGGAGTACAGAAATATTTGCACCATAAACCTAAATTAACACATGAGCTACAGACTGAAGGTTCCCCAAATCCAAGGGGCTTCCAGGCCAGCCAGCTGATACCTCCAGTCAAAACGATGAATCTATACCTGCACTTTCTACTCTGTAGTCCAGGTCTGCAGCACAGGTCAAAAACTCAAGAACAGGAAATTATACATTTCAAGATTTAATTTCAAGGCAAATTAAGGAGCCTTCAAACAATCCAATTTAAAACTGAATCAATCTTCACTCATATATAATGTCAATGTTTCGTTTATGAACGCCATACGCTAGTTCACAAGTAACTAAAGTAATGATAATAAAGCATTTTGGACTTTTGAAAGATGTTTACTTTAAAGAAAAACATATTAGCGAATGAGGAAATGGGAGGTACGGAATGGTTTCTTCCCCATTGTTTTTTCATCAGAATTCACACGCCTCTGCCAACCAATCTCAGAAGGGATATCCCATCACTTTAGAAGAAAACGCATGGTGGGCTTCTCCAAACATGGGCTACGTAAGTCCTCTTCGTGGTTTGTTGGCTGATCTCTTGTGAGATTTGAGATTACAATGAAACCAATCTATGCTTCTGTTTCTGGCCTGACTTAATAACTTACTAATTGTAATTGACTAAACACCAGGCATCAACTCACACATGTCAAGACTCATTTCTGTCACCACTTTGGATCTATTGTGTTCTACAGAGAAGCATGCAGGGAAGAGTCCAGTGGGTCAACAAAACATGGCGGACCTGAGATCGATATCACGATCCCGAATATGAAGCCAGATGGCCCGAGAGCTGGGGGGGAGGGGCAGAGAGCTGCAAGTCAAGCAGGCCCTGCAGGATGAGTGAGTAAGGTCACTGAGCCCAAACCACTGTGATTGCATGCTCTTAGCGATGTGTGAGTGAGCACAGCTCTTCTGAAGAGCCACAGTTGGGGCACAGAATTAGCAGATTTTAAAACAGGGCTGATCTCACACTTAGGCCCACTGCCCAAACTATCTAAGCAGCTTCATTTCTGGATGCCTCTGGTCTCTCTAATCCTTGCAATTGCAGTTCATTGCTTTGGGGAATGACGGAGGGAGGAATATGAGACTGTCTTCTAAAAGTATGAATTTATCTAAATTTAGGTGTGATGAAGACAGAAAGGAGCATCACCACCTAGAGCCATGGGACAAGCCCATTAGCACACTTTGTCACCATCAAATAGGATTTTCCTGAGAAACTGGGCCAGAAGGAGTTAAAGGTCGTGGCCAGTGACCTTCTGAATTTAAAAGTGAACCACAGATAGAACTCAGGGCTTCTGATTCCTAATCTGATGCTCTTTCCAAGGCTACCCAACTACTTTGATGTGCAAACTGCTAGGATGCGATACCTTTTTCCACTACCTTTCAGCCACCCATGTGAGATTGTGTCATTTAGAAGCATCTACAAAACTAAACCCAAGGAACCTTAATTGAGTGGAATACTATGTGCCAAGGACTACTCAAAAAACTAGAGAGCTAATAAATAAATAAGAAATTATTTGAAGGGTAACACATTTACCCCCTTAATCCAAACACTGCATGAAAATTACTTTTTTAAAAATGTTGTGATAAAATACACATCACATAAAACTGACCATCTTAACCATTTTTAAGCATACAGTTAAGTGGCGTGAAGTACACTTACATTGTTGTGCAACCATCCCCACCATCCATCCATAAAATTATTTTTATCTTGCTAAACTGAAATTCTGCACGGAGATATGTTTGTAATACATTCTCCACAGGGACCAGTTTTTCCTTGGCTCCCCTTGAACTGCAGTGGAGTTAATCCCTGAACTACGGGAAGCCAAGTTATTTACGAGTTTTGGTATCTCCTCAGCCCCAACACCCCTCCCAGCTCACATGGAAGGGCATTGGGCCCAGCCCACAACCTCTGCCTCGAATCTGCATTGGAAGAAACTGATGGAGTCTGTCCCCATCCCTGTGAGTTTGTTAAGACAGATTTCTTCCCTCAGCACTGTATTTATTACTGGAGCGTGAAGCACCAATCTGCAGGTGCCTTTTCCTCTTGCCTGCTGTTAAGAGTCTGCTCAATAATTTAGCTCGCTCTCCCTTAAAGACATTCGATTTGGGGTTTTTGTTGGCTATTGCATAAGACAGTGCAAGATGAGTCCTGAGGTATCCCGAATTCTTCCCACTCTCCCTCCTGTCTCCCTTGTGGTCGGTCCTTATAATCGTTGGTTTACAGCTGCAGGAGCAGCAGCTCCTTAACTCCTGGGCAAGCACAACCATTACTGCTCTTTCCCAGACATAGGACTGTTCTGTCTCCCCATTAGATTATCACAGCAAATTGATGGTTACTTGAAAAAAAAAAAACTGTCACAATAGGAGACCAAACACTGGCAACAGATAAAACAAAAAGAGGCACCGAGCTCTTTAATTAAGGTTCACGAAGGCATGTGAAGCCTAGCTTTTAGTTAGCCTGCTGCGCCTCTGCCTGATTAGCTACAATGCATCTGCTCGGTTTCCTGGTATCCATCTGTACTGTTAGGGAGAAATTTATTCGGGTTGCCCTGATTCTCCATAAGATGACTCAAAGGCATCAGCTGTAGATAGACTAATGGTTATTCGTGTTGACAGAGTGTCTCCTGTGTTCCTTGCTGTGTTGATATGCAGAATCACATCACCTTACAAGCACCTGGGATTAACCCATGTCCACACAGACGGCCCAAATGAAACGCCTACTCCCAGGAAACCCAAAGGGTTTTAGCATGACTCATTTCACTAGTGTAGTGTGCAAAGGTGAAAATAGCCCTCAATGACACCCTCTTCACAAACTCCACCTATCTGTTCTGCAAAATTTTGTTCTGTCACAAAATTCTTCCTTTCATAGATTAAAAAGACCATGAGAATTGCGTTCTTACTCTACATGACAATGACAACCTCAGGGACTTTTTATTTCCATGCAGTATGAATGTGCACGCAAGGATTCTTTCTCAACAAGAAAAGGGCAGCCAAGACCAAAGCAAGCACTATTCAGAGTTGTCTGGACAGAGGATGCTGTGCAGCTAAAGTTCTGTTGGTGCTGAATGATTTTACGTTCCTCAAAGAGCTTATTCACTTCATTTATAAAAATGAGGTTTTATTTTACAAGCAGCATTATATAGACCCTAAAATTCTTTGCTGATGTACCATTCTGTGATTTGACAACATTGATCCCATAAGCTCAGTTTCACAGAGTTTGAAACAGCTGAGCTGATCCCTCTATACAAACTCAGATATTTAAAACTTAAAAATATTTTCCCAAAACGGATGAAATCCAAATAAAGTCTGGACTTTAGTTAGTCAATGTTGATTTCTTAGATTTGGCAAATGTACTATGGTAATGTAAGATGTTAACATCAGTAGAAACTGGGTGAGGGGTGTAAATACAAAAAGCTCTGTATTGTTTTTGAAACTTTTCTGTAAATCTAAGATTATTCCAAAGAAATGATACACTTTTGAGATGATGGATATGCTAATTACCTTGATCTGATCTCTATACATTATATGTATGGAAGCATCACTGTGTACCCCATGAATATGTACAATTATTATTTGACAATTTAAATAAATACTTTTTTTTTTTTTTTTGAGACAGAGTCTCACTCTGCCCTGGCTGGAGTGAGTGCCG
>NW_012137303.1:6054601-6062597 GCF_000956105.1 Propithecus coquereli
GTCCCAGCTA
Source organism: Propithecus coquereli (assembly GCF_000956105.1). Taxonomy (NCBI): domain Eukaryota; kingdom Metazoa; phylum Chordata; class Mammalia; order Primates; family Indriidae; genus Propithecus; species Propithecus coquereli. Next base: position 6,054,612 of record NW_012137303.1, read on the forward strand.
CTCCTGTGGTCCCAGCTACTCCTATGGTCCCAGCTACTCCTGTGGTCCCAGCTACTCCTGTAGTCCCAGCTACTCGGGAGGCTGAGGCAGGAGGATCGCCTGAGCCCAGGAGTTGGAGGTTGCTGTGAGCGAGGTTGACGCCACGGCACTCTAGCCCGGGCGACAGAGTGAGACTCTGTCTCAAAAACAAACAAACAAACAAACAAAAAACAAACAGGGAGTCCAGTTAAATATGGATTTCACAAAAACCATGGGAAAAAAAAAAACCGTTAGCGTGCCTTATCGTGCTATTTTGGGACATGCTTGAACTAAAACGTGATTCACCTGTTTATCTGAAATTCAGATTTAGCTGGGTGTCCCGTATTTTATCCGGCGACCCTACCTGGAACCGGTTATGCACGGATCTAATAACAGGACTGGAAGAGCGACGTCGAGGCAGGAAGGAGGGCCCCAGAAAATGAACCACGGAGGCCTGCCTGGCCCCGTCGACTCGCCTGCTTACCTGCATCGTGACGAGCCTGTCATCCACCATCACCTCCTTGGTAAGAAAGTCCGCTCCTATCGTGGCTTTGTACTGGTTGCTGAACTTCTTGTTGACATACTGGTTCATGAGCGATGTCTTGCCGACCCTGAGATTGGAGGAAAACCACAAAGAGAAGTCAAAGAGGAAGGGCCGGAAACGGACGCTGATCCTCGCAGCTTTTTTTTTTTTTTTTTTAATGAGACAGCAGAGTCTCACTCTGCCCTGGCTGGAGTGAGTGCCGTGGCGTTAGCCTAGCTCACAGCAACCTCAAACTCCTGGGCTCAAGTGATCCTTCTGCCTCAGCTTCCCGAGTAGCTGGGACTACAGGCATGCCCGATCATGCTTGGCTAATTTTTTCTCTCTATATATATTTTTAGTTGTCCAGCTAATTTCTTTCTATTTTTTCAGTAGAGACGGGGTCTTGCTCTTGCTCAGGTTGGTCTCGAGCTCCTGAGCTCAAACAATCCATCCACCTCGGCCTCCCAGAGTGCTAGGATTACAGGCGTGAGCCACCGCGCCCGGCCAATACATTTTTTAAAAATTAAAAAATATACATATTTTCTTCACTTGGGTGTAAATAAAAGCAACATTTGCTTTAAATTGGGTATTAGAAAATAACATCTTGCCAAGATAACCCTCTTATCTCAGAAAAGACAAGGGACATGGATTAAGAATTTGCCGCAGCTATGAACTTAGCGCTAATTTAGATCATTCAGTCACTTCTTAAGCACCTCTTATTTCCTCCACAGGGCCTCAGCCTTCCTACTACATAGGAAGAAGAGGAAGAATTCCTCCAAAGAATTTCAGATTGCATACCTTGAGCTATGAGGGTAGTAACTGGTGTAACATACTGAGGATAAGATAAACTGTAGGAGGAGTTTCCTTCATAAAACAACTAGTCCAGGAAACCAAAGTGTGAAGCTTTATAAATACTAACGTTATTGGGAAGCATGGACTAAGCATTGTTTCATCACTGCACTCTGCACGGGATTTCCCACTGTTTGTTCACACTAGTACATGAATTAGGGTTAAATGTGATGTAATTAGCATTACTCTAGCTCTCTCCTTTTTTCCCTACTTAAACACCTTACAGAACTCATAGCAGCAGCTCCATAAGGGACTTAGAGATGGCCTAACCCATTCTCCCCCAGAGGCCCAGAGGTAGGTTTCAAATTAAAGGAGGACACACAGGCAGAGTACTTTGAATCAAGTGCTGCATAATTATAAGGTATAATTACTATTGATATCATGACCAGCCACTGGGCCAAGATCACCCAGCTGCTTAGACCATGGAAGATTCTAAACTCCAAAGAGCCTTGCATGAGTCTTTGTAATTTAATTATGGACAGTACTGAATCCCACATGAGGAAGTGTTTAATAAATAATCAAACGATTGCAGTGTGGACTCTTTAATCCCGAGTCAGCAGAGAGGCTTGTTTTCTTCTTCAGAAAGAGTCAAGCCTGAAGAGAGAGCATTTGTTTACCAGTTTGAAAAGGGAGCAGAGAGAAGCCTGTATTTATTCCTGGAGGAGAATAATGTAACTGTTATAAGCTGCTATACTACACCAATTTAAAAGTAATTTTTCTGAATTAAGAGAAAATTGAGTGGGGAAAATGCTTCCTTTTGGAAATTTAATTCCCAACTGAGTATTTATATGCTGATACCCTCCACAAGTACACAAGCAATAAGCTGCTTCGTGTGCCAGCGACATCACCCAGGACAAGAAAAAAGTCGTTCTTTAGACATTTTCTTCCCAGACTTACCCTGCTCCTCCATCCCCCACTTCCCTTGATCTCACCAAAACCCAAGCCAACTCCTTTAAAAACAGATCGGGATAAAATAATCAAGCTCCTTGCTGAATATCAACAAAATCCACGGCAATGAATGGGAATGAAGGAGAACATTTCATTTCATATTTAAAATGTTAAATTGGGTGCTTATAATTCCCCTGATTTAGCTTTTTTAATTAAAAAATTCAAGCTTTATTCAACATTTGCATATTCATGCCTCTATAATGCGCACTGATTGCATTAACGGCGGAGAAAAAGCATGTAAGTGCAGCACAAATATAGTTACTCATCAAGTGCACCATCTATATATGCATAGATAAATATTTCCAAACAAATTAACATACACCCCAGCGCAGGTGCTCTGGCCTCATGGCTCCCTTCAGCGATTTCAATCCTACTTTTCTTTCCATCAAGTTTCAAGAGCCTGAGCATCAGTTTAGAAATTGTATAGTCTGATGATCTGTAGAATTAGCAGGGCCCTTTGCCAAAGTCACTGGTCAAAGTGACTAAGTCTTTAACCAGCAATAGCTAGGGGGAAAAATTAAACACCCAACTGCACTCTATTAAAAACCAAAAGTATAACTCCCATAATTCAACAAAGACCTCCAGTAGTTTATACCTGTTAGTCATAGAGAGAGGCGGTTCCTATCCCTGAGAAATAAATCCTGACCATGTGTGGCAGACACCATTAAGGCCCACCAATACATTCCCCCCTGACTTCTCGTTTACAGAACCCTGACTGTGGAGCCACCACTTGCCCAGGTCTGAGAAATAGGCCATGTTTTGTCTAAGCTGTGAGTTGGCAAACTATCCCTGGGTCAAATCCAGCCCACCACTTGGTCTTAGAAAGTTTTATTGGAACACAGACATATCCATTTATTTACTTATTCCCTACGGCTGCTTTCGCACTCCAAGGCCAGAGTTGAGCAGCTGTGACAGAGACCATATGGCCTGCAAAGGCTAAAATATTTACTATCTGGCCCTTCAGAGAAAACATTTGCCAAGCCCTGGTCCAAGCCAATGCCAGCAGATTTCCCAGCCTCCCTTGCAGCTACGAAGATGTTGGGTTGTAAACAGTAGGCGAGGAAGAGAACATGGCCAACGGCTACTCTCGGGTAACAGAATAGATAGTGGAAACATTCATGAAATAGGAGCCAAGAAGAGCATCACGTTTGGGGAATGGAATAAAGGGAGGAAGATGTAAGTTCAGGACATTGAAATATATGATTTGAGGTAACTTTGGGAAGTCAAGGAGACACTTCAATATACAAGTATAATACTCAGAAAAGAGGCCCAGAATGATACCTCTAAGGTCAATTGCTTATTTAACTCAAATAGATTCTTCTTGGACCTTCTCTCCTGAGAACTAGTAATTCCAATGAAATCCTCTTGACCACCGCCTCTTTCTTATAACACTCTCTGGACCTAGTTTCTATGGCATTCACCTTTTCTGATTCTCTTCCCACCTCTCTGATGGCCCCTTCTATCTCCTTTGTTTGCCCACACTTTCTCCTTCAATCCTCAAATCAGGGAATTCCTTCAGGTTTATCACCAGGTTCTGTGCTTCCCTTGATGTTCTCTCCCTTAACGGTCTCATCAACCTCATAACTTTCAACTAAACGACTCCCATGTGACATTTCTAGCCCAGCCTGTCCTCCACATCCTGACCCACTGTTCCCCTACCTGCTTCAGATCCCCAAACAGGTGCCATGTTGGCCATTCAAACTCGTGTACCTACAATATTTGTCTTCCTCCAAAGAGAAAAACAAAAAACAAAAACAAAACTCCCAAAAAGCCTCACTGGCCACGGGTTTTGAATCTTACTAGCTGTGTGAACTTGTGAAAATTTCTTAACTTGCCTCAATTTTGTCATCTCCATGTGCCTCAAAAGAGGGACAAAGTCCTATTCATGGGTGTACAAAAGAAGGAATGGCTGATTTAGAATAAACGGTGAGGAAAACCTGGAAAAGCTTTAGGAAAAGATAGTATTTGAGCTTGAAAAGTGTGGGAAACTTCAAGAACCTACATGTCATTTTTTTATAGGGCCTATCTGATACAAATCTCAGTGCATGCTTAGCTGGAGCGTGCTACAACTTCTGGCCCCTGTTGAAAAATCGGGAAGATCTGAACCCCATTTTTGCTTTTGTCCCTAGCTCCTGACTACATTTCCTACTCAATTCCAACTTCTCTCTCTTCCATGGCCTGTGCTACTTACTTGGTGTGTATCCAACTCCCTTTATCTCCTGGCTATTTCTGAATTCTTGGGCTTCCAAGTCAGCTCATATTTGACCTCAGGTTTGCTTTGCATCTGCTTTTTCAGGGCTTTAATATCCATGATAGAAAAAACAAAACCAAACAACACCTGGAAATGAGCTTTACAAAGAGGCAGATATTCAGAGCAGGTTCGTAGCAAGCAAAGCAGAGAATATCGGCACAGCGGCCACAACTTTCAGGGGTGTTCCCTTGAGGCAGTCAGGCAGAAAGCCACTCTCTGGCCCTTCCCTGCTGTGGCTGACCTCCTGCTGGTCACCCTAGGATGCCACACTGCAAATGAAGGGCAGTGTGCTTTTCTTGCCTCACTTCTGTTTTCTATACCACATTTCCATTTAGCGTTTGCTGAGAAGATCAGCTTCCAGCCTCCACGTTTGACCTGAGATGAATCCTTTACCAAAGAATGCATTTTCTGACTTGATAAGCACCCAAAGGCCAGATTCGGAATACTTTATTAATGTCCCTTTTAAAGTCTTTTCAAGGAGGCTATCATTTCGGAGACCTGCAGTGTGGTCTATTTATTCCTACTCCCCAACAACATGAGAAAGCAAACTGGATATGAGAAAGAAAAAAGCAAACGATTTCCAAGCCAGTGTACTTCCAAGAAACAGAGTAAAGATGGAATTCCTTGCTGCGCTCTCCTGACTGCTGCTTTAGGACTGGGAGCTGCCTGGGAAGATTGAGTTAACACAGAAGCCAAACTCCTCTACGAGAGTGGAGGGGCAGAGTTCTCTCTTTGTAGTGATGACTAGATAGTTCTGCCAGTTAGTGTGGGGCCACAGGCCTGGCATTTGAACAGGAAGTGAGGCCAATCCTAAATGAAATCAAACTGTGAATAAAGGAGGATTAAAATAAAAATTGACAGCATAGTTCACAGAGCTAGTGCCGCCGCGCAGCTGCCTGGAAGTCCCTGCCATCGCACGCTTTGGACAGGAGACATGACAAATTGCCTGGATCGCTATTGGCTGAGAAGGTTGTGAGAAGCGCGTGTGTCTGCACTTTCTGGTGCCTGTGACACCAGGAAGGTAAGAGGGGCTGGTGAGAACGGTGACAGGCTGATAAGTTTCTTTGGAAACAGCCTGTAGAGGCTGCCAGGAATGCAGGAAGCTTCATGTTCTAGCTCAAAAGCTCCATCCTCCATGCTTGATAACCACAGCGACAGGATTTTAAAATAACTCTTTGAGAAAGGACGTCATTGGATTAGGGATTGGGAACTCTGAGCTCCAGCCCTGCCTCTGCTAACTTGTACAACCTTGCACAAAATGCTTAACTTCTCCCGGTCCGTGTGCACAAGAGGGTATTTTCAGCTTGAGGAAGGAGAGGGCAGAGGTGGAAGATTGAGTAGGGGAGGGATGAGACTTGGTTTCTGGGTTTCTGGGCCTCAGCTGGGAGGACAGAGGAATGCAGAACAGGACGGGGCCAATACTGCTCCAAAGAGGTTTCCACTTATTTCCCACCATCTCGGCTGAAACGTCACCACGAGTAGTGGGCTGACTAGCTGCCCCCAAGAGGATGCGTCCAAGTCCTAACTCACAGAACCTGTGAATATGATCTTATTTGGACAGAGGATTTCAGCAGATGTAATTAAGTTAAGGATCTCAAGCTGAGATCATCCTGGATTTGGGGTGGGCCCTAAATCCAGGGACAGCTGTCTTTAGAAAAGAAGAGCAGAGGGAGGTTCCAGAGACTCAGACACACAGGGAAGAAGGTGATGTGAAGACAGAGGCAGGAGCTGGAGTTCTGTGGCCCCAAGTCAAAGAAGGGCTGGAGCCACCAGGAGTTGGAAGAGGCCTGGAAGGATCCTTCCCCAGAGACTTCAGAGGGAGCAGAGCTCTGCCAACGCCTCTCACCTCAGAACTGGAAGAGAATAAATTGTTTTGTTGTTTTACGTCACACACTTTGGCGTAACGTGTTATGGCAGCCTTAGGAAACTGATACAGGACAGCCTAGCTAGCACCTCGTTAAAAATACTTCCATCCTCCCCTTTGAATTTTAAAGACATTCCTTTAAACCAGCTTCAATCCCCAATTTAAACATGGGAGGGAGCAGGAACATCGCTCTCAACCATCAGACGTGCTGCTATTCTGAGGAAGAGGGGATCTCACTGCTTTAGCCCAACTCTGAGACGAACGCCAAAGTGGCAGACATGCTTGAAGCTGTTCAGTTGTGATGCGAGGAGGAGACAGCTTTTCCACAAGCACTTCCCTGAAAAGACAGGAGAAATGCTGATGGATAGGAAAGGCCAGTAAGGAGCTGTTGGCTTGGGGTCATTTGTGGTGTGAGCACTTCAGGGTCAAGAACATGGTTCTCGGCCAGCACAGGCCCAGGTACAATCTGTGTGGTGCGGCCCCATGACGCCACCATAAGGCTGTGTAGGCCTCCGTACAGGCCGGAGACGCTGACCGTCCTTCACGAAGACGTGAGATACATCCTTAGGCCTCACTCACTCCCTGATTCATTAATGAAACAGATATTTTCTGAGCCCAACGGTTGGCCCTGCTTGACTGGTGCTCATCACCCCACACTCTCACCCAGTTGCCTTTGTGACCCACAATGTGATTTACAAAAACAATGGCAGGCATGGGGCAGGAAGTAGAGGGCAAGGGAGTGGCCCTGGTATAACTTGAAGTTACCCATTACCCGGTTGACCAATAACCCAAGGAGAGAGACTACAGTACAAAGACACAATAAAGATGCTTGAATTTGGCAAGGAAGCTGAGGTCATTACCCACTAGTTTTTTGGTTGTTTTTTTTTTTTTTGAGACAGGGTCTTGCTCTGTCTTCCCAGGTAGAGTGCAGTGGCATCATCATAGCTCACTGCAGCCTCAAACTCCTGGGCTCAAGAGATCCTCCTGCCTCAGCCTCCCAAGTAGCTGGGACTATAGGCGCATGCTACCACGGCCAGCTAATTTTTATATTTTTTGTAGAGACAGGGTCTCGCTCTTGCTCAGGCTGGTCTTCAACTCCTGTCCTTAAGCAATCCTCCCACCTCAGCCTCCCAGAGTGCTAGGATTACAGGTATGAGCCACTGCGCCCAGCCCCACTAGTCTTTCATTACTGAATTCACATACCTCTGTATTCCAGGACCAAGAGAATCTGTACAGAGCTTCATTCAAGTAGAACAATTTTTTTAAAGTTCTTGGGAAAGTATATTGAGAGGAATCAACTGTACCTCACAATATACTGGTTTAAGAAGAGAGAGCTACAGAAATATTCCAGGAAGCATTTTCCATTACTATAGAAACAGATTATTGCAATCATAACTGCACATTTCCATTTTGATGAGTTAAATGTTTTGGTTGTTATTTTTAATTGGGGTAAAATACACATGATGAAATTTACCATTTTTAAGTGTACAGTTTAGCAGTGTTAAGTAACCGTTTTTATTTTTTATTTTATTT
>NW_012137303.1:6062647-6071135 GCF_000956105.1 Propithecus coquereli
TGGTTAGGAAATCTTCATAGTGTTCAACCTATTAAATGTTGCCATTGTAGTTGACCTTTTCTTACAACCATTTTTTATTTAAGAGAGAATGTTTCTCCATAAGCACCCAAACAGTTAGGGGAAAGAAAAGAATAGCAGGGGAAATAGGAGGGTATCAATGATTGCCATTGACTAAATGGGAATGCATATCAGAATTATATTCTCCCTTTCTTGAGGAGCTAAAAAGCTGAAGTAGAAGAAAAAGTGAGGAGATTTTGACATCTCATATAGTACCAAGGTGACAGCCTCTGGGGGAAGGCAGGGCAAGGTTCCTTTCAAGTTAGAGATTGCTGTGAGTTATTAAATAGTTAGAATTGGTGGGAAAGAATGTTTAGATAAGAAATAACAGATGAAATCTAAGCTCTAATGAGAAATTTAAGCTAGATATCTATGTTTGGTAGGGTCTTAAAATGTGAGCTACAGATGTGGTTCTGATAATGACATTTGGCAATCGTGAGAATGAATATAGCAGTTGCTTTACTTTTTATTAAATAAGTATTTTAACAAAAGGCACAAAATTATGCTAAAGTATTACTAATGTGTTCCTTAACAGGAATACCACTCTTGGTGGAAAGTATTGAAATTTTAGTCAAAGAACCAAAAAACCTTTAGGCAGTTCCAGGAATCAGAACATCGAGAACTAAAATTTAGGTGTTTATAACCATGGTCACTTGATCAAGCAGAACATTCTATTTTGGATTTGTGTTGTTTTCACTTAAACCATTAAATTGTGGCAAGGTGGAGAGAAATAGAATTAAAATGATAACAAGAGGGAAAGAATTCCAGTTATTCTAGGGTTGACTATCTTGTGTTCACCAGAAAAATATCTTGAGTTTATAAAAAAAAAAATGTTTTTGAAAATCATGCATTTGTACTTTCACATTCAGAAGTTCCCTTCTTTTCAATTAAAATTAAATTAAGTTACATTAAAATCTAAAAACTAGTAAAGAATTTTGAAGCCATTATCTTTCTACCCAATATAGTAGCTGATTCATAGCTGTAGAAACTGCTCTCCTGCACTTTATATGTCTCCTGGTTATCAGTTATAGAAATTAAAATTAAGTTAAATTTTGTTTAATTAGAATATAATCATGAAGGAAATTCAACACATGTAGCACATAATTCATCTTTAAGTTAAATACATGTAATTGGGAATTTTTAGACTTGCTGAATTACACTTTTACTTGTATAAATACAGATAGGTAAGAGTTGACACTGCTAGTAAAAAACAGCTCGAATTTCATAAAATTTCATCTTACAACACTTTTTTCTATGAGATTGACTTTAATATTGTCTTACAACCTATAAATCAGGCTTTCAAAAATAAATTCAACTTTTTCAAAGTTTAGAAGAAATCTTGTAAATTGCCATGTCATTGCATCAGTAATTGTCCAAGTAGCCATCAATTGAGTGTGAAATGTTGACTGAGTGAAATGTTATCAGGAATCAGAATGGTAGACATTTCAGAAGTTTCATTGATCATGAAAAATGTTCATCAAAAATTATTAAAATGTAGTGATCTTTTAAACTTGCAAAAAGTAACAATAACAAAGAATTTTGGATTTTATTAATATTAGCCATAATGGGCATTTTGCAATTCAATGTTTTTAAAACATCAATCTTTTGAATACAGATAAAAATACAATAGTCTTTTTGGTTGACATGATACAGCAAATGATTTAGAATGTGTTTTCCCTTTGAGATGGTATTTCACTTAAATGGATTTTTTTTTAAAGATGTATTTTTTATTTTATTTATTTTTTTCTGAGATGAGGTTTTGCTATTTTGCCCAGGCTGGTCTCAAAGTCCTGGACTCAAGTGATTCTCCCACTTCAGCCTCCCCCGTTGCTGGGACTACAGGTGTGCACCACCGCACCTGGCTAAATAACCATTTTTAAATGTGGAATTCAGTACCATTTTAATAGTTTAATGGTTACTGGTGAAGCAACCATTTTTAAATGTATAGTTCAGTAGTGTTCAGTATATTCACATTGCTGTGTAGCCAGTCTCCGGGACTTTTTCATTTGCAAAACTGAAACTCTATATCCATTTAAACAACTCCCTCCTCCTCCTCCCTTCTCCCAGCCCTTGGCAACTATCACTCTACTTTGTCTCTATGAATTCGACCACTCTGGAAACCTTATATAAGTGGAATTGTACAGTATTTGTCTCCTTGTCACTGGCTTTTCACTCCGCATAATGTCTTCAAGTTTCAACCATGTGGTAGCATGTGTCAGAATGTCCTTTTCTATTACTATTCCTTCACTCCTTATTATTCATTCCCTTCCTTTCCAAGGCTAAATAACATTCCATTTATGTATAGATAGCATTTTGTTTATCCATTTAGCCATTGGACATTCGGGTTGCTTCCACCTTTTGGCCATTGTGAATAATGCTTCTATGAACATAGATATACAAGTGACAAGTTAAATGTTTAATTCTTCTTCTGTGGGTAAAACTCTCCTTGTGCTTCTCTGTGCATACTTTCACATCTCATTCACGACCAAAATATACCATGTAATTGTTAGTTATAAACAACCTCGAAGAGAGTCCTGGAGGTTTAAATCAGTTCTCATGGGGTCCCTTTCAGAACTCACTTTATCTCGTCAAGCAATTTCTAGCAGTTGTATTCTTGTTTGACCATGAAGAATACATTTGGCCTCTGCCTCTTTGCCAAAGAATGTAGTTATTCACGCATCAGAACTAGAACTGATTTCCATCTTCTACTCGCAAACATTTACAACTCCTGTGGCAAATACTACAGTATTTTAAGACTTTGTTCCTTGGAACTTCTGATGCCTTGGATCATCCTAATGGATTTTGAATGGCATTCTATGAGAGGAAGGCTACACTCCTCATCCCTGAATTCCCAATGAGTTCCCTATGACCTCGGCCTAGCTTGAAATAGGGATTTGAGGGTCCACATTTCCCCCAAACACACTCTGCAGATCTCACAAGCATAAGCTCAATGCTAACATGATGTGTTGACTTACAAGGTTATCCGTTTCTGTTGAAAGGCTAAAGCCCATTTTTATGCCAGGCAGGTACTACTTAAAGTCAACCACTCCATTGCAGAGACCAGAGAGGACACAGAGGCCACTATGTGGACATAGGAACCAGTCCTTTTCTCTGTCACTATAGCCCTACCCTAGATCTTTCTAGATGTCATATTTAAAAAGAGCAAGGGGAGAGGGTAGAACTGTCAAAGGCTGATCACTTACATGTCATCAAAGACGTCCCCACTCTGCCAATTACTCACTGTGGGCTCGTTACACAACCTCTCTGTGCCGTTTCCTCATCTGTAGTAAGCGGTAGCCAGATCATACCGTTACGATTATCGAGTGAATGAAGGGTGCCTTGCACAGACTTAGCTCCCGATACATGTTACCTCTCATATCATTATGACCAGATCGCTAGTTCAGACTGAATTAGAGCCATTTTCCTATCCCTTCCCCTCTCACTCCCTTCTCTTCCCCCCAATTACTCACTGAGGTGGGAGGCTTCGAAGGAAAACAAATGATTTAACAGGAAAATAAAGAACCTGCCTTTCCTCTGTAGGTGAATGTGCAACCCACGCAACACCATGTTTGGTTCAGAGAGGCGTTCCTGTAGGGACGTAGGAACAAGACGGAAAACGCTGAGGACTTACAGAGACCCTGAAAATATGTGTGGCATGAACAGGCCAGTTTTTAAAATCTTTTGTCTGAGTGTTCATGGGATCTGTGGAAGGAATGCTACTTGGAGATGGGAAATCTGCTCATGGTGCCACGTGGAGGAAGGAAGAATGAAGCGCCCCCTACGATGGCCTTTCCGACTGGGTCCTCCCTGTGGAGCCCGGGCCCACGTGAGTGTGACCAGCGGGCTCCCTAGAAAATAAGTGACATGCTAGTCCCTGTGTCCACGGTCTGCTTGTCTCCACAGCCTGGTCATTTATTCCAAATCTCTTCCTGTTATTCCGTCCTGCCAGACCCTCCCACTAATTTGCGATGAGTACCCCGAGCCTGGCCAGCCTTATCTTTTAAGTAAACAGCCTTTAAAGGTAATGAAAGAAAGATGTTGACTTTTATGGCTCATAAAACTGCGCGCAGATATCCAATTTAGCACAACCTACTTCCATTAGCGGTAGAGTCTAACACTTCCTTCACACTGCAGGGATCTTAAATCTTCAGCCGCCAAGGACAAACCGAGAATGAACCGAAAGAGGCTGCATGGTGAAGGGGCGTGCTTGTAAATCAAAGGTTCGAGTCCCACCTGACACCTCTGGAAAATGACAAGGGTGGTCTTTTGAGTCTCACCTCAGAACAATGGCGGAAATTTATGATGTTTTTGGAGGGTGTAATCAAACTGTAAGCCTGACATCGAATCCCTCTTGATCTCTGGCTTTTTTTTTTTTTTTTTAATCTGTAAAATAAGAGAGTTGGAATAGTTGCTGTCCAGGTCCCTGTTGGCTCTTACGTCCTGTGATTCTGCTAATACTGGCGAGCCCGTGGCGAGGTTACACGGGGTTACAACATCCTTCACAGATTCAGACCAAGGGGTGAACTGGCCCAAACGCTCGCTGGCTACTTTTAGACATGATGCAACTGGGCTTGACAGATGACACTGACTCATCCTGCCTCCTCTGGGGACCTTTCTGCCCAGGCCACTGTCAGCTCCCACAACCCATGCACAGCCCCTGTCTCTTCATCATCCTGCACCAGCCTTCGGCACACACGGGCATCCGTGCCACTCCCCGGGGACCTTCCACTCAGCAAGCCTTTTGCAGAAATGATGATTCCCAATCCACCTTTCCCCACATCTCTGCAGAGGGGAAGGGAATCACGTGCATTGCCAAGGAGACAGCAGTATGGGGTGAACTCTGGTAGCCCCTCTTTGCACACCCTACTCACCCCTCCAGAACAGAAGAGGAGCCACTTATCTGATGGGGGAGACTGTGGCACTAGTGGGTGGGGAGCCACCTCCCTGCCCCGCACTCCCCTGATTCCTCCCCACAAGCTGGAGGGGGACTGCAATGCGCCAGCTCCTCCTCGGGGTCCCCTGTGGCTCTCCTCTGGGGCAGGGCCCAGGGTGTGCCTCCTAGAAGCAGCCTCAGGAACCCGCAATTCTCTCCTCCACGCTCTGGCGCTCTCCGTGGAGCCATGGACTGGGCTCATTAGGCAGCTGCGACAATCCCCAGCATCTTTGCTGCAGCCCCAGCTCTCCATAAGGGGGGACCACCCACCACCTTTGAGACTTGGGGAGCAGCAAGTCCGTGGGGGTTTAGGTGTCAGGTTTGGGTTTAGGATGTGGAGCCCACATCATCCACCGTTTCTCAGGAAAGGTGAGCTTGGGGTCATGAGGCTGCTACCGCTGTCCCAGGTTGGCATCCTGTGTTTGTTCTCAACTAGTTAAACATCAGAGTGGCTGATGGATGGGTAGTGGACACTCCAAACACGCTGACGGCGTCAGACACTTACTGAGGACCTGCCAGGTGCCGAGCACTCAGCTTCTCCACGCTTTCAGATTTGTGCTCTTTTTCCTCTTGGAAATGGCTTTGTGGGCCCATTTTCCATGAACTAAAGAGATCCTTCCTTCCCGTCTCTCAAGCACAGGTTCCAAATTTACCTCCTCTGTGAGGCCTCCAGAAATCATTTCAAGTCAACAGACACCTTACCCCTGCCTTGAATTTCATTATACTGTCCTTAGAAATGCCATGCAATATATCCATTTTAAGCACATATAAACCCCCTGGTTATTTTCTTCATATTTACTATCTCCAAACGTTAAAATTTACATACTTATGCAAGATATTTTTTTCCAGTGCTTCTTCTGCCTCTTACAAACACTTCTTATATCTGTTACTCCCGTACATCAGGTTATCTGACACAGTTTCAATTTTGTGTCATTTTATTAATTTACTCAACAAAACCTCAGTTGAACACCTACAGTAGATAGGCAGGAGAGACAAAGATGAATAACACATAGTCCGAGCCCTTGAGTCCTAGCCCTTTCACATTCTATTAGGGGAGAAGTTCCAATAAGAAATATTGCTGGGGAGGTGTGAACAGAGTTGCGAAAACAGAACAGCACCTCACATTGCCTGAGAAAGACTCAGTGAGGCCTTACAGAGGAGGAATAATGAGCAGGGTTTTGAAGGATAAACAGGAGTTTACCACATAGATAAGAGGGAAAGGTATTTCAAGTGGAAAACATAATACATGCAAAGGCATAGAGACATCAGTTGACCAAGCATGGCCCAGAAAATAAGGAAAATCCCAGAAGAGCTGAATTGAGTTGCCAGGGAGATGACTGGCAAGCATCAGTTTGTCAAGGCAGGTTGACAGCATAGAGGGAAAACTTTACGCTAAGCTTAAAAGTTTAGATGTTACATGGTTGGCTACCAATAGCCAACAGCAGTTCATAAAATCACTTTTAGCGCTAAGATTTTTTTAACAGAAATATGTAGAATAAATGTATGGCTTGGAAATCATGGTGAGAATGTGCACAATACCCAGGACGATGGTGGACATACAGGAGGTACTAGATAAGATCCCACCAAGTATGATTTCAAAGACAGTCAGAGGGAGGAACCGCGGAAAGGGATGGTGAGACTGTGTACCTCAATTTTCCAAATTTAGCGGCCACTGCTCATTCCACTACAACCAGGAGGCTCCACAATGACACAAACAAAGTTAATTTTCTCAGAAAGAACAACTCTGTGCTTACAGATGCTGCCAATGCCTTAGTCGTCACTGTGAAAACTGTGTGGACACTACTTGGCACTGTGCATCCCTCCGCTATCCAGAGTTGAACATGAATGTTCTGGTCTGCCCTGCTCTCACCTATAGCTGAGGAAACTGTGCATAAACCACATCCATCCATCCATTCATTCATTCAGTCAGTCAGTCTTTTTATACTTAGAGCCTGTCATGACCACCACTTTACCACCCCCCATCTTACCATGGCTGATAAAATGATTATCCTGTGTCTAGAAATAAATGTGGAGGTGGAGTCATCAGATTAAAATATGTTGAGAAAATAAGGCACAGATGTTTGAGCGTTTCTGTAACACTTTTAGACTTCTATTTTCTTTCTTCATCCTCTTCCTCCTCCTCCTTCAAATACTGCAATTAAAGGAATCCCTTAAGATGAGACTTTTTTTGAAGGCCCAGCCCTGCTGTCACTTACCAGCTATGTGACCTCAGTCAAGTCAGTTTATTCCTCTAAATCTCAATCTATTTTTCTGTACAGTGGGCTGTTGGAAGGATTAAATAAGGTAAAGTGCAGAAAAGGCCTAGAACAGCACCTGGTACTATTTAATACAGTACTTAATACAATGCTTAATACATGGTGCCCATTACTATAACAAACTCGTTTTGATACCCCCTAAAGGTCTCTAAAACCTTTGGATGAATTCCAAGAAGGACCAACCTACATACAGTGTGTCAGGATGACATTTTGGGGAATTGTCCAGGAAATTCCCTCATTATATTTGGTTCCACCTTGACCCTGACAGCCAGATCCGTGTTCTCAATTTCAAAACTTCCTTTCATATTAATTCTCGGTGTCTCCAGTTTTATCTCTTTCCACTGTGCTGCAGAACTGTTTCCCTAAAGTGGCCTTAGCTTAGATTATCCCTAAAACAAGCTTATGGGCCAATGGTCCAGCTCTGGAAATGCTTTAAAAGCATTTTTTAATTACTAACAAATCCTCTGAAATGATACATTCTGCTGTAGGTGAAACCATCGAATTCAAACATAAGTGAAGCAATAATATGAAATTATTCTAATTGCTCTTAATTATAAATGAGTGGAAAAAATAATCTCATATTTGCTTTGACCTCTTGTTCAATTCAAAGCAGGCAGGTTGTTAACACAACCTACTCTCTCTCACCCACCCAGAATTAGCAGGGTAGTATGACTACAGACAAAATTCACCGAAAAAGAAATCCACGGTAACAGAAGAATTCACAGGCTATCCCAAGGAAGAAAAGCTATTAAACTCAGAGAGTTTGCTCCAGCACCCTGCCCACAGTATCCTCATCCCCTACTTCCCATAATTAAAAGGTGGAAATCTGCCCCAACTGTTGAGAAGGCCCTCACACAGGAAAGGGATGGAAGATGTAACAACGTGGACGGACGGGAAATCCCTTACAAAGTCCTTCACAAATCTATTAATAGATGCCAATTACTAGTGTCTTACAAGCCTATAGAGACTAAATTATTCTCTTTTCTTAATCTTTGTCTTTGAATAGCTTCCTGTCTGTGGTCTGTCTATAGGCCCAGGCACTGTGGACTCCAAATTTCCAGCTGTTAAGAACATGTAGGGCCTGTAATCCTATTACTCTGGGAGGCTGAGGCGGGCGGATTGTTTGAGTTCAGGAGTTCGAAACCAGCCTGAGCAAGAGCAAGACCCTGTCTCTACTAAAAATAGAAAGAAATTAGCTGGACAACTAAAAATATATAGAAAA
>NW_012137303.1:6072705-6074145 GCF_000956105.1 Propithecus coquereli
TATTGTTTGCAGGGCTTTCTTTCCTATTAAAGCCTGTTGGCTCCTTGTAGATGAGACTGCCTCTTTCACCTCCATATCCCCATTACTTAACAGAGATTAGCACTTAATAGATGTCATTAAATGTTTGGAAGAAAGGAAAGAGGAAGGATAGATATGTCAGGAGGGGGCAGGAACCCTTCCATAGTGGAAGAGAAATTAATGGGGAAGAACAGCTTTTAAACAACTTCCTATACTAGCCACTAGGTGGTGGAGTTGGCCTAAGGCAGTTTTGTTGTCAGCATGCACATGAAATGATTATATATGTGACATTTTAAAAGTTGGGTCTTTGTAAATAGTATTGTTTCATTATGCAGTTCAATCCTCTCTGTTTCTAGGTTTCTTCTCTGAGCTTTGTCAACTATACCTATGGATTTCCTTAAAGAAATTACTATCGTCTTAATTTGTCTTCATCTCATTATTAACAGGTCTTATCTCAATACTGTATGGATTAATGAACTATTTCCAAATTTTGATAACTCTAAAGACTATTAATTATGTTCAATAAGATTATTCTTGTCATGAAAAAGCACATACTGTTTTCTTTTTCCATTCTTCTGATTAAGAATAATAATTGTCTTCTGGAAGTGCTTTTCAAAGTGTTGGTTCTAGTTCATGGCAGGGACTTAAACTTACTGAGTTATTATTCTTGTAGTCCTGCCATGAGGTAATTCTTTGAAAAATTATCAAGAGTAATTGTTAAAATTACATGGTCAATTGGACTATCTTCCAATTTTCCATTATTTCCCTTTTTCTCCTCTTAATCTTTAGTTCTTTCTTTTTCTCTAATCCTTTCTGACGATAGGACGACTGATTATAGTAAGTCATAGCATAGGGAGCTAGGAAGTGGCTGACAGCTGCGAGGATGACAGCTCTATTATGTCCTTATGAAAGACAGTGAGCCTGGGTCTCATTCCCCCAGGTGCTTTCCTTATGTGAATGGGCAGTGAACTTACAACCTCTTTTTTTTTGTTGTTAATGTTTTCTGGTTCATGACATCAGTAAATTTGCTCTGGGGAAACATTGAAACCTCTTAAGAAAAAGCTAATGATGAATGGAAAAAGTAAATTCTTTATTTTGTAAATGCCAGGATGGTAATTATGTGAAGACATAAAGATCCAAGAAACTCAGATATTTTTAGAAGGAGGTGGGAGAATTAATCTTAAATGAAATAAATGACCTCATAGATCATTCTCCTTTCAAAAATCTATAGTTGCACAGTGATGGCAAATGCCAAAGTAGGTATTATTCTTTGATTACTATAAAATTCAAATGCTGATGTTTAAGGAAACTTATTTTAGAGAACCTGATTAATTTTAAGAGTTTATCAAAATAAATGATCACCCCAGAAAAGTAAATCAGGCAATTCAAAGCAAATTTCCATTGGTAATTTGAAAGTTATCC
>NW_012137303.1:6077059-6078436 GCF_000956105.1 Propithecus coquereli
GTATGGCTTACAGGGGAAGGGGAGTGAGTCAGCATTGTTAGTTAAGTGGGGGCTGGTTAAAAGAACTTCTGAACTTCCTCATTTGGATATGTGGATTTTAATGGATAGTGTTTATTGGTTTGAGACTCTGTGTACTAAGTATTTCCTTTTTCTTTGATTTTTGCATTTTTCCCTCATGTGCAGATAGAATGATTTGTACTATAACTGCTCAAAGTGTGCACACTCTGGAGAAAACTGTGTAGGGCTGAGAGAACACCTGCTGTCTGCAGAGTGGTTCAGTGTTTTCCAATATCTATCCTCATGATTTGTTGTTTGTCACAGCATAAGACACTTATAATGGAAACTGCTATCTAGACAGACTAAAGGAGCCACTGGGGGGCTTTTGTGCATCTGGTATGATCTGTGATATAGAACTATTTTCCGCCATTGGTTACTCTGATTTTTGCTAATAAATGTCTTCAGACATTTTTATATTAAATGTGTGCCACTTCCTAGACCATTTCAATAATAAATTTTCCTTAGCTACGAGAGCCCCCCTCTCTTTGTGTTGCTTGAGGGTATGAGCTGTGAGGGAAGCAGGGCCATGTAGGGGTCATGCTCAAATTGATACAGTTTTCAGAGCTCAAAAATTATCATGTGCTCTATGAAATAAACAATTTTGTGTTGTTTCCCTTTAAAAGAAAACATTAAATCAATGGGATACCACTACATAACTATTAGAGTGGCTAAACTCCAAAAAATTGATAAGACTAACTGCTAGCAAGGATATGGAACAGTAACTCTCTTTTATTGCTGGTGGGATTACAAATGGTACAGATACTTTAGAAGACAGTTTGCCAGTTTCTTATAAAATTAAACATATTCTTACCATAACATCCAGCAGTCACACTTCTTGGTACTTGATACTTATTCAAATGAGTTGAAAACTTAAATCCATGCAAAAACTTGCACACAAATGTTTATCGCAGGCATGTACACAATTACTAAAATCTAGAAGCAACCAAAATGTTCTTTAAAAGGTGACTGGATAAACAAACTGTGGTACATCCATACAATAGAATAGTATTCAGTGGTAAAAAGAAATGAGCCATCAAGCCACAAAAAGACATATATGAATCTTAAATGTATATTGCTAAGTGAAAGAAGCCAATTTGAAAAGGCTGATTCCAACTACATGACATTCTAGAAAAGAAAAAGCTAGAGAGATGATAAACAGATCAGTGGTTCCCAGGCATTCAGAAAATGGGCAGGAAGGCTGTAAAGGTGAAACAGGGATTTTTTAGGGCAGTGAAACTATTCTGTATCATATTGTAATGGTGAATATAAGATGTTGAAACCCATGGAAAGATACAACACAAAGAATAAACCTTAATGGAT
>NW_012137303.1:6078486-6081031 GCF_000956105.1 Propithecus coquereli
CTCGAACTCCTAAGCTCAAACAATCCGCCTGCCTCGGACTCCCAGAGTGCTGGGATTACAGGCGTGAGCCACCATGCCAGGCCCCCAAAGCTATTTTAAAACTCAAATATTGCTTTCATGCACATAAAATGATTTTTAAAATTAGTGCTTGTTAAGTAAAATTATATGACTGAGTCATTTTGGATGGGACAATGATTTAACAAATTAAAAAAGGAACAGTAGTTGCTAGGCAATTAACAGTATAGCTTCATAAGAATAAATGTGGCTTTTTTCAGATACTCCAAATAATCTGTTACACAGCTATACATTACAATGTCAGTATTTCCACTATTAGGATATACCAAAATATAAAACTGAAAATCACTGAACATTTATAGTTGCCAGTTTCGAACACTCAGAAAAGAACATTGATGAGCATCAGTGTCCAAAATAAGGCATTTGATGTCCACATTGATTGATATAACCTATCTATCACCTCATATTCATTTTAACAGGAAATTAAAGTGAAAATTAGTTAGCTAGATTCATCAATCAGATGTTGACTTAGCAGCCTTTCCAGTGCTTTCCAACATATTTCACACCAACATAGGCAAAAACGACAAGAACGGACAAAATGACAGTATCAGCACAGCATACTGAAGTATGCTGAGAAACCAGGTCAGCTATCCCAGGGCTCCCCTGTGCTTCCCAAGGCTGAAGAAATCAATATTTTGGCAGTATTTTGGGAACCTGAGGGTAGTCATTTTATTGGATAATGAAATTGTAGTTAGTGTCATTGAATCAGAGCAGGGAATGCTAGGTTTAACTAAGGTAGCATTATAGGAGCAATATTTTTTCTAATACTTTGTCAAGTTGGCTGGCTAATTAAAATATATGGTTAAAGTTGGGGAATAAAAATGACTTTAGGTCATTAAAAATGAAATGTAATATGCAATGTTCAATTTCAAATCAAAAGTGTAGTTTATTATATCTCAAACAAGAAGCAGTACAATTAATCAAAGTATGGGCCTAAACTATCAACACAGTTTTGCCATCTTAACAGTAGCTTGTTTATGGCAGCGGCAAAGAAGCCTGGTGGGCGAGTGACGATGAAATTGTGAAAGGCGTTTTCTCCAGCTTGTTGAGAATTGAGTATTTTTCCTTACAAGAAGTGATCCAAAGCATGGTAGTCAGTTGGTGTGAGGGCTGGTGAATACAGTGGATGACAGAGAGTTTCCAAGTCCAGCCTCTGTAGTTTGAGCCATGTTGTTTGTGCGACATGTGGTCAAGCGTCTTGCAAGAGGATTGGCCTGTCTCCATTGACTAATCTCGGCTGCTTAATTGAAAGCATCCTCATAATTTCATCCATTTGGTTGCAGTAGACATCTGCTGTAATCGATGGACCAGGTTTCATGAAGCTGTGGTGGATAATACCAGCGCTGGACCACCAAACAGACACTATTAGCCTTTTTTGATGAATATTCTGTTTTGGACTGTGTTTCAGCACTTCATCTTTATCCAACCATTGTGCCCAAAGCTTGTGATTGTCAAAAAGAATCTATTTCTCATCACATATAACAATACGTTGTAGAAATGTTTCACATTTATATGGTGACAGCAAAGAAAGGCAAGCTTCGAGATGATTTCTCTTCTGATGTTCATTTAATTCATGTGGTACCCATCTATCCAGCTTCTTTATCTTGCCTATTTGTTTCAAATGGTCCAATATTGTTGGAATAGGAACATCAAACCTTGCTGATAATTCACATGTAGGTTGAGATAGATTCACTTCCACTACAGCTTTCAGCTCATCATTATCCACCTTGGTCTCAGGTTGCCAACATGGCTCATTTTCAAGATTAAAATCACCATGACAGAATATCTGAAACCGTCAATGTACTGTGCATTCATTAGTCACAACCTTCCCAACACTTCACTGGTATTTTGAGTTGTCTGTGCTGCATTGGTTTCATGATGGAACTCATATTTGAAAATAATATGAATTTTTGACTTATTCATGTTTTCACAAAAATTGCTCTGAAAAAACTTGGAAAGATACTCACAAGCCAAACCATGCATGGAATGAATGAGGATGTACTTTCACAATAAAAATAAAACAAGAAGCGTCAAAGTGAAATGTCAGAGATATCAACCGTCAAACTTAATACTTACGGAAATAGGACCTTTCATAATTAATAAATGTCTATTCATTTGATGATCTTTTCCTGTCCCACCAAAGCATTTTCTTTGAGTATGGGTCTACTGGCTGGAATCGAATCATTTTGTATAAACCACATCTACAAGTAACATCCTCAATTCCAGTTTCTGTTTCTCTAACGAGGAGTGAGAATTTGGTCATTTGGGAAGAAATCTGGGTACAAGAGTCTTCTATACTTGCACAACTTTTTCCTCCTTTTTAGTTATTTTAGTCACCATTTTTGTCAGCAATTCACCTTTATCATTATATCTTTACAAAGCATTCAACTTAGTTTTCATTGAAATCATGGCCACAAGTCTCCTTTTGAAATTTGTATTTCACTTCCATAATACAATTTAAATAAATTAT
>NW_012137303.1:6085326-6094483 GCF_000956105.1 Propithecus coquereli
TGTTTTTCATTAGTTTAGCCCAAGGTGTGGACGCAAACTTTTTAAAATCATTCCAGAGGTCAGGATGGAATGTAAAATGTGGCACAAGAATATCAATTTATATCAAATATATGAAAGAACCTCATTCAAGAGGGTGGAGGAATAAGGTGTGGACCTAATTTTGGAAATGAGTAGACTCTGTAAGCCTAAAGGCAAATGGAACAGTACAAAAGAACTGTTTAGGATGATATGTGTGGTAACAGTTTACACTTGGAGACTTTCATATGAACTCGTATTTAGCTTCATATAGATACACATATAGGTACATATAAAAATGTTTATAGAAATGCATATATACACAATTTAGTACACACACATACATTTCCTTGCTCTGCCACCTGAGAGGATCTAAAAACAATGACAGCCTAATAGTGACAAGTATACCTAGCACCCAGATTTTATTTTCTAATACCATTGTCTAATAAAAGGAGCCAGGGCACCTTGGAGAAATGACTGATTCTAGGACTGGGGCAGGAAATACAGGATGAACCTGGGGTATCTTGTAGTGTCAGATAGTAAAGAAGTGATGAAAACAAAACAAAGAAAAACAAAACAAAATTACCACATTGATATTAAAGAAATATGATACAGCAGCCAACTGAAAGATCTCCCACTGGCAAAAGCTGGAACAATTTGAGCAATAAAATAAAGTTGTATTGGATTATAATTCAAGGTAAAAAATCAGTATCCATGAGCCCATACTGGCATAAATAAATGATTCAATCAATAATTAAATAAATTAGGGAGAAGAGACAAATCTGTGCAAAAGCATTACAAATAATTCACATCTATGAGAGTGGTCTTCAAAAAGTTCATGGAAAATGTACATTATGAAAAAAATATGGCTTGATTTCAATTTTTCTTTTTTGGTACCAAAATAAATGCATATTCACTTGCTGTAACATGTCTGAACAGGATCTAGTTTGAGGCACTAAGAAGAATAAGACATCAGTCTGAAAGAGCCTCTACCAGAGAAGTATGAATTCTGCTAAAGTTGAAGCAAGAACGAACACCAAATTTATGGAGAAGGTTGGGTGGAAAAATGGTGAAATCACTGATACTTTATGAAAAGTTTATGGGGACAATGCAATTAGCAGTTTACAAATGGAGAACTCCTTTTAAGAAGGGACAAGATGATGCTTAAGATGAAGGCTGCAGTGTCAGACTATCCACATAATTTGTGAGGAAAAAATTAATCTTGTTCATGTCCTAATTGAAGTGGACCAATAATTAACAATAACCAACACAATAGACATCTCAATTGGTTCAGTTTACACAATTCTGACTGAAAAAATAAAGTTGAGCCAACTTTTTACTTGATAGGTGCCAAAACCCTTGCACCCAGATCAGCTGCAGACAAGAGCAGAGCTTTCACTGTAAATTTTAAACAAGTGGGACCAAAATCCTGAAGCATTTATTCAAAGAATTGTAACAGGAGATGGAACAAGGCTTTACCAGTACGATCCTGAAGAGAAAGCACAACCAAAGCAGTGGCTACCAAGAGGTAGAAGTGGTCCAGTTAAAGCGAAAGTGGGCCCATCAAGAGAAAAGGTCATAGCAACAGTTTTTGGGGATGCTCAAGGCATTTTGCTTGTTGACTTTCTGAAGGGCCAAAGAATGATAACATCTGCTTCTTATAAGAGTGTTTTGAGGAAGTTAGCAAAGCTTTAGCAAAAAAACGCCCAGGAAAGCTTCAACAGCAACAATGCTCTTGCTCGTTCCTCTCATCAAATAAAGGCAATTTTGCAAGAGCTTCAGTGGGAAATCATTAGGCATCCATCTTACAGTCCTGATTTGGCTCCTTTTGACTTCTTTTTGTTTCCTAATCTTAAAAAATCTTTAAAGGACAACTATTTTTCTTCAGTTAATAATGTTAAAAAGACAGCACTGACATTGTGAAATTCCGAGGACCCTCAGCTCTGTAGTGATGAACTAAATGGCTGGTATCATTGCTTACAAAAGTGTCTTGACCTTGATGGACCTTATTGTGTGAGATAAAGTGTATATTTCTTATTTTTATCTTAATTCAATTTTTCCACATATTCCATTTGTCCCTCACGTGTCTACTCTCAGGCAAGTGGAACATGACTCCGTACTCCCTCAGCGTGGGCTGTGCATAGTGACTTCCTTCCATAGAAGGTCTTCATCTAAGAGTTGGTAGGCCCCTGATTGCCTAACCTGTCATCAGAATGGTCCCTGGCTGAGTTGGCCGAGGTTGGCCAAATTGTGAAGAAGGTGAAATCTGTTTTTGTCTTCTCTGCTCGGCCCCTATGACATCTTTGGGATTCCTTCAGCAGAGTGGAGACTGTTTCTCTAGTCAGGGAGCAAAGGTAATCTGATAAAACTCCATCACCACAGAGTGGTGCTTCTTCTACCTTGTAGTTAGGGACATCTTGCATCCAAATTGCCTGAGGAGCTTACTAAAGGTGCGATATCTGGGCTGCAACGTAGACCTCCTCAATCAGACTCTCTGAAATGGGGTGGGGTGTCAGGAGAATGAGGAGCACAAGGACCAGGAATCTGCACTTTTTAAGAAAGTATCTCAGGTGATGCTTATGGTTGGTATTACAGCTCAAGAGTGGCAGCTATGGGAACTGACTATATCACTATTGCAGAAATAACATGTTTTCCTAAAAGGATATATAAACACCACCACAAGGAAGAAATTAGCTACTTTCAGAATGGGGGACATTCTACAAGACACGTGACCTAGTTTCTTTCACAAGTCAATAGGATAGATAAACGGGAAAGAGACTAAAACCAACTTAAAGAACACTCAGAGGATTAACTACTCAGGCACAGGGGACCTTGTTGGATCCTGATTCAAACAAATGAGAGGCAAGACAGTGTTTTAAGACTACTGAGGAAATGTAAATATAGACTATGTATTGATTGATATTAAGAAATTAGTGTTATTGATAGTTTCATTATGGTGATTATATGCTGCTCCCTATTTTAGTTGTATATTTAAGTTTCTTTGAGGGAAATTACACGTCTGGTATTTGCTTTGAAATACTCCAGAGAAAATTAAAAAGTGGGGCAATGGATGGGGAAAGAGACAAAACGGGCGCGGCAGAAAGCTGGTGGCCGTTGAAGGTGAGAGTTAGGTGCATGGGGTTTGTTGTACTCTGAACTTTTGGATATGTTTGAAAATTTTTATAGCGAATTTTTAAGAGGATGTAAGGAAGTGGAAATGCATAATCCAACAGAATGAGTTGCTAAATGCGGACTTCTAGGAAAATGGTTTACGGTTTCCTCAGAAGGTTAAACAGAATTACCGCATGACCCAGCAATTCCACACCTAGGTATGCATCCAAGAGAACTGAAAAACTGGTCAGAGCAAACATAACCCAGGGTGTAATTGGACATGAAATATGAGAATGAACAGGAGGCTTCCGAGCTCCTGTCTGCATCGCAGGGCTGGGCACTCGGGAAGAAGAGAATGAAGTCTGAGTTGGTGTAGGACATTTACTGGCTCTGCTGCATCAGGGCCGCAACCACCATGAAATTCAGGAGTGGCCTGGCTGTTGCTGGATTCCTACCAAACCTGCAACCCGAGTTGCTGCCTATTTCTTTGTGAGGAAGAAAGAAAATGAGTGTTACCCACATGTTTTCACTTGTAAACTCAAATTGGGGTCCACGGAGTCAAGTGAAAGAAAAACTCAGAGGGGTGGATTCACTTCTCTGCTAGATTCTTCCTTCCTTATTTTTAAATGTAGGATGAAAATGAGGCTACAGGAAATGGGACAAGCAGGCTAGTAACAATTGACCAGGCCCACGAAGGCAGGCACGGGTGGGCAGCTGGTGAGGATGGTGGCTCAAGACCTCAGCTGAAGGAAAAGGCTCAGTTTGGGGCAAGGATGGCTTTGCCGCCCCTCTAGCAGTTCTCTGTCTCCCCTTTTCTGTGCTTTGTTTGTTTTTTAACTGAATACCATCAGCCTCAAGTCCAGAGTCTTCTTCAAGCAACATTGTCTAGGTAGAATTCATTAACACTTCTTATTTTTCATTGTTTTAAATGGTAACTATGTATGGCAAGAGGTAGAGGTTGTCTATTCATGATATAAAGTTTTCCTTTAAAGTAAATTTAAGTTTCAAAAGTGAGTCATTGAAAACAAGCTATTAAGTAAATAATTCTGCCAATGGTTATTGGCTATGACAAAAGTCATGAGGTTGAGGAACCTCATGATTGGACAAGGCCTGTTTGTTAATAACAGCTAATATTTAATCAGCATCTACTTTGCATGGGCCACTGTGAAGAGCTCTCTTCATATCTGATCCATCACAACTCTGCAAGGTAGTTATATATGAGCCTATTTTACAAATGAGGAAACTGAGTCTTACGGAGTTTAAATTCCATTGTGAGAGGTCACACAGTGAGTGAGAAGAGATGAATATAAACCCAGGTCCAGTGCCCCAAGTCTGAGCTTTCTGTTACAAGGCACTGCCTCTGGGTTCTTCCTTGCAGAGTGGGGGATGCACCCCCTGATTTGTGAGAAGAACCACTGGACAGCCCACCATAAAGGTCATCTATCCTGTGTCCTTCCCCAGATTAGATCTCATAAAGCGTTCCACATTCCCTTCTCTCTTCATTTGGCTGATACAAAAGCTGGGCCTGTTTTTTCTCATTTTCATTCTCAGTCTGAACACTTCTTCCTCCTCCCAATCCTGCTTCAGTGAAAACATCCCTGTCTTCCACCATCTAGTGGTATAACAAGTTTCGTTGGAAGGAGGCAGTGCCCGCTGACCTCGGTGCGAATTAAAACATATCAAAGATTCTGAGTTTTAAAGTTGTCAGACCTCCGTTTCCATGAAGAGGAACTCTATTTTCACTCATACTCCAGCAAGAGATTAGCAGCTTGAAATCACTTTGACAGTGTCAGTTGCTCTATTGCATACCATGGGGAATTTTAATTCCAGCCTGTGAAATTGTAATTGCTTCTCAAGGAGAAGTGAGGGATCCTGGGTAATGGCCACAGCCAAGCTCAATGTCAGAGTTGCCAGTTGCTGCCACATCAGATATTACTTGCTGTTATTCAAAAATCACTCCAGCTTTCCATATGGGAAGTTGAACTGGGGGGTGAAACTAAATTAACGGAAACTGTCAGCTGTTCAGAACAGCCCAGACAACAGTGTGACAGAGGTGGGTGACTTCCCATCAAAAAAGAGGTAACATTTTCCTTTTTTTGTTAAGATAAAGAGTTTCACAAACAAATTTCATTATTTAAAGTATGCAGCTAAATGATGTCATTATTAAGCAAAAAATTATCTGGTCCATGGCATGATAAGATTAAAGCTGCCAATTTCATTCACTCCTTCCTGGAAAGAGTAGGGGAAAAAAGTGGCCCAAAAGAGTAATTAAAATAATGAAGATAACAAGTCCATGTCAGGCTGATGTTTGCAATGGATTGAAATTACCTGCTATCAAAGTTAAACTGTCTGAGAAATTACTTCCTGGCTATGTTTGGAATAAGGAGAATCTGGAGCCACCACATCTGATTACAAAACATTTAGAGACAGGGAAAATTATCTGCAGCGGAGAGGACCTGGTACCTGTCATCTTCTGAAAACAGGGGAAGTTCTGACCAGTACTAAGCAGTTGTGACATAAATTTTGTTCTCCTGAAAGGTCAAAAAAAAAGAGAGAGAGAGAAGGCACTAAATATAATTTCTTAGAAAAATATTAACAGTCCGTGGCATTGCCTTTTTGCTTTAGACATTAGAGAAAATTCAGATGTGGGCTCTTCTTTTCCTCATTTGATGATTTTTAGAGCAAATTTAATTTAATAGAGTTCACACTTCAAGGTAAAGGAAACTTTCCCTTAGACTGGTGCCCATCCCTTCCTGCTATCTTTCAGTGAGAGGTGGTGGCAAGGGTCCGGGTTTGTTTTTGCTATTGTTGTCAGTTTTGAGTGCTATCTTACGCCCATTACTGTTGTAAATAGTTGACTAAGTAATTGAAAGCCTGCCTGTATGTTACCTTCCTGGGTGTGCCCAGTAAGTTTTGTTTTCCTCCAAGTTCCTCTGAATGCCAAGTATTTTTTTCCCTCCAAATGAACAAAGTCTCTTTATAATTTTAGTTAGATGGAGGGAAGAGTTTTAAAAAATCCTGTTCTTCTTTTCCCATCACCAATATAATCTTATAAAAACCCAGTTTGTTTGTGGCCATGTCATAGATACTGCAAGAGGTCTCCCTGGATCATTTGAACATGCTCTGGCATACGTAGACAATGATACTGTTTGACAAATGAGCAGGTAGGCAGGATTTTGTTTTGTTTCACAGTGAAAGACCAGTGGTTTCTTTGCATAATCTGTGTGCAGATATACCATAACCGAAATCCTGGGGTCCAACTGATACATATTTGGTGTGAAGAAGAGACATCCCAATTCAATTCAAAGCCCATGCCAAGCCCTTCCCCATTTCTTGGTGAACCTTCGAAATCTCAGGCAGTTCAGCTATAACATTTTGGTAATCTAGTATTTAGATATGCTGAGATCTTATTCCCAATGACTCATTCATTTGCTGAGCCTCCACTCTGGCAAGGGTAAACAAGTGATATTGAGTACAATGGTGAACATACTAAACACAACCGAACAGGTAAGTCCAGAGTTCCATCCCAAGCATCTCAACACCAAAGAGAACACTTGGGATCCTTGTTCAGAAATGCCCCAAGCTAGAGGGGTGGCCTTGGACAAGTCACTTAACTCTTCCTAATCTCAGTTTCTCCATCTGTATAATAAAGAGGTCCAACCCTTTGTGAGCCCCTCTTGCTCTTATTCCAGGCTGACCTCCAGGGTTCACCATCCTTGCCTTTTCAAGAAAGACCAGGCTCTGAATGAGGCAGAGACACACACCGATTCCCTTTTAGCCAGCGCTGAGACAGAGCAGTCTTTTCATACAACCTACTCAAATCTCAACTCAGATTTTCAAATATTACCATAAGAAAGTTTAAATTCCCTGACACATTACAGAGAGACAGAGGTTGTTTAGGATTGATTACCGGATGGCAGCCGGTGGTGACTTTCTGGGGCTTTAAATTTGTGACTGCAATGTGGGTTGCCACAGGTTTCACTTTTGATATTAATTGGAGTTACTGCAGCTCCTCAGATATATAGCTTGACTTTGCCACATAGCATGAGGGAAAGCTGGTGTTAAATTGCCTTTTTTTCCCCCCACTTTCTCTTTGATCTATATGTCTAAAGGCACTAAAAATATTCTTCAACCTGAACTACAACATTTTTAGCTACTGAATGTTCTTATAGCTTTTCATAATTCTGAGGGCACAAAGCAATCTGGTTTGATAAGATTAAAATTTTTAGATTGGTATCCAACCAACTTCTGCTTTTCTAAGGATCATATTGAAACTTTCAACCTTTCTGCCTTCAAAAATCTTGGATGTTGTTGGGTTAAGAGGGAAAAAGAGAGGAGGAATCCTAATTTAAGGTGTGAGATCTTACGTTGCATGGATGGGGTGAGGAGGAATGTATGAGAAGAAAAACTATCGGAGAATCAGAGATGAAAGAGAGAGAAAACCAGGGAAAGATGAAAGTAGTTAAGAGCAACAGCCATAGCAGATCTTCTTTTCGGGGCTTGAAGATGGTTCTGTTAAAAAACACAAAATCCAGTCCATCCTGAATGTATCTCCATGTAAAATATTTAAAAGTAGAATTTAAAAGATCGTTTACTTCCTGTGGTTGGGGCCCAGATTCGATAAGCTCCATCTCCTGGTTTCTTTTATGTTTGACCTCTGATTTTACTCTTGGATATGAACCAAATAAGATGTGATATTGACTATTCACCACTGTTTTCGGGGTGAGGGACTCTGCTATAATCAGGGTTACTCGCTCAGGCTCAAAATGTGGACTTCAGACCAAATTATAGTCTAGTTTTTCTGGTCTTGTAGACATCTACATTTTAACACTTTTAATGGACCAATGATCAGGAATTTAGAGTTTTCCTGTGACATTTGGAATTAAGGGTGGTGAACCATAAAGTGGTATCTATGGTAGCAGAAGCTCTTCTCTTACATCTCAAATGATACCAAGTAAGATTGCAGAAATCACTTGGGATAAAAAAACTGAAAAACACAGAAACAAGAAACCAGGAGCATCTGCCCTCTAAGATCATGGCCTGAGATAGTTATCACAAGTGGCTTTTTTGTAAAGCATTTTCATCCATTTATTAAGAGTATATGAATTCTTAACTGAACAGGTGTAGTAAGAGAATTTGAGATACAGAAGATCAAAACCAGAAAGCTGGTCAATCACTTAAATCACAGTAGATAAGCAGAGAAGGTAGCAGGCGCTGGAGGGATAGAGAGTTGCTAGGTTCCCAGAAGCTATTTGGTGTGGAAGTACCAAAGCAAAGATTAAGTAAGGATCAAAGATGCTGAACTACAAAGACAGGAGATTGCCTCTTACTGAGGCACTTTCTTAATTAAGATAATGATGGGATCCACACATCCAGTTCCCACTATGTATTACAGCAGCAATGGCAAAAAATCAGCAATAATACTAGCATCAGTAAGAGCAATGACAAGAACAAGGGCCACCACCAACTGGCTAAGCTGAGGCTTGCTAATAGCTCTCCTAGAAATGGGCACGTGTGGAAGCTCAACAGCAGAGAGCTAACTCTTCCTAAGCCTCACTTCACGGTCCCCGAGAAAGTGATTATTATGTTGCATGTTTCCAAAAGCATCAGTACAGGGTAAGGTAAGGGGACCCCACTGACCATGAGCTCTGGCAGAAGAACCAGCCATCCTCCACATTGTCACTGGCTGTCTTTCCAAACGTGAATCTCTTCAAAGCCTGAAATGTTTAGAAGCCTACAGTGGCTCTTTGTTGGCTATCAAATAAAGTCTAGATTCCTTAACATGGCATCAAAACCCTTCACGACGTGACCTGAGCTTATTTCTTTGTCTGATTTCTAGACACTTCCCTTGTATATTATCTACACCTAAAACTTATTCATCATGGCCAGGTGCGGTGGCTCACGCCTGTAATCCTAGCTCTCTGGGAGGCCGAGATGGGCCGATTGTTTGAGCTCAGGAGTTCGAAACCAGCCTGAGCAAGAGCGAGACCCTGTCTCTACTAAAAATAGAAAGAAATTAATTGGACAACTA
>NW_012137303.1:6098218-6098726 GCF_000956105.1 Propithecus coquereli
TTTTTCCCCTTCCTTTTCTCTCCCCTCTTTTACCTTCTTTCCCTTTTCTTCCTTCTTTCATTTTTCTATGTTTGTTTTACGATGACAAAATCTCTCGAAGTTTTATCTGTAACTCTGATTCTCCCTCCCTGACAGCTTACAATATACACTGCAATTTTCAACCTGGAGTGATGGCAATAGAAGTACTGTATGTTTTGACTGAATGACATATGGAAATCTGATGTTTAGATACATTTTTCCAGCAACAAAGCAAAGTTTTTACCAAAGAATTCCTTACATTCTTAAATGGAAGGACGGAAAGAAGGAAGGAAGGAAGGAAGGAAAAAAAATCTGATTTATAAATCTTTATTTTAAAAGTTTATCAAGTGCCATGCACATTCTTGGAGGACAATCCAGAGTGAAGGGCTAGGCTCCCCCAGAACCCAGGCATTCTCATGGTCAATCCCAGATACCTATCTGTTGGTACAGGTCAAGTTTAGGTCAAAGACAGGACAAGGCAGCAGAAAAA
>NW_012137303.1:6098776-6123260 GCF_000956105.1 Propithecus coquereli
CTTCCCCTGCCCCTCAGCCCCCAGTAACTTCTATTCTACCTTTTGTCTCCATAAATTTGCCTATTCTTGGTATCTCATGTAAGTAGAGTCACACAACATTTGTCCTTCTGTGTCTGGCTTATTTCACTGACTCTCATGTTTTCAAGGTTCATCCATATTGCAGCACTTCCCTCCTTTTTATGGCTGAGTAATATTCCATTGTACATATATACCACATTGTGTTTATGCATTGATCCATCCATGGGCATTTGAGTTGCTTCTATCTTTTGGCCACTGTGAATAATGTGGCTATGAACACTGGTATACAGATGTCTGTCTGAGTCCTTGCTTCCAATTCTTTTGCATAGATAGCTAAGAATGGAATTGCTGGGTCATATGGTAGTTATAAGTTTAAATTTTGAGGAACCACTATTTTCCACAATGACTGCATCATTTTACCAAAAATTTATGAGGGTTCCAATTTCTCCACCAACATTTGTTATCTTCTGTTTTTTTGACAGTAGCTATTCTAATGGGTGTGAAATAATATGATTTTAATTTGCATTTCCCTAGTGGCTAATGATGTTGAATAATCTTTTTCTGTGCTTATTGGCCATTTATATATCTTCTTTGGAGAAATGTCTATTCAAGTCCTGTGCTCATTTTTTAATTGTGTTGTGTTTTTGTTGAGTTGTAGAAGTTCTTTTTATATTTTCTGGATGTTAATCTCTTGTCAGGTATATGATTTGTAAATATTTTCTCCCATTATGTAGGTTGTTGTGTTTTTGCTTCTTGATAGCATCCTTTGATGCACAAAAGTTCTTAACTTTGATGAAGTCCAATTTATCTGGTTTTTCTCTTGTTGCTTGTACTTTTGGTGTCACATCTATGATATCATTACCAAATCCAATGTATTCCCCAATGTTTTCTTCTAAGAGTTTTGTAATTTTGGCTCTTAAGTTTTCAGTCTTTGATCCACTTTGAGGAAATTTTTGTATATGGTGTAAGGTAAAGGTCCAACTTTATTCTTTTGCATGTGGATATCCAGTTTTCCAGCAGCGTTTGTTGAAAAGACTGCCCTTTCTCTGTTGAATAGTCTTGGTACCCTTTTTGAAAATTAATTGACCATACATGTGAGAATTTATTTCTGGGCTCTCTATTCTATGCCACTGGTATCTATGTCTGTCCTTATGCCAGTACCACACTGTTTTAATTCCTTTCACTTTAAGTTTTGAAGTTGGCAAGTGTGACTCCTCCAATTTTATTCTTCTTGTTTCAAGACTATTTTGGCTACTTGGGGTCCCTTGCAATTCCATTTGAATTTGAGGGTTGTGGTGTTTCCATTTCTGCACAAAAGGCTGTTGGAATTTCAATTGAGATTGCTTTGAATCTGTAGCTTACTTTGGGTAGTACTGACATTTTAACAATGCTAGTCCTCCTACCCATGAACATGGAAAGACTTTCCATTTTTAGATATTCTTAAATTTCTTTCAGCAATTTTTTTTGTTTGTTTTTAGCATATAAGTCTTTCACCTCTTTGGTCAGATTTATTCCTAAGCATTTAATTCTTTTAGATGCTATTGTAAAGTGAATTGTGTTCTCAATTTCTTTTTTGGACTGTTCATTGCTGGTATATAGAAACACAACTGATTTTTGTGTGCTGGTCTTATAATCTATAACTTTGCTAAATTCATTTATTAGCTCTAGTAGCTTTCTTGTGAATTCTTTGGGATCGTCTATACATAAGATCATGTCATCCAAAAATAGAGAAGTTTTACCTCTTCCTTTGCAATTTGATAACCCTTTACTTCTTTTTGTTGCCTAATAGCTCTCACTAGAATTTCCAGAACAATGTTGAATAGCAGGGGTGAAAGCAGGTATTGGGCCTTGGAATCAGACGTCTGTAGTTATAATGATTAATTAGGCATATTAAAAGCAGATTAGATAAACCCAGGAGTTAAAATTCCTAGTTCTTCAGGCTTTTCTGAATTCCAAGTCTTCCCTTACCTTGACCCAAGGTTGTTCTCCTCCACTCTTTTTTTCTGGGGACTTGCTTCATTAGTACTCATAAGTATATTCAGATGCCCATAAACTGGGAGTACTGTAAGACACCAAATGAAATCCTTTGCTTCGACTTCTACACAGTCGAGATATTTTGGCTATGGAGCCCTAGGAAACAGTACTGGGAGGAAATAATTGACAGAAAACTAATGAAGAATAATAGTGTCTGCATTTCCTTTTATCCCCAAGGCAGGGTTGGGGAGGGCATGAATTCTAGGCCTCCCTATTAATCTGGTAGCTCTTTTCATCTTTGGCTATGGAAAGTCTCCTTCTTGATCTTAGAATGGCCACCCAAATCTGTGCTCCACACTATTCATTAATTTGAGCTCCTCAAATACAGCTGCAATCCATTTTCTTTGAATTTTTCCTCCTTTACTGCATTTGTTAGAATCAAACTTAGAATCCCTTGAGGCAAGAATCTTTTTATTCCACATATAAATCTTTTTGGTGGTTACGTGTTGATATCAGAATTTAAAACACCTAACTTTATTTATAAAATTGGTTTTCACCTTTAAGTGGCTAATATAAAATATAAGGATGTGTGTCACATGATATACATGACCTCACTTCATCTTTCAGTGACCTTATTTTATAGATGAGGGTCAAAAAGACAAAGTGGCCTGGCTGGAATTTAAGTCAAAGTTTTGTCGATGTCAAAAATCTCACGCTCTTTCCTTACAGTAACTGCTTCAAACTTGTATTGCAAACAACTGGGATGTGAATCCAGTTGATTCAGATCCTTAACTCCTTTACAGTTTCAACATCATAAAAATCAAACTCAATGGCAAGCCAAGTATAAATTTATCATGCACATACTACTGATAAGCTATTTCTTTAAAATAAGAAGAAAACATATTAAGAACTGATTAGGACTCCAGATTATATTTGGCATAGATCCTCTAACTTAGGGTGTACTATATAGAGAGGTTCTCAAACTTTCTTGATTCATGGCACCCCTAGGCCAAAAGAAACAGCTCACCCTCTTCTTTATTTAGTAGGTAGATCCTGACAACTTAGTATCTATGCCCTAATATTTTATAAGAACTGTTTGAAAAAATACTTGAGAAATATTATTTCATATTAAAATTACAATTACTTATTAATAGCACATGTGCATCTGTTGGGCACTGCACCACTTCTCAAACTTTGGAATATGATCACCAATCTTCATTTCTTGTTCCACATTTATTTTCAGTTGATACTTGCTTTTTAGCACAGCAACTGCTGAAAATCCAGTCTTATAAAGACATGGTGTCATCAAAAAAAAGTTGCAGAATCTAATGTTGAAAACTGTGAACTATTTTGAGCTAGTATTTTGCCTGGCATCTGACAGATGTTGCTGTGTTTCCTTCAAAAATTTAAAATATCCCAAGGTGCTCTAGTGAATTTACTGCAGCACCATGGGGTGCCTTGGGGGCCAGAGAAGCCTTTTTTAAAAATGTGCATATTCATTTTTTATTGTATATATTTAAGGTGTACAACATGTTTTGATATACATATATCTAGTGAAACGGTTACTACAGTCAAGCAAATTGTGTCCATCATCTCGCATGGTTACTTTTTTTGCTGTTGTTGCAAGCCTCAAGAATATTTTTTTCCCCTTCCTTTTCTCTCCCCTCTTTTACCTTCTTTCCCTTTTCTTCCTTCTTTCATTTTTCTATGTTTGTTTTACGATGACAAAATCTCTTGAAGTTTTATCTGTAACTCTGATTCTCCCTCCATGACAGCTTACAATATACACTGCAATTTTCAACCTGGAGTGATGGCAATAGAAGTACTGTATGTTTTGACTCAATGACATATGGAAATCTGATGTTTAGACACATTTTTCCAGCAACAAAGCAAAGTTTTTAACCAAAGAATTCCTTACATTCTCAAATGGAAGGAAGGAAAGAAGGAAGGAAGGAAGGAAGGAAAAAAAATCTGATTTATAAATCTTTATTTTAAAAGTTTATCAAATGCCATGCACATTCTTGGAGCAGGACAATCCAGAGTGAAGGGGTGGGCTTCCCCAGAACCCAGGCATTCTCATGGTCAATCCCAGATACCTATCTGTTGGTACAGGTCAAGTTTAGGTCAAAGACAGGACAAGGCAGCAGAAAAATTTTATAGTAGAGGAGTATACACTTTGCAGTTGGGCTGTGTTCAAGTTCTGCCTCTAAATTTAAAGGCTCTCTGACTCTTGCACGAGTTACTTAATCTTTTGAGTTTTAGATTTTCTTCTCAGTAAAACAGGAATAATAATATGTATCTCAAAGTTGTTTCTTCAGGACCACTTAACCTATAAAGTACACATCATAACATCTGGCTCATTTAAAGGCTAGACAGTTAACGTTTATCAATATTATCATTAAAATAGGACTGACCCAGGGAAGGGAGACAGCAAAGTCTGCTGAAGAATATAAAGCTACAAAGAAAAAATAGTGGGGAGAATGGCAGAGTTCATGGCAACCGCTGGTGGGGATGTAAACTGGTATAACCACTTCAGAAAACCATTTGGCAGTGTCTACTAAAGCTGAACATATGCAAATTCTATGCCCAGCAATTCCACTCCTAGACATATACTCACCACATAAATATTTATATATGTGTACCAAAATACGTTCATAGCAGCATTATTCATAATAGCCAAAAAATTGGAAACTTAAATGTAGAATGGATACATAAAATGTGGTATATTCATGCAATGGAATACCATCCAGCAATGAATATGAATGAATTACTGGTACACACACCAACACAGATGCATCTCATGATCAATGTTGAGCAAAAGAAGGCAGACAGGAAATGGTGCATACTATGAATCCATTTATATAAAGTTAATAAATAGGCAAATTAGAAATAAGGATAGTGGTTACTTTTCAGGGGGCAGAATTAATTACTTTTCAGGCTGGGAGGATACATGGGGAGCCTCCTGGTGCTGGCTACAATATGTTTGCTCTTTGGAAATCCCTGTGATTTATGTACATACGTATGTTAACTTTAATAAAGAGTTTACTTTAATAAATAAACTGGCCAAACCATGGAAAAGATCTCTTCATAGGTTTCCTTCTTAGCAGAGAAGAGAGAGACACATTAAAAAAAGAAAAAAAGACCGGTATTAAGGTGAAAACGTAAGAAAACATAACAACTGTGTTTACAACCTGCAAGTCAAGCATCCTATCATGGCTGACTCTTTGTATGAATCAGGTTATGCTATGCCAACAACCCTCAACACAACGAAAGCACATTTCTTGCTCATTGGTGCATGTCTAGCACACGGTGGTGGAGGGCTCTGCTCATCGCACTAACCCAGGCTGAGGGAGGCTTCATTCTGACATGTGGGTTCATGATCACCACAGCAGTGGGAAGAGCACATGGCGAACTGAAAATCTAAACATGTCAGCCCCAAAGAAAGATATAACCTTTGCACTCACATTTCATAGGCTAAAGCAAGCCATGTGGGCCTGCCTAACTTCAAAGGGGCAGGACAAGTACAGGTGCACCATGGGCCTAGGGGCCAAGGAAGCAGATGGGCTGGAAGGTAACAGCTCTACTGATGACCACGCTTGCTCCTGTGGCTCCCAGGCTCAGTCCCATTCAGAGTCCTGTGCACAAGAGAATTGTTTTTGATGCCCGCCATATCCTTCTCTTCTCCCTCTTTCTAGCAGGAGCTCATGGAAAAAAGAAAGCTGGATTTCGAGACCACTGCCTCCCCCTCACCAATTGGTCACCATATGGTGACAGGCACCATGTGAGGTCCAATCCCTGCTGCACGGCAGTGGCTTTGGTCCCTTTCTGGACCAAAGAGCAGAGTGGAGCTGCAGCCTAATAGAGGGTAAGTGCCAGTCGTGGCAAGGAGGGGAGAAAATCCGTGCAGCTGAACAGTCCTTGAGGAGCCAGGCCCCAGCAGGTGACGGGGGCAGCAGGGCTTCAGATGGTCAAGCGGATCATTCTCTTACCGGAAGAAAAAATGTAGGAAGGAGAGTGGAGGAGAGGAAAGCACAGAGCTAGAAGGGAGAAACGAAATAGATGAGGGAGTGAGAGGAAAAAGAGTAGAGAAAGAGAAAAGGGAAGTAGGAAAAAACGCTTTCTGTCTCTAATCGGTTATGGGTGTAAAGCTTTCCTTAAGTCCTATCTAGGCGTGACTCCAGGCTTTGGATGGCATTTTTATCTCTGCTAGGGTTTTGTTAAATAAGTACCACACTGGAACCCACTCTGTTTATTAACAAAGAAATGACAGCATATAGCTCAAGACAGGAGGGAAACAGCAGGCTTCCTGTCGTCTTCTCCCTGTTCTTGCTGAGAAGCGCGGGTGCTCCCGAATGCATGTTCACCCGAAGGACTCAAAGCGGCCCAGGCAGACCTTTGTGCTTCTTAGAAGCACATCCCAGGTTCAGGAGAAAGGTACTAACATTAAAGTGTATATATTTTTTAGATCACCAACTGATGACATAATTAAATTTTAATTTAGATTCCTTAAACAACACATAAAAGGCTGAAACATCTTTTCTGAGATCAAAGGAAGAGCTGAATGGAGTATGGAGATGTTTCAAGATGAAAAAAATCCTGCGGTAATGACCGGGCACCTGATTTCCCTGTGCCTATACAATCCAAATAGCTTATTTTAATTCTGATAAATAAAGGATTTGCTTATTATACCAATTCTTTTTTTGTGTGTGAAAGAAATCACTTTACTTAGTAAGGACCAATGGTGTCGTATAGAAATAAGAACATTTGATCTAACTGATCAGAAATGTCAGGAAAGGGGCACAGTTTGTTTTAGACAAATCCAGTTTTCCAAAGTTTGTGGGTGCTACAGAAGCGGGTGATTCCTTGTATTTCACAAAATGTTGCCAGGCGTCTGTTAATTGGAAGACTCTCACTGCACATTCCAAAAGCATTCAAGTTCCCAAAATAGGTTTCCATATAAACTTTTCAGGAACACATCTGCTGTGAAAAATAAGATGTTTGTAGCACTGGGACTCCAAACAAAGCATGAAGAGGAAGATACACTTAACAATATTTATTAAAGATTGAAAATTCTTCCACATAAGGAAAAGATGACCAGAACCACTGTACAATTAGGTTCTGACTTGAAAATTGGAGATTTTTCTTTTTTTTAATGCTACCACTTGCATTTCTTGCTAAAAATAAACCAAGGAGAGTTTGAAAGATATGTTATGGTAGCTGTGATTGGGTTTTAGGTCAAATAACCAATGGGCCCAACTCAGTGTGAGACAGGGGGGCCTCATGAAAAAGTGTGGCTGAAGAGCTGGCAGTGGGACCAACACGAATTATTGCCCTTTGAGAACTGATGTAGTTGCCCTCCTGTTCATTGAAGATTTTAATTAGAAATTTACTCTTCTTCACAGATGCTTCATTTAGTTGTGTTCTAGTTACAGATCTTGACCAAAAAAGCGAGAAGAAGAGCAAACAGAGCCACGCCCACAGACATCCGCATTGCCCAGTCCTGGTGCGGCCTTTGCATCTGCGGTGCCATCCTGGAACTCACTGAGTCACGTGGAGTTGCAGCAGGGGTGTGGGGTATTGGACTCTGGTGATTCCCAAGCCTATTTCTGAATTCCTATAAAGAGAGAAACAAAGAAGAAAAAATGATTTTAAGATGCAGAGAAAGCCCTATTGTGATATTAATCAAGTCAATTTGTTCCTAGAAGGTGCTACCATTGACTTACTCCTTCAACAAAGGCACATTTAAATACCCATCCTGGGCCAGGTGGCCCCAAGGTAGGTATGAATAGACTAAGTCACAGTTCTTTCCTTGAAGGACCAGGCCAAGTTCATGATTTTACAGATTACAGATGAATCATACAAGAGAGATGGACAGTGTTTATGGAGAATCAAGGCAGAATTCATGAAGGGTAGAATTTGTGTAGAGTGGAGTTATAGCACAGATGTATTTAACTTTTAGGGATGTAACCGTATTTTCTCAGGAACTGAAGAATGGCAGAAAAAACCCTGGAAGCCATTTTATTCAGCAAACACATCCCTAGGCCAGAGATTCCCAGCTGCTCCGCTGCTGCAGGAGGGATTGGAGGGGTCTGAGAGATAAGAGGGACCCACCCCACACGCAGTTCCCTCAATGTTCCCTGGTGTGCCATACAAATACCCTCATTGTCTCCGAATGCCAGACATGGAAAAGGTTGGAAAACCCTGCTTGGAGAAGGTGCAAGGAACTCGGGGACCGATGGCCCTGCTTTTTAGGTGGTCTCTGTTCAGGGGCTTCTTAGCTAGTGTCCAGGGAAGCACAGAGAGGAGCATCTGGCTATTCTCAGGGGCCTTCTAGTGTTTCGAAGCACAATTTGATTCCACTATGTGAGATTTTCACCTTATGTACCTGCTTTACATCAGTGCCTTCCCACATAACACGGACTCCCCTGTTGAAACCTGAATGACATTGTGAGAGATGGAGTAGGGGTAGGGAAGGAGCAGATGAGAAATACTGGATGGAAGGAATGTGAGGAGGGGCACCCAGAGGCAGTGCAGTACAGAGCATGTCTCTGGAAGAACAAG
This sequence comes from Propithecus coquereli, assembly GCF_000956105.1. Taxonomy (NCBI): domain Eukaryota; kingdom Metazoa; phylum Chordata; class Mammalia; order Primates; family Indriidae; genus Propithecus; species Propithecus coquereli. The sequence goes on from NW_012137303.1 coordinate 6,107,330, forward strand.
AGACCCCGGACGCACAAAATGTTGTGGAAAACCATTTTACTTTGCTTAGTCTTCCCTTTCAAGCTCTCTGACGATCTCCTGGTGTACCTTAGGCTGCTGAGGGGGAAGCTGTATGTCACTGTGCACAGCAGAGGCCTGGGGATGGTGCTCTACAGAAGGCAAAGCTAAGAGGAGTGTGTGGGGTGGACTGAAGGGACAGAGAAAATGGGCAGAGAATCCAGTGGTGAGTTGTGGTCACAGATGACATGGGAGATCAGGGTGATGGGAGAAGGGATGGAAAGGAGGGAATGACAGACTTTTGCTGTAGGGTCGGCAGGATTGTCAAATAAGTGGGTAGTGAAAGGTACAAAGAATAGGAATGGGGAAATGAAACAACATCGACCCAATTTCCACGGGCTAATATTTACATGTGATTGATGTGGGAAGAATTCTGGCTTTGACTATAGGAGACTAATTGCAAAATTAATAAAGCCGTTAGCCACAAGGATAAATCTCTCGACCCCGATGACAGTCAAACCATTATTTACTTTTGCATTCCTCAGGTATCTGGACTGATACCCCTGCTGGTCTCCCTGCACTCTGAATCCTTAACAGGGAGGCACACAGCTGGACAGAGTGGAGCCATCTTTCCCACAGCAGGAGGAGGCAATGGCAGGAGCTCAATAGTGCACCCACACCTACTCAGGAGACACCTCTCTCATGGGACTGGCTTTTTGTGCGATATTTTGGATCTGGGAATATGTTGACAAGCTTCCATTTTGATTAAAAATGAGACCTCAGGGTCTCAAGGACAGAACTCATACATATGTGGCAATCTTAAGAAAGAAGGCAGAGTCCTCCTTTGGCTGAAATGACAGAGGCTATGTGAGTTGCTTAAAAGCAGCAGGGCTACCTAGTTCATCTCTGAACTCGTGGATCCTAGCATGGCTGCAGGTGTAGAACAGACACTCAGGAAGTATTTAGGAATGAATGAATGAGCAATTGATTCAAATGAACATGAGGGTGTATATTCCAATGAGATGTGTAACCATCAAGAACATGCCCATCTATGTCTCTGGTAACCACTGTATCCTGTGATGTATTTAGGACAGTCTTTCAACATGAATCATGGACTGTTGCCTCTAGCAATTAAACCATCACTTCCTAAGTTTAGTTTTATAAGACTAGAACTAAAAGGCTTATTAATTTCTCCTAAGCTTAAGCCTGAGTTCTTTAACCTTTTTAAGTCACAGATGGTTTGTTTCTTTGGGTTTTTTTTTTTTTTTTTTTAGACAGAATCTTGCCCTGTCACTCAAGCTAGAGTACAACAGCATCATCATAGCAACCTCAAACTCCTAGCTTGAGTGATCCTCCTGCCTCTGTCTCCCAAGTAGCTGGGACTACAGGCATGTACCATCATGCCCAGCTAATTTTTCTATTTGTTTGTAGAGATGGGGTCTCACTATGTTGCCTAGGCTGGTCTTGAACTCCTGGCCTCAAGCGATTCTCCTGCCTTGGCCTCCTAGGGTGCTGGGATTACAGGCAGTGAGCCACCGTGCCCAGCTCACAGATGGTTTTGAGATGCCAATGAAGACTATAGACTCTTCAAGAAAAACGTGGAGGCCCCATGTACATATGCACACTGCCACACTCACACTCTGTACGTTACTTCAGGAAGTTCACAGACACCCTCACCCAGGAATGAATACAGATTTTGTGGGTCTAGAAGCCTTCCCTTTAAGAAAAAAATATGAATACAAAATTAGGTACAGGGTCTTCGAAAGGGTCCCTCAAAGTGAGAGGCCCTGAAACCTTGGCTCCACTAGCTTCAGGGAAAATCCATCCTGCCTCTAAGCCCCAGTTCAAAATGCTTGACCTTGCTTTTGTACCTGAAATTCAAGAAGCTGCTGCTCTGTGATTAGTGGTGCCAAGCTAGGGTCAGGCTGACCCAGGAAGGACTAGGTGAGTCTTAAACCCTTAAGCATTTGGTTGGGTTTATAATCCATTCTGCTTCATATAGCTGCAGTACAGGCAATGTACCTATGCTCTTGGCTAAAAGAAACCCTTAAATTTCTGATAACCATTTCATAAAATTTCTTTCTCTCCCTCCTTCCAAGTCATTTTTCATAAAATTTTGCTCAAAATATAACAGTTACCTGTTAAACAAGCATAGTGGATTATCTGTGGTCGAGTTCAACTTAGTCATTCTTCCTTGAGCATTATTTTTTTTTTTTCTCTCCACCTCTTCAACATTGAACACGTTTAAACATAATTGTCCCGTAGAAAGTATTTTGGTGCTGAGACTCCCTCCTACTCTTAGTGGACAAGCCTGCACCCCAGAATCACATGGAAAAGCAGAAGCATGCACATGCAGCCACAGAAAGCCCACCTGACCTGCCACTCTCTTGAAGATGGAAACCTGGCAACAGATCAGGAGAGGGAAAATGTAGCCTGTCTCTACTGCACTATGCTTCTTTTATTATGTTCACCTTTTACCAAATCAAGATCTTGATTAAATGATTTTGATAATGCTATTTTTAAATAGAAGATTGAAAAAAATGTTTCTCAGATGACAGAATAATCAGTAGCCAGCTGGCTTTGTACACCGCAGTTGTCGCTACCACTGTGATATAAAGGAAAAGTAATTTAGCAATACGGGAAATACAAGGTCTTTCTCATGAAGTCCAAGAGGGTCAAACATGTAAATGTACACTGTGGCAGATTTCCACACAGTTAGAACCAGGGTTCATAAATAGAAAATAATGTAGCATTTCTATAATGTAATAAAAACTGCTTACAGGTGAAGTGATTATAGATAGCCAATAGAAAGATAAAAGTTGACACACACAAAACATTCACCACGCAATGCATATAATTGACTTTAGAGGAAAACTTACTATGGTCAATAGTTATGGAAAGTAAACAGAAGGCTTAAACCCTCCCTAAATCTTTTAAACATTATTGAGGTTACTAATTCCTGAAATTCAAGATGTAGTTGCATCTCTCAAAATATAATATACCAAATTTGAGAAATGTTACTCTATTTATTCAAACAAACTGAATGTCAACTCTGAGACTTAAGATAATTTTTAAGAACTTGAATTCCACTCAGAAATGCCTTTTTCAAAACAGAAATTTGAAACAAGGCAGGATATGACCTTTGTTCAATCAGAAAGATCCATGTGTTTATCTAGTCACAATAGACTAAGGTCCACACTGAGAATTCCCATCATGCACTCTGTGTTAACTTTGATTAACATGGGTTTTTCCTACCTTGTAAATCTCACTGCTCCCTTGATTAATTTCTAAACCTACTTACTTGCTAACTCTTAGACATACTCTACTAATTTCTAAAAATATAGATTATCAAATCCTATCAAAGTAATAAATCTGTTAAAGCAGAACCAAGTATGTGTAATGAAATTTAAAAAAAACAAAAAACTTTTATGTTCAGAAACTTTAGGGATCAGATTTCAGTCAGTTAAAGATAAAGACAGTTGGGATGGTAACAACAGTCTATCTCTAACTGTTTTCTCCTTCTCTAACAGTTATACATGTATTGTTGGGGAACGGAAAGAGATGCTTTTAACTTGAGCACGTTTAACACCATGAGGCACAGGCAGGACTTGATTTTAGGAGCAGTTAAGTGCTCTAGCTCTGGGGTCCAAATCCCAGCTCCATCTGAAGATTATTAGGCAAATTATTCATCCTCTCTTTGCCTCCATTTCCTCACCTGCGAAAAGGAGGTACTGCTTTTATTTGTGCATCATAGGGTTGTTATGAGGATTAAATGAAATATATATATATAAATATACACACACATATATATATACAAAAATAGATTAAGTGTCTTGAACATTTAAAACTCATGGTACTTTGTGGTTCTAAAGGAAAATGCAAACGGCCTCAGATATTGTAAAATTACAAAGTCACTATTGTATTTGTTTCTCTGATATGATTAATTGACCCACACTGTTTTTGTTCCCTATGCATATATCATCAGGAGATGCACAGTATAATGAATGAGCACGGGTTTTGAATTCTGGCATACCAGAAACTGAATCCAAGTTCAGACAGCCATGTGATCTTAGGCAGGTGATTTGAGCTCTCCAGACCTCTTCTGAGAAGTAAGAACACCAACATCTACCTTAAGATGTTATTGAAAGGGTTAGAACTAACGTGCCCAGAGCCAGGCAGAATGCCCGTAATACAGGAGGTTCAGAACAAAGGGCTGCTATTATGGTTACATCACAGGAGTGTGGTTTGGAAAATGGAGAAGTACCACAAACCTAGGGTATTAAATAACACGAATTTCTTCTCTTACATTTCTGGAGGTCAGAAGTTCTAAATCAAGGTGTTGGCAGGGCTGTACTCCTTCTGGAGGCTCTAGGAAAGAATCTGTTTCCTTGTCCTTTCTAGCTTCTAGAGTTTGCGCACATCCACTGCCTTGTGGCCCTTTCCTCCATTTTCAAAGCCTGTAGCATAGGGTTTTTTTTTTTTTAATATAAGGACCTTTATGACTGACACTGGACTCAGTTACATAATTGAGAATAACTCCCTCATCTTAAGATCCTTAACTTAATCACCTCTGCAAAGTACCTTTTGCCATGCAAGGTAACATAATTGGAGGTTGTGGCCATTAGGACATGGACATGTTTAGGGGTGGGGAGCATTACTGTGCCTCCCACTCATGGCATATGTGAGTCCCCAAGCTCTCATCCCACCATAAAGCGTGCTCAGTTCAGGTAGAGCTGTTCCTTTGCATTCTATGTTCATATCTTCATATAGTCGCAAGTATCCTTTTCTTAGGAGCTGGATGGACTCGGGCTTCCAATGGAAGGCAGTCACGCTGTTCAGAGGCCTCTCCTGCAGTTCCTCCTCCTCCTCATCATCATCAAAAATATTGACAAATTGTAATACAGAATATGGCTGCATAACCAGAAGCATAAGGATCCAGCAAGGAAGGTAGAGGACAGGCTCTGTGTAAAAATAACTAAGTAGACGAAGTAATATTTATAGAACACTCACCATGTGCCTAGCGGGGCTCTAAGTACTCCATATGCATTCTCTCCTTTAATCCTCCGAACTGTCCAATGAAGTAGCTAATACGAGTTAATCCTGCCTTTAAGTCCCTTGCCCAACTTTCAGATGGCAGGTAGAGGCAGGTGAGAGGCTTGGCTTTAGTCATACTAAGCACAGCCCCATAGCAACATATCAGAGATATATTTATAATCCAGTATAAATAAATGAGAAAAAAACAAGGTAATGCATAATCATTAAAATGACTATCAATATCAAGATTCCCGCCAAACAGATTTTATACATTTTACTTGCTACTGCATCTCTTGGAGGTAATGGTGTTATTTTGCATCTTCCTACAGAAGGCCATTCTAGGAAAGTCAGCCTCAAATTATGCAGGGACATTTCGTGCTACCTGTCTTGCAGTTCTGAGCCATGTTGAGACTTTGTAAATGTGACCTGTAGATGGCACATGGCTGAGTTTGCTCTGCGCGCGTGCACACACGTACTTGATGCGCTCACATTAGTACACGCTGCAAAATGTGTTTTAATGAGGAACAGTTGGTCTGGTTCTGCTCGAATAAAAGATATCCCTGTAAGAGAGTTGCCACCTGTCTTCCCATCTTGCAGTGCAGCTTCTAAATGAGTTCTTCTGTCCCTGACACCTGCAGGTGTTGCCAGGGCCCTGTAATCGCATTCCGTGTGCCAACTCCCCTCCTCAAATTGACAAGACAACCCTGTCCCTGTGCTTCATGTCATTACCAGATACCAGGACATACAGGGGATTAAGGAGACCAAGCTATCTTTCTCCATTATTCTTCCAGACATTCCTCAAATTGGGAGCATTTTATTATCATATAACTAGGAGTGCCGGAGTACCCAATTATCTCTAAAACAAAAATGTTAGTATTTTCTAGTTCTCGAAGTCTATGTTAAAGAAACTGCTACGTGCATAGTCCGTCAGCATTATAGGTACACTGGAATGTAACAGGATAAACACATTGAAGTTGGAATGAATTATGCCTTTCCATTTATTTTGGAAAAACAGTTACATCTTAAGGCCTTTGTCACACACTCACATGATGAGAGCACAATACTGTTAGCTTTTCTGTATCACTTTTGGGAATTAGCAACTCTACCTCAGACTTTATTCATATGAAATTGTTCCCTCATCCCCTCACCCCAAGAGTGTACTTGCTATCAGGTCATTAAAATTGCAAAGAAAAAATTTTAAATTTGAGCATACACACAAAAAAACACTCTAATCTTAATATCATGGAGGGGTTTTTATTTTATTTTGGTGATAGCAAAGTAAACATAGGGCTTTGCTAATAAGGCTGAACATAAATTATTAAACTATCCACTGTACCATCAAATGCATTTCTGATTATATTCTGAATAATTTTGCCTTGACATCCACCAAAGGAATAGATCTGATGTGCCCCTGCATGGTCTCAACGATCCCTCTCTTCTGGAATGCCCAACCCTCGGACTTGCACTGCGCCAAATAAAAGAAAGAGATAATCATATCAAAACCCAAAGCTCAGCATCTGCCCATCACCTAGTTATTACTTTCTGTAAGACTTCATTTCATCTGACTCTAGAGATGTGAAAACAACTCTTAAGCTCTGAACTTATTTTAATGGCTTCAAAACATTTCTTAAGTGTAAATTTTTCTCATGGCTCAGAGGCACTGTTCGAGCTTGAAGTGCAAGCTAACAGGGATTAAGAAAGAAATGTCTGATAGCTCATGTCGCAAGAAAAATTAGAGTTTAGAACAGACTTTTTTTTTTCCCCACTGAGCCTGAGCATATGGGCTATGCGGAAAACGTACTGAAATCAAATATGTGACCCAATGCAGGGAAATGCTCTTAAAACATACGTTATGGGCCGGGCGCGGTGGCTCACGCCTGTAATCCTAGCACTCTGGGAGGCCGAGGCGGGCGGATTGTTTGAGCTCAGGAGTTCGAAACCAGCCTGAGCAAGAGCGAGACCTCGTCTCTACTAAAAATAGAAAGAAATTAATCGGACAACTAAAAATATATAGAAAAAATTAGCCAGGCATGGTGGCGCGTGCCTGTAGTCCCAGCTACTTGGGAGGCTGAGGCAGAAGGATCGCTTGAGCCCAGGAGTTTGAGGTTGCTGTGAGCTAGGCTGACGCCAAGGCACTCACTCTAGCCCGGGCAAAAGAGTGAGACTGTCTCAAAAAAAAAAAAAAACATACGTTATGCAGTACAGTATACTATCAGAAAAGAATCTCACCATCTCCTGATTTTGAAAAGTTTGCTTTGAATACAAAATTATAAGGTATTTCTATACTTACATTTTAATCCCTCAAACACAAACTCAAGGAAGCATCTCTAAAAGTCAGCATCCCTGTAGAAACTGCTGCATCTGTCCTTGATAATAAGGAATAAACAAAAGCATCTCCTCAGTCACTGTAATGCCTTCTCAACCTCCAGTTGTGGGCTTCTTTCTGAATGCCTTCATGTTTAACCTTCTTCATCTTTCTTTAGCTTAACACCAAACAGCCATTCAAATGAGCTTACATTTTCCTAATTTTGCGCCTATTACATTCACAAAAACAAGGGAAGGGCGTAGTAGGGCAGAAGAATCAGATCTAGAATTAATAACAGCATAAAAACCTTTGCCAACAGTGATGCACTATCATTTGTTTATACATAACTTTTCCAGTTCCACAAAAAATGAGTGGTGGTAACCTTTGCTAAAGAGGTATGTCATCAGAGGTCTGGCATCTTAGCTGGAGATACATTCATTTTTACTGCTTCCTTCCTCATTGGTATTTAAATATTTTTATCCAAAGAAAAGGCACATAGAGAAGGTTCTCTTACTACCTACACTTAAGGAAAACCCAAGTTAGTTATTGTGAACTAAAATAAAATTTTAAGGCTCACCCCCCCACCGGCTGACTAAGCGGACCCCCTCGTGGCCAAAGAAATACCCTAAAACTAAATTGCCTGCCAGCAGGAAGGAGGTCAGACATGCCTTATCATGCCCCCCTCCCTTCTTGGGGACATCCTTTATAACCCACTAACAGGCCTAAGGGTATGCAAGACAAACCTGCAGGTCCTCAATTTACACAACAAATCTATGTCCAATAGCTTATCTCTGATAAAGAGCTCCTTATGTTGAAACATTCCAAGCCTTTAGACAAAGCTTCATGTCTTTAGCCAATTACAGGCCAAAGAATCTTTTAACCCACCTATAACCTGTAAGCCCCTGCTTCGAGATGGCCCACCGTTTTGGGCCAAACCAATGTATGCCTCCCACGTATTGATTTATGACTTCACCTGTAACCCCTGTCTCCCTAAAATGTATAAAACCAAACTGTAACCCAACCTCTGCGAGTCCACTGCTCAAGGCCTCTTGGGCGTGGCTCCGGGTCATGATCCTCAAATTTGGCTCAGAGTAAATCTCTTTAAAATTACTTTACAGAGTTTGGTCTTTTTTTCCGTTGACATTATTTACTGGGTCCAAGTTTTGAAATTACTATAGAACTTGTCATGTAAGTCTCTTGCTAACTAAACATTAGCCACATATGTATGAACAAGTACACGTGCACATGCATGCACACATACATGCACACACAAAGAGAAGGCCTTGACATAAAGAAGGACCCAAGAGGCACACTTAGAAGTATGAAGGATGCAACCATAGCATTCATGCAGAAATCTGAATTCCTCTATTCCGAATAGGTGACTGGAGATAAGCATCAGTACAAACAAAAGCTGCTCCACGGCTGTGGCAAAGCTAAAGAAATGAAAAGTGAATTGGGTCAAAATGCTTCACTGATGATGAAGTCCTTTTGATGATCACTTAAACCACAACCGAAACCATTCTCATTCCATGGAGTGCACACAGGAAGCAGTGAACTAAGATGTTGACGAACATAACAATTGGGTTTATTCAACTTAATCTTCAAGTTATCAATTCAACTCAAAATAATTGTTCCTAAAGGTTTCCTTCCAACTAAGTAACCATGAGAGTGTTGGCAGATGTTTGGTTTATATTTTAAATGAAAAAGAAGCCACGTGTGATGTTAACTGTTATTACAATGCAACCCTCTCATCCTGTTCTAAGTATCATTTTCAATGACACTGGAAATATGGTTTTAGCATCATTGAGCTCCATGAACTGCATAAAATGAATAAAGGAGATGGCAGGTACTTTATTCTGTCTTAAAGAGTCTCATAATGATAAGCTAACAGGTAAAATGTTTCCTAAAGATCACCATGATGGTTATTCAGCTTGGAAAATGCAGATAAATTAGTTAGGAAAGATTACTTGGTGTATACAGTTGGCCCTCCATATCTGTGGGTTCCACATCCATAGATTCAACCAAGCACTGATTGAAAATACTTGGAAACAAAAATTCCACAAAATTACAAAAAGCAAAACTTGAATTTGTCACATGCTGAGTACTTTATTGAATCCACATGAATGAAGTGATAAGTAGGCACTGTAGTAGGTGTTATAAGTAATCTAGAGATGATTTAAAGTATACAAGGGTGTGTGTGTAGGTGATATGCAAATACTGCACCATTTTATATAATGGACTTGAGCATCTGCAGATTCTGGTATCCACAGAGGGTCTCCTGGAACCAATCCCCCACGGATACCAAGGGATGACTGTATATATCATAATTACACTACACTCAACCCAAGCACCTGAAGAAAGATCACATCTCTACCTATTTTCCTATCAATCTCTCAGTTCTATTATCCCTTCGTCCAAAAATCCATTCCACGGCATGCCCATTCTCCCTTTCTACTTTGAATACAAATAGTTTTTAAGAAGTAAAAAATAATGGTCGTATTGAACATCACTTAAAATAACTGGGAAGATTAATATTAAAAGATTTAATTACTTATATTATTCTACACACGTGTGGTAGGCAGCCCCCAGTGATCCTCACCTCCTGGTATCCCCACCTTTATGTAAACCTTCCCCTTGACTATGAGCTGAACTTATTCACTTGCTTCTAATTAATAATACTCGACAAAAATGACAGATGTTGCTTCTGAAATTAGATTACAAAATACGGTAGCTTCCATCTTTCTCACTCTCTGCTGGCTCGCTCTGAGGGAAGCCGGCTGCCACACCGCGACCTGCCCTGTGCAGAAACCCACCCGAGAAGGAATGGAGGGAGGCCTCTGACCACCAACCAGTAAAGGATTGAGTCCCCAGGGAAACAGCCCATGAGCGTGAGAAGCAGATCCCCAGCTGAGCCTCGGGATGAGACTCCACCGCTCCCACCTGGCTGCCACCCTGACCGCAGCCTAAGGAGAGGCACTGAGCTAGGCTGCACCCGGATTTCTGACCCACAGAAGCTGCAAGGTAATAAATGTTTGTTGTTTTAAGCTGCTAAGTTTTGAGGTGATTTGTTACACAGCAATAGATAACTAATACAAGATGCCAAGGAGAGGGCTATAAACCGATTGACACGCATGTGGAAACTGGACTGTAACGGAGGCATGGCAGAAAGGTAGGAAAGATAAGACTGCCAATAAACTTCTCTGAAACAATTGGTTACACACACATAAAGCAATGAAATTTAACCCCTACCTACCATTCTCAAAAATCAATTCCAGGTAGATTAAACACTTACTTGGCAAAGGCAAAACTTTACAACATGGAAGGAAAACCTGTCTATAACCCAGAAGGTAGGGACATACTTCTTAAACAAATCACAAAAATATACAAAGTTTTTAAAAAGGAGGTTAAGACAAGTCAAAAACTGGGAAAAGACAGTTGCCTCACATATAGCTGACTTTAGACTACATAAAGAAATCCTAAAAATCAATAAAAAGGTATCAGTACAATAGAACAAAATGGGCAAAAGACTTTATATAGACTTTTCACTGAAAAGAAAACCTGAATAACGGCCGGGCACGGTGGCTCACGCCTGTAATCCTAGCACTCTGGGAGGCTGAGGTGGGTGGATTGTTTGAGCTCAGGAGTTCGAAACCAGCCTGAGCAAGAGCGAGACCCTGTCTCTACTAAAAATAGAAAGAAATTAATAGGACAACTAAAAATATATAGAAAAAATTAGCCAGGCATGATGGCGCATGCCTGTAGTCCCAGTTATTTGGGAGGCTGAGGCAGGAGGATCGCTTGAGTCCAGGAGTTTGAGGTTGCTGTGAGCTAGGATGATGCCACAGCACTCTAGCCCAGGCAACACAGTGAGTCTCTGTCTCAAAAAAAAAAAAAGAAAACCTGAATAAATATATACAGGAAACCAGTAAATATATCAAAAATGCTTAACCTCACTTGTAATTAGAGAAATATAAGTTAAAAACATAGAGAGATACCAATTCATATACACATACACCAGGTTGGAAAAAGCAGAAAACCTAACAATATCAAGTTTGGGTGACAACATGGAGGAACCAGAATACTTTGACACTGCTGCTGTTCATGGTATACATTAAATAGCTACTTTGGGAAATAGGGGGGCATTATCTGGTAAAGTGGGGGCTATGGGAGCTGAGCACACTGTCCAACCCAGCAAGGTGAGCAGGTCTATACAAACCTACCCAAAAAGGCTAAGAGAGCTGACAGGTCAAAGAAAGAGGCTGACAAATCCAGTTTCTCAGAAAGAAACATTTAATAGGAACTTACAAACAGAAGCCAGGTCTCAGGTACCCACAAGATGGTGGACCCCCACACTGTTACCACCTCCCAACCCCCTGACCCAAGGGCTTATATACCATAGGGAGGGGGCATGTGTGTTTCAGAAGGAATGTGTAGGAAAACTGATATAACATCAAGGTTGTTTTGCTATAAGGGCAGGATTTACAGTAACAGTAAGGTAGAAATCTTAGAGGCATTCCCGGAACTGGGGTTAATCAGAAGTCCACATGGTGGATTAACATCCAAGATGGAGTTGCTTTAGCCTCCACATCCCATCATGGCTCATGGGATGTAAGTCAGAAGCTCCAGCAGAGTTTGGGCTAGAGATGGGAGTGGGAGAGGGGTTGGTCAAAGGTAGAAAAAGTGGCCCAGGATGTGGGGCTCAAGACCTGTGTTGGGGCTTCCTGAGAATATTAACTCTCCAACTGTCTCCCTAAAAAATTCTTTTCTTAGATGGGCCCCAGTAACTAACCTACTCTTCAACACCGCACTTCCTAAGTTGTTCCCCACCCACCTATCCTCACCTTTTTAAAAATGACTGGCCAATGTGGAAAATAGATGGGACATAAGTAGCCACTTGACTGTCAGTACACACTTTCTCATTTTTTACTTGAATTCTATGGGATAAAATCAGTACCTATGTTACTTTCCTATTGTTGCTATAACAAATTACCACAAACCAAGTGGCTTAAAACAATACAAATGTATCATTTTATAGTTCTGGAGCTCAGAAGTCAGCAACAGGTCTCAAAGGGTGAAAATCGAGTGAGGTGTGGCCTCCCTCCAGAAACCAGAGGCTGAGGGGAGAATCCACTTCCTTGCCTTTTCTAGCTTGCATCCTAGGCCATGACCCCTTCTATCTTCAAAGCCAGCATCCCCATCACTCTGACTTCTGATTCTCCTGCCTTCCTTTTTCACTTGTAAGGACCCTTGTGATTATATTGGACCCACCTGGATAATCCAGGATACTCTCCTTAAGGTCAAATGATTAACAAATTGAATTCATCTGCAACCTTAATTCTCTCTGCCATGCAATTTAACAGACGCACAGGTTCCAGGGATTAGAATGTGGACATTTTGGAGGTGGGGGGTGTTATTCTGCCTACCTCAGGCCCCAAGGGTGATAAATTTTGATTTGTTGGGTACAACTATACCTCAGGGAAAAACATCCGCTCTCTAGAGTACTTGAAGACGTTTCCTCATAGAAAAGACGAGGAGAAGGTCCCTTATCTTCCACTACCTTTTAGATTTCAGTTTCTTTTTCCTAGATCCAGCCCTTTTAGCTTTACACCTCAACATCTAAAAACAAGACACTGAGTTGTACAGCCGGAAGGATGAGATTTAAGATTGAAGCTAAATGTGATTTCTTGTGGGAATATAGAAAGAGGGTAGAAAGTTGCACAGATCACAGACCACAGCCTACAAAAGCCAAGATTTCATAGGTTGTGGCAGAATGAATACATTAATTGTCCCAATTCTTCAGAACTCCTTGTACCTGTGCCTTCTTCCCACACCTTCGTAGTGCTGCCCTGGGTCTTGGCCATGCGACTTACTGGGCCAATAGTCTGTTATCAAACACGATGCACACAGACTTGAAAAGCACCTGTGTACATCTGTTTGCTGTTCTTGTTCCTCTGCTTTTATCATGAGAACATGCTCAGGATAGCCTGTTGTAGGATGAGACATGTGGAGCACAGCTGATTCACCCAAGCAGTCCCAGCCAAGGCCATCCAGATCCACCAACTGCCCGCAGAGCCTCCAGACATGTTAGTGAGGCCCCACCAAGATTAGAAGAGCTGCTGAGCTACCCCACAGCTCACTGCAGATGAGTGAGCCCAGTAGAAATCAGCTGAACCCCACAAGGTTTTGTTTGTCATGGCAAAAGATAACTGATATTATAGTAGCCATATATTTAGTTCCTCAATCCTTTTTAGTAAGGGGTATACATACGTCTCCAGAACAAATCTGTTCATTCATTTATTCATTCCTTCAACAGACATTTACTGAGTATTTGCTCCATGCCAGGCACTGTCCTCATCATTAAGAACACAGAAGTGGATGAAGCAAAGTCCCAGCATGCATGGAGCTTTCATTTTAGTAACTGGAGACAAACATGTAAATATTTATTATGTTTCATGGTAAATGTACCATGGTGAAAAACAGAGTAAGACTAGGGAGCACTAGGTTGTGGCAGATGGTGGGGACTTGTCATTTTATAGAGGGTTACCGAGGATGACCTCAGTGAGAAGGTGGTGTTTCAGCAGAGATCTGAATGCAGTGGATGGCAGCCATGTCACGTGGACATCAAGCAGAGGGACTGGCAGGTGGAAAGGCACTCTGGAGGGAGCAGGCCTTGTGTGTTCAGTTCAAGGAGCAGCATGGAGGCCAGGGTGACCGGCCCACTGTGCTTTAGGGGAGAAAGGTCCAGGCACTGGGCCCTGCAAGCCATTGTAGGATCTTTGGTTTTCTCTCTGAACATGCTGGGAAACCCTAGATCTTATTTTTTTTTAAGTTTTTATTTTACTAAAGTCTATATAGCGTAAGATTTACCATGTTAACCATTCTTAAGTGCACAATTCAGTGGCATTAATTACATTTACTATGTTGTGCAAACATTACCACTATTTCCAAAACTTTCTCATCACCCCAAATAGAAATTCTGTGACCATTAAGAAATAACTCTCCATCCCCACCCCCAGATAACCTCTAACCTACTTTCTGTCTTTATGAATTTGCATACTCTGGATATTTCATATAAGTGGAATCATGTAATATCTGACCTGTTTTGGTCTGGCTTACTTTGTTTTGCACAGTGTTTTCAAGGTTTATCCATGTTGTACCATGTGTCAGAACTTCATTTCTTTTTATGGTTAAATAAAATTCCACTGGGCCGCAGACCACATTTTGTTTATCCACTCATCTGTTGATGGATACTTGGTTGTTTCCATCTTTCGATTATTATGAATAATGCTGGTATGAACACTGGGGTATAAGTATCTGTTTGAGTTCCTGCTTTCAATTCTTTTGGGTATATATGTAGGAGCAGAATTGCTAGGTCATACGGAATGCTATGGTTTTGAGCAGAAGAGGGACACAATTTGGATTTATCTTCAGGGTAGAAACAGGGAGACCAACTAGGCAGGCTGTTTGTGTTATTTTCAGCTAATATAATACAGAGCGGGGAAAAAAAACCACAAGAATATTAAAGAGAAGAAGACTGCAGTGAACGGCACTATCCTGTACCATGGATGCTTTGTGATTGTTCAGAGAAACTGCCTCATATTGAGAATAAAAGAAAGTCAATGAAAAGTGGGGACTTAAAAGCACTATCACAAAGTATTTATTTTAGGTAACTATCCTTTACAAATGCTGTTGCTGCTTACAAATGCTTTATGCCCCAAGACCAATGACCAAGTCCTCTTCTCATGGTATATATGTGATCGGGGCAAAATATCCATGCCCAAGGACAAGACATTATTAGTATCTTGATTAACTGGGCCCCAAATAAGTCTTCACTATCACCTTGCCACCCATCCCACACCACCTATTCATTGATCACTTACTATGTGCCAGGTAGTGTTAGGTACTTTCTGTGCATTATCTCACTTCACTGTCAAAACCACCCTATCAAATGGGTCTATTATTCCCAATTTATAGATGAGAAAGTATATCTAGAGAGGGTAAGTGATCAGACAACAGTCACACAGTTAGTAAAGGGATAGAGACAAATTTCCAAACTCATATTCCCATCCAAAAACTCATGTGTGTAAGGGTACTCTATTCTTTTTAAATAGATGTTTTCAAGAAGGAGGCCCTGGGATCCAGGGAGGAAGGAAAGTGCTGATCTTGATAAAGTCAGCAATGATTGTTTGCTTTTATTGTCCTTTGAATCTCTCTCTAAAGAGGTGGCAAATGTGAAAAGTACAGCATCCTAATTTTATAGGTTGACTTCCTACCAGATAACTGTCCCAGATAAATGAATACTTCTGGTTCTCAGTCATTTAACAGAATTGCCTTTGGGAGATAGAAAGGAGAAAATTTGTTTCTCCAAAGTCCTTTAAATTTAGAACATTGCAAACTATGTTAGAAAACAAATATACTCTATTTTGTAAAGTATATTCCATTTTATTTATTTAAAAATAATGTTCTATTATTTTAGGTATAACATAAAGCCAATACTCTGTGATAGAAGAAACAGGCTGTCGCTTTCATCATTGGAAAGAAGGAAAGGAAACTAAAATTTATGGTCAAAAGCAAATCCTGCTCTAAAGTACTCAT
>NW_012137303.1:6123310-6124045 GCF_000956105.1 Propithecus coquereli
CTGCCCTGTGCAGAAACCCACCCGAGAAGGAATGGAGGGAGGCCTCTGACCACCAACCAGTAAAGGATTGAGTCCCCAGGGAAACAGCCCATGAGACACCAGTCCTCAGCACACAAGTCGCGTGAGAAGCAGATCCCCAGCTGAGCCTCGGGATGAGACTCCACCGCTCCCACCTGGCTGCCACCCTGACCGCAGCCTAAGGAGAGGCACTGAGCTAGGCTGCACCCGGATTTCTGACCCACAGAAGCTGCAAGGTAATAAATGTTTGTTGTTTTAAGCTGCTAAGTTTTGAGGTGATTTGTTACACAGCAATAGATAACTAATACAAGATGCCAGGGAGAGGGCTATAAACCAATTGACACGCATGTGGAAACTGGACTGTAACGGAGGCATGGCAGAAAGGTAGGAAAGATAAGACTGCCAATAAACTTCTCTGAAACAATTGGTTACACACACATAAAGCAATGAAATTTAACCCCTACCTACCATTCTCAAAAATCAATTCCAGGTAGATTAAACACTTACTTGGCAAAGGCAAAACTTTACAACATGGAAGGAAAACCTGTCTATAACCCAGAAGGTAGGGACATACTTCTTAAACAAATCACAAAAATATACAAAGTTTTTAAAAAGGAGGTTAAGACAAGTCAAAAACTGGGAAAAGACAGTTGCCTCACATATAGCTGACTTTAGACTACATAAAGAAATCCTAAAAATCAATAAAAAGGTATCAGT
>NW_012137303.1:6130780-6135439 GCF_000956105.1 Propithecus coquereli
AATGAAAAGTGGGGACTTAAAAGCACTATCACAAAGTATTTATTTTAGGTAACTATCCTTTACAAATGCTGTTGCTGCTTACAAATGCTTTATGCCCCAAGACCAATGACCAAGTCCTCTTCTCATGGTATATATGTGATCGGGGCAAAACATCCATGCCCAAGGACAAGACATTATTAGTATCTTGATTAACTGGGCCCCAAATAAGTCTTCACTATCACCTTGCCACCCATCCCACACCACCTATTCATTGATCACTTACTATGTGCCAGGTAGTGTTAGGTACTTTCTGTGCATTATCTCACTTCACTGTCAAAACCACCCTATCAAATGGGTCTATTATTCCCAATTTATAGATGAGAAAGTATATCTAGAGAGGGTAAGTGATCAGACAACAGTCACACAGTTAGTAAAGGGATAGAGACAAATTTCCAAACTCATATTCCCATCCAAAAACTCATGTGTGTAAGGGTACTCTATTCTTTTTAAATAGATGTTTTCAAGAAGGAGGCCCTGGGATCCAGGGAGGAAGGAAAGTGCTGATCTTGATAAAGTCAGCAATGATTGTTTGCTTTTATTGTCCTTTGAATCTCTCTCTAAAGAGGTGGCAAATGTGAAAAGTACAGCATCCTAATTTTATAGGTTGACTTCCTACCAGATAACTGTCCCAGATAAATGAATACTTCTGGTTCTCAGTCATTTAACAGAATTGCCTTTGGGAGATAGAAAGGAGAAAATTTGTTTCTCCAAAGTCCTTTAAATTTAGAACATTGCAAACTATGTTAGAAAACAAATATACTCTATTTTGTAAAGTATATTCCATTTTATTTATTTAAAAATAATGTTCTATTATTTTAGGTATAACATAAAGCCAATACTCTGTGATAGAAGAAACAGGCTGTCGCTTTCATCATTGGAAAGAAGGAAAGGAAACTAAAATTTATGGTCAAAAGCAAATCCTGCTCTAAAGTACTCATTCTTAAAATTCCCATGAAAAGAATTTAAATTTGCAAGATTATTATCAGTTTAAAAATGGGCTTTTGCAATCTGCTTATCGAGATGTCAAATGACTTCAAAGAGCAGGTTGAGTGGCTTGACTGGGATTTTTTTTAACCCTCGAAGACTATATTAATGTCCTCTGTTGAAGTAATACAAGATTTCAAGCTATTATGTAGGTTCCCTGCTTCTCGGCTTCCCAGCTTTTGGTGTAGAACTCATCCACTCCACCCTGCATATCACTGAAAGCCAAGTTCATTTGACAGATATGTGCTGAGCACCAACTATGAGGCAGGTACCGTGCTGGGGGCTGGAGCCAGTGGTGAGCAGACCAGTCACGGGAGCCCTGTCCTCATGGGCTTTCCCTCATATGAAAGACTTTTACTGTATTTACGTTCATGCTCAAAAACTTTCCCACATGTGTGGTACACAGTTCTAGTATTCACCCAGATCTACTCCTTTGTGTCTATACAGAAATATGTATTTTCCAGACTTTTGAAGTTAGGCGGGGCCACGTGAATAGTTCTGGCCAATGGGTATGACTAGAAGTACCATGTGCCACTCCCGTGCTGGTGCAGTGAAAAGCCTGGTTTGACAGCAGTTCTCTTTCTTTGCCATGGAGACATGCAGTCAACCTGGGTCCCGGAGTGACTCTGTAGAGCAGACAACCCCTGACTTTAAACTACCCACCAAATGGTGCCAGACACTTAGTGTGAACAGGAAACAAACCTTTGTTGTGTTAAGCCTGAGATTTCAGGGTTAATTTGTTACCAAAGCACAGCCTAACTTATCTGGGACTAAGACGTGCTTTGTCTAATGTGTTGGGTAAAAACCCTATTTAACTTCAGAACCCGGAGGTCCCACTCTTCATACTGAATGTTATTTCCCTCTGCCTTCCAACTGCCCACACTGCTTATGGATGCCGATATAAAGCCAGATTTATTCTGTGCATTCTGTCACCGGACTTTCACAAAAAATTTCCTTCTTCACTTGCCTTATTAAGTCTTTCTCACTTTGGAAGTCCAGTTCTAATCCCACCACATCCACAAAACCCTCTGTAGTGGAAACTGTTTGAAGACTCTCTCCACATTGACAGTTCCCGCTAATACAGATTCCAAAAACCATTTCCAGCCTTTCTGTCTCCAGGGTGCAAACACTAGACCCAGGTTCCACAATCAGGGGTAACATGTGAGACAGTGATTGGGAAGTAAGCTTCATGAGGAAGCAGACAGCGCTTGGGGCAGAGGCAACACCTCTTAACAGCAGCTCCTACATGGTTCTGGAAAACTCAGCCAAGATTATTCCCCGCTGTGCCTCCACCACCTCCTCCCCCCCTCCGCCCCGAGGCCACAATGGAAGAACAGTATTACCAGAAGAAGAGCCAGACCAAAATCTCATCAAAGATAAAAGCCACATTCATTATTTCTATCTCCAATATTTATTCCTGTGCCTAGATAATATTATGTCAATAAATGCTGAAACATATCGTAAGAAGCCAGCCGTTGCCTGCATGTTGTACACGTGAGTGATTCAAGCTCAGAGGCCTGATTCTTTCCTCTTGCCCTTAGCCGTCCCTGCTGTGGGAGTCTGCCTGTCGCTTTGTCTCATGCTCACTGCCCCTTCTGCCCCCTACCCCCAACGTGGGCAAAGGATACAGAGGTAGGGAAAATGCCTGCCCAATCCCACCCTATGATGCCTCTTTGTGGGTGTGCACCGCAGTGTAAACACCACTTTAGTGTGTTCCAGCTGCCCTAGGCCAGGCTAGAATAACAAACTGAGGTAATACACGTAAAAAGCCTCAATGCTAAGCGTATAGTAGAGGCTCACTAAATGGTAGCTATCATTATGATCAAAGCACAATTAGTTTCTTGGGGAATAACTGATGCATGCAATTCCCCTCACTATGCTCCAGCTACAACCTTCAGGAGGAGGAAATTATCATCAGTGGTTGTACGATTAGTGATGCAAGTGAAATGAAAGCTAATTGTTTAGCATCGCCTCACTCTGATGATACTTTGGATGGTACTCAAATTGGTACACAAAAGGTATTGTAAACACACTAAACACAGTTTGAACTGACATAATCTCACTAGTTCAGCTGCAATGTCCAATAAAATACAGCTCAGCAGCACAGAATAAAAGCTATGTATCCAGACTGTGGAATTCAAATATCCTAACTGGGCTTCAAAAGAAGCTAATGAGATGCAATATGAAAGAAAGAAATGCATCAAATATTAAATGTAGTATGGTTTTAATTGTTTGTGACACCGATTTAAAATATGGGCAATGAAAAATTCAGTCTTACATAAAGTTTAACAAGAAAAAAGGAACTGGAAGAACTGTTTGGGTTGGGTGCCAATATGGGGGGGGCGGGGTGGAAGGAAAAATAGGAAGAAGCACACCCTCATTTGCTTCTAGCATGGTTAGCTGATCTGTTTGAAATTAGATCCACTTTCAACTGTTTTAACTTAATTATTAAGCCATTTCTTAACCTCATGAATGCAGTTTTCATGTGCTTTCAAATCTGGCCCTGAACTAATAGACCCTTTCACTTCAGTGGTTCTGGAAATGAATGTTAGATGGAGAGGAAGGCATTTTAGTGGTGTTTTTCCAAGGGTCAAAGCTCTGAAAATATAGTATAGTTTGTACATAAAACTCAGTACACCTGAATATCCTGCTGGCCCTTTGTCTGGTAATGAGGCAAACCATGCTACCCTTGAAAACTTCTGTTTCCTTCCCAAGAGCAGTCGGCTGTGTTGGTCCTGAGCTATCTAACTGCTCAAGTGAATCCATTACTAGGATCAAAGTCCCAAGAGATGAGAAACAGGTGGCAGCCAGGCACCCTGGGGCAGCCTTCCCTTAACTTGTCAGACACAGAATGGCGGGTCCAGGTCTTCATTCTAGAATATTCTCTTTTAAAAAAGGCCCTAAAGAGGAAGAAATGTGTATCAATCGGCAGGAACAGCCAATTATAGGAATGTCACTGGAATCTCTTTCCTTTAACTTGTCATTCTCATTATGTGGAGGAACCTTGGGAGCTGACCTGGTTTCATGCGCCATTTTGTCAGAAACCAATGGCAGATGGATACAACATTTGAAATGATAAAATATTGTACAATTTTTACTTCACTGATTAAGGTAAAATAATGCCTTGGCATGTATCACACATTAGTAATGATAATAGTAGCCAACATGGATTGACTGCTAAGTCATGTCCATGTATACCCCATGCAGCAGGTACTACTATTATCCCATTTACAGATGAGAGAAATGAGGTGGAGAAAGAATGAGTAACTTGCCCAAAGTCACATTTTTTGTAAGTGGTAGAACAAGGATTCAAACCCAGGTAATCAGAATCTGCAATCCAGGTTCTTAATTGCTATACTATATTGTACGGTGAAAAACAATAGAAGCAAAGTAATTGTGAAAAAATTAAAGTTAAAAAAACAAAATAAAAGCCAGGAAATCACTGCTTTTTAAAGCTATACTTATTAAATCCTTTCATCAAATATTTAATATGCCTACTATACATCAGGCACTTTGGCCACATTATTTGATTTAATCCTCTGAGAATTGGTTATGTCCATTTTACAAATGAAGACATTGTGATTCAAGAAAGTTGTACATGGGCCGGGCGCTGTGGCTCACGCCTGTAATCCTAGC
>NW_012137303.1:6139088-6142237 GCF_000956105.1 Propithecus coquereli
CCTCCCAGAGTGCTAGGATTACAGGCGTGAGCCACCGCGCCCGGCCAGCAGAGAATTTTTTAACACAGTATTTTGCTTTAGATGCTTTGGGCTTTCTATTAATAGATTTCTTTACAAAGTGTGTGTGTAAGGGGATTATCATTCTAGAAAAACTCAGGAAAAGCCTAGAAAATTCAGAAAGAGAGAAATTCTTATGGGATTGGTTCTCTGGCACTAAACACATTATTCTGATAGAGAAGCACCCCTCCCCCACCAAATACAACGTGTGCTGCATAATCCTGGTTCAAATAGCTACCGAAAGAAGAAAATCGTTAGTACCAAGGTAGTCCTCAGAGTCTGTTCTTTCTAGATGCAATTAAATTTAGGGAGAAAGGAGAATAACCACTTAGTAACTATTTACTTTGTGCTAGGAATGGTATTAGGTGGCTTACATGCACTACTGAATGTATTCCTTTCATCAACACTATGAGGTAGACATGATTATTCTCATTTAACAGACTAAAGGTCTGAGGGGTCAGGTGCCCAGGGTGAATTGGTGAGTCCAGATGCAAACCCACGTCTACCAGACCCCAAGGGCATACATCCACACCACGTGAAGCTGATTTCCCCATTCAAGAGTTTCGGCACCTTTATCGGCTATCAAAAAGCTCAACATGCCTGAAACATGATTATAACTTCTACCATCTACTTGTAAATCCTACAAAAACGAAAGTTGTTCTCTTCCTGCTTAATTGTTTTAGTTCATATGGTCAGCAAAAATATGTGTAATAGCAGGATAAATTCATTAAACAATGCCTTTTGACCCCAATGAGTTGGGCATATCTTTTAAAAATAACAAATAATAATGAAGAGTAAATGTTCATTAATTTACAGGACGTCACAATGGTGATAAAAGACTTCCCTGTTTCTCTTCATGTAAACACCCAAATCAATATTCCTAACCCTTGGCCTCATGGATGCTATAAGACTACTTCTAAAGACCCGGTGGACCAGCAGCCAACTGACCTTTTTCCCCACCTTACCTAGGACTTTAGGGCCATCCTGGCTCAGAGTCAGGTTGGTGGCTGAACTGACAACACCATTTTCTAGACTAGAATAAGGCGGGGAGAGTAGAAAGGCTACTCCACAGAATTTAAACGGGGCTTCCCTTTTAGAAAGTAACACTATAGTTAAAGAACTAATATGGAGGGATACTACTTTTCCTTATTTATATATTATTAATGATGATGTTTTAGAATAATACCCTTTTCAATAGGCACACATGAAGGAATTAAGCCAGGCAGGGTCCTTGAAATAATAATTTGCCCACCACTGCCACTTGTTGAGAAACCCTTTTCACTGTGGCAATCTAAAACCAACCTTGTAAAACACACTATGTAGAAAATTCAATAATAAAAAAAGGACAATTTCTTTAGAAAATTCCTAAAGTATTAGCTAACATATCAAAAGCCAAATCTCTATAGCAATTATTTATTCATTTATGACACAGAGTCTGGCTCTGTCACCCAGCTGGTGTGCAGTGGTGCAATTATAGCTGTTACCTCGAACTCCCAGGCTCAAGTGATCCTCTCTCCTCAGCCTCCTGAATAGATGGCACTACAGATGCGTGCAACCACATCTGGATAATTTTTAAAATTTTTGTCGAGGTGGGAGGGTCTTACTATATTGCCCAGGCTGGTCTTGGACTCCTGGCCTCAAGTGATCCTCCCGCTGTGGCCTCCGAAAGGGCTGCAATTACAGTTATGGGCCACCACACCCAGCCTCTAGCAATATCATTTAAATGCTAGATTACACTGTTCCTTCCTGGCTATCCATATGAACCCCTAAGTATGATTTAAAAAAAAAAATAACAAAAATTAATGCTTATGCTTATCAAGTTTTAGCGTTCTCTCCTGGTTGCACAGGCTGACACACCTGGCAGAGTTTTGACAAAAGCTAGTCTGTATCATTCTGTTTGGGGTTGGATGGCTGTTCGTGTAGATCCTTCACATGCACTTGTCAAGCACACGCGAGGTGTCACTCCTATCGGACACGAGAGTCCAGCACCACAATCAGTGAGAATGTAGATAACAGTACCCTTTGTTGCTATTCCCAAAGTCAAGCTGTACTTCCTTTATTTTAATGAATATGCCCTTGCAATTTAATTTGAGGGAAGAGATAATAAATAAACTAAAACAATTTTGGAATTACATGGCCAGATAAATATCAGTTATCTTTTTTCCATATGTTAAATCATTGCTATATACTTTCTTTTTTTTTGAGCACTTAACAATTGTGTTGGAGAAAGGACATCAAATGATGCTTAGAAATGTGATACACATTTTCATTTCACACTCCATCAGCTTTTACAACTGTAGCTCAATGAAATGTAAGAGAGAGCTTGGCAAACAGCCATATTTACCAAGGTATAAAATAGGGGTCAGGTTACTTTTTTATAGAAAGAAAAAAAATGTTTAATTTTCACTCCCATGACTAAAGTAGATATCCAGCTAACACCCTACAAAAAGGCACCATAACCACATATACGACATGGTTTAGTGCCTGTTCAACTGTACGTTTTTACTATATTATAAACAGCTTTGTAAGGCAAGAAAACACTCCTTTCCTCATCCCTTTCCCTCAGGAGCTACTGACACAGAAACATACTGGATCAGATCATCTTCGATGCTAAATCTTCCACCTGCAAATAATGGCTTTTACCCTCTGCTTCTAGCCTGGAAGAAGAAACAGCTTATTCCCTTTATAGGCAGAGAAGCAAAGCTATAGGCATCAGCAAAAACACATCTTTCTAATTCAGATTTCAATCTGTCAGAAAGGATTAAAGCCTCATGCATACATAAAAAGGGAACTATAAATGATAACAGAAACATGGTCTGGAATCACTGTGCTTCCACAGCTGCCATTTTACTAGCAGGGTAGAGAGGAAAGCATCTTTTACTTACCTTTGTTAAACCTGAGACTTCTCCCTTTGCTAACGGTTTGCTGATGGATGGCGTGTATACTTTGGCGTCCGATACTGGCTGCCCTTTCATAAAATGTTTTCCTGATTCATAGATGTCCACTTCAACCATTTTCCCCATGAATGAGGAGTTCTTTGGCACTAAAACCTTGAAAAAAAATTTTCCCAGAAGGCTTAATTTTTAAAAATA
>NW_012137303.1:6142287-6143299 GCF_000956105.1 Propithecus coquereli
AGGATTGCTTGAGCCCAGGAGTTTGAGGTTGCTGTGAGCTAGGCTGACGCCACGGCACTTACTCTAGCCCGGGTAACAAAGCGAGACTCTGTCTCAAAACAAACAAACAAACAAACAAAAAAACTATATACTGAAAAATGATCAAGATGATAAATTTAATATTATGTGTATTTTGCCACAATTGAAACACAAAAACACAGGCTTCAAAGTTGGTAAGATCTGGATATAAATCCTGACTTGCCTCGCCCACTTTTTAATTTTGTGATTCCAGTTGAGTTATTTATTGAATTACTGATGCTCAGATTTCTTATCTGTGAAATGGGGATAATAATACCACCTTCCTCACAGGGCTATGAGGATATGAATGCAGGCATGTATGATATTTGGCCCATAGCAAGCACTCCGTAAATGTTGATTTTGGGTCACAGCAGCAGGCATGGAGAATCTAGCCAATGGCAATTACACGTAATTATTTCTAGATCTGATAATGTATTGTGATTCTGTTTTTAAAAGGAATCTTCATCTTTTAGAGATATTTACTGATATATTTCTAGATGAAATAAAATGATAAATGGGATTTCCTTCAAGATAATCAGGGTAGGGGGAACAAGGGTCACATAAGAGCACCGATGTCCTAAGATTGGCTATGGGCTGACAACTGTCAATGGTGTGGATAATAGGTATTCTCTTTACTTTCATATATGCTTAAAAATTCTCATACAATTTCCATAAATAGATTTCCATAATAGAGTTAAACAAAAACAAAAAAAAATCATTGATCCCAATCTTTGATGATGGCTCTCAGATACTTTTTCTTACTATTGAATGGTCATGGATTTGGTACAGCTGACACTAGAGGTCCTGTCTAGCCATAGATTTTCTTCAGGTGGAATGACTGAACAGCACAGTAATTTTTCTAGGGAAACCTCGTTGTATAAAAAGATCATCACAATTAACAGGTTACTACAAAATTAGGTTGCATGTGAGAGCATGATAACAATATCAATGCTCT
>NW_012137303.1:6146881-6157551 GCF_000956105.1 Propithecus coquereli
GCCAAATTAATATGTTACCATTAACTAAAGTCCATACTTTATTCAGATTTCCTTAGTTGTCCCTTAGTGTCATTTTTCTATTCTGGGATCCCATCCAAAGTGGGCTCTATCTTCCAGATGCTCGAGGACATGGGGACCCTGTAGAAGGGAAGGCATTTCTGGGAGCAGCTCCTGGGCTGGGGACAGCGTCTTCGCCTGCAGGACTGCCTGCTGTCCTGAGGCATGGGGAGAGCAGACCTGAAAAATCCCCCAACAATTAGGCCAGGCCTTTGATATTCTGCTCCTGGCTGTCCCATGCACTGAAGAAAACTGAGACAATACTGATGAAAGCCTTATACTTTTCATAATTTCCCAGTTAGCTGTCAGAGTAATGGTTTGAGTAGACACTTCAAATAAAGGCCTATGTGTGTGTATCTGTGTGTGTGTGTGTGTGTGTGTGTGTGTGTGTGTGTGTACGCATGCGCATTTAAAAGCAACCTTTTCAATAACCCAAAACATTGGTGTTTGGAGCTAAATGACTCCCCTAACTGATAGCTTTCATTTATTAATGTGTTTATTTATTTTTGCTCTGTTAAAAAAAGCATGTCTGTCAGTCCTAAGAGCCTACCTCCACACGGAACCAACCATTCTGACGGTACTTTGGCTAGCTCACAGGAAACTGTCAGATGGTCTCTTTCCACCCGAGATTACTGATAAAAGTACTTGTTTACCTCGAGCAAATGTTCCTCCTCCTTTGGGGCTTATAGGTAGTCTGTATGCGTTATGTCTGCCTCACACTCCTGTTTTAGTGCTGCAGCTACTTGCCAATCTTTTAAAGTTAGGATCCAAAATAAATAGACCAATTCTAATCCAGTAATACTTTGATATCTAGATACAATCTTCACCTCTGGAACTCATCTTATTTAGAAAAAATAATTCCTGTGAAATCTTTGATATGCTTAGTTGTAGAGACAGAAAAGTCACATGAGAGCCAGAAGTTCCACAGCCAATTTCTCTGAGAGGCAAAACTGGATCTTGGTCTTTCTGGGTTTGATTTTTATGACCACTGAGCACACTGCTTCATCAAAGTATAGGAAAAAGGTCACCTGGGTGGTGAATTACTCACGGCAAGCAAACGAGCTAAAAGAGCTTTAGTATTAGGATATGAAAGCCCTTTTAAATCAGTTTTTATAAAATAAGAAAATCTCTAGAGCAAACTATCCCTGGGAGATTTGGTACTATTCTGGGGGAAAATAACCCTCCTTGATCTGCTGCCTTGATCTGAATGAAGGGCTCAGTGTTTTTTTCCTCCTCCAGTTTTAATAATTGGAAAAAGCCCGACTGCTTTAAATTGGAGGAAACAGCTAATGAGGCATGCCACTGCCTTTAAAATGAAGGGAAAAAAGTTTCCTGCTGAGGCAAAAACCCAGATGGCAAGAGAAAGGAGAGGGAAGAGGCGACCAAAATACCATCAAGCTCCTCCCCAGGGCTGAGCAGAAGGTTGGCCTGAATAGGAAAATGGCTCCTTGGAGTATGTTAATGAGACGGCAAATGGGGAAGAGACTCAGCCCAAACAGGGAGTGTTGGGATCTTCCCCATGTGAAGTCTTTCCTGGGTACAGAGCACAGCACGTTTAATCTGGCCTTTGAAAAGCTCCCCCCACGTTTCCTGGGGACCCAAGGTGCAGTCGGAGATGGTTCCACGTGGAAGACGAA
Source organism: Propithecus coquereli (assembly GCF_000956105.1). Classification (NCBI taxonomy): domain Eukaryota; kingdom Metazoa; phylum Chordata; class Mammalia; order Primates; family Indriidae; genus Propithecus; species Propithecus coquereli. Next base: position 6,148,576 of record NW_012137303.1, read on the forward strand.
TGCTGGAGGCCGCCTCAGCCCCTGCTTTCCTGCGTTCTAGCGCAGGCGGCCTGTGCCCCTTGCCTTCCCTCACCCAACTTGCCCTCCCTGGTTTTAAGAGCCCTCCCAGGCTCTACTTCCACCCATGACCCATAGAAAAAAATCTTCACTTTTTATCTGATGAGAAAGGAACAAAAAAGTAGGAAAACCGATTTGATTTTAAGAAAAGTTAATCCAGTCCAGAATGACTCAGGAAAATCCCTACATCCCCACGAGAGTCTCCACCCAAGAGGGCATATCCCATCTCCTCCTTTGCCCTTGCTAGGATCTACACCTCTGAAGGAGACATCTGTTTTCTTTAGTCACTTTTGAATTGCTTTCCCACCTGGAGGACAGCAATCCCACATGCTGAAACAGAAGTCAGGTTGCTGTGGGGCAAGGCAGGCTAGTGTAGGTGGGCAGGGAAGGAAGGCTAGTCAGCGGGTAGCCCCTAGGGATGGCTTCCAAAACTCTCAAAGTGAAGTTGGTTCAATCCTCATGCTGGTCTGCACAGTTGTTTACACAGTTTGAGTCGAGTCCAAGGAACAGACTCTTTTTCCTCTATTCCCAGCATTTTTATCGAGGTAGAAGTTAAAAAAACAAATACTAAAACTAAAGAAAAATGAAAAACCAACTAACCAACCAACCATCTAAAAAAAAACTGTACGGGTGATGTGCTGGTGAGAGGAAATCCCTGCCCTGTCATGCTGATGTCACCCATGCAGACACCCTTCCTGTCGTCTGAACAGGACTTTCCCTCCTACTTTGCCAGGCTGTGGGAATTCTGGCCATGCTAATTGCCTGGTTCCAAACTCCCAAAAGCCTAAGGCTAGTCCTGCCAAAGATTAATGCGGACTCAAACACACTAAATACACTTACTCCTTTGTATAGAATGTACTGCAGAGTAAGTGACAAAGATAAACCACTTGTTAGCAAGGCTGGATTAAAGCTATAAAATAGCCTGGTTGTGGCAAGATTCAACCCTCTCCCCTCTTTTAAATCCCTCTTGCTTAAACTTTCTGAACTCTCTTGTTTTGGAGAAAACTCAAGAATACCGAAGTGCCTCTTACCTGCTCATAGAATCGATTGTGCGCAACATAAAACTTGGAATCAAAAGATTCTTCTGTTACTAACACTTGTTGCCTTTCACCAATCTGTGGAGAGAAGGAGAGGAAGAAAAGGAACGATAAGGCAAACACTTGAGAATCCAAAATCAGAGGTCTGTCCAAATAGGTCTGCACCCAGTAGTGTCCTCTGGAACCTAAAGGAGACTTTAGATTGTTAGTTATTTAACAGCTAACATTGTTCAAATCACTGATTCAAATTTCTTGGAAGACATTAATTACGGGGCAATATAAAATTAACATAGTATGAACTCTTATTTTCTTACATAACTATGAAACAGAATTTGATCTTATCTCCTCCTTCAACATAAGCAAGATAATTAAAGCTTCTATGACATACAAAAATCTTCTAAATATCACTTTGTTTCTTGAAACGAAGTTGCAAAACAAGCCAGAACAAGCTGCTTCTAATCCAAATTCATGAAAATATTTTGGCGATATAAAAGAATAGTAATAAACGTTAATTCGAGTTATGAGAGATGTAACACTAAAGAAAATGCCTCCAAAAGCCAGTCATTAGGTCCTTCCACCTCAACATTTCATATGTTGCATACAATTCTGAAATTACTAATTCACACAATTATTTATTATATACATTTTCTCTATCACAGCCTACTATCTCTTTGCTGTAGCCATGACCCTGAGTTCATTAATTTTTTTTAAAGAGAAAGACAGCAAAAATACGGACTGTTAATTTTCTACAGGATTGACCAACATTTATGATTTAAGTATACATTTTTAAAGCTCTGACTCGGGTGGGGCAAAGAAAATATATGTAACTTAAACATTTTTACTCCCGTAATATGCTGAAATAAAAATATTTAAAAAATAAATTAATTAAAAAAAGAATTTAATCAGCCACAACAATGGTTAAAGAAATGTGACTATTCTAAAAACATTCTACCATTTCCAAGTTTATTCTACTGTGAAACGCAGCATTTAAAGTATCAATTACTCTTTTTCACAAGGTTGTCAAAATGTCTGATGTAGCAAACCAACTGTATTGAATGATTGTGCCCAGAATTATCTTTGCCATTGCTACCTAATAAATACAACCCCTGAAATTAAAGCACATTGGCAAGATGATTTTTTAAAAATTTCTATTCTCATTTGTAGGAACCTGTCACCATGTTCAGGCAGTTACCATACAGGAAACATAAACACAGCTGCGCTAAATAGGCCACCTAACAATTAAAAAAAAAAATCAAACTCCCCTCTCCATCATACAATGCCAATACCGAAATACACCATAATTTACTGTCTAGTTTGCTATCTCATTCAAAATGTGGCTCCCTTAGCAAAAGGTTGTAAGGTCTCTGAGATGATACTTATCAGAGACTTACTTCACTCCCTGAAAAATAATGAAAGTTCTGGCAACATTAATCTCTGTAAAAAAATCAAGTGACAAAAAAGAAAATTCCCTAACTTCTACTTCTAGCTTCGATGGCTCTGTTTATCAAAACAGATTGGTGAATATTGGGTTTCACTGAAGTATATTCTTTGGGAAGAAAACTTAAAATGTTTGTACACATTTCACAGTGTGAGTTGCTTATAACTTAGGATAAGTATCTGTCAATGGTTCTTAAGGGAATCTGCAATTACACTTCACCTAACACTAAGTTTTCGGGAAATTAATCTAACAATAATATGAAATTGTAGAGCCACTGGAAACGTATGCTGCTTCTTTCCTTTTATTAGAACCAATATGGACAGTTCTGGTCATCATTTCTGGGCTGTTCTAGTTCATCTGGAGATGATAACGATGACAGTAATATATACACGGAGTTAGAAAGACTCCCTGTTTATACAGTAGAGAGCTGGGCTTTCGATCAACCAACACAGAACTATTTGTAGGTGAGTATTTAACTATTATTTGCCAAAGGGACTTGGAAGAACTGCTATGTGCAGTAACTTATGGTGGCAAACACCTTTCCAGTCACCCTATGTGTGCCCTTACCTGAGGACCTTGTCTCACTGGTGAGGCCCTTAAAAATCCCCAGAGCACACTGAGCAAAAGTGAGTATAAGTGGGACTTAGGGAAGGCTTCTTAAGGAAAAAAAAAACAAAAAAGAAAAGAAAAAAAAAGAGCATGCGAAGGCTAGGGCTTTGATTAAAAGCTGCTGCAATCCATCCCACCCATAAATAATAAAAGCTCTCCTCAATATTGTTTATTGTGAATGAAGTCACATTGAAGTGACTATCAAATACAACCTTTAAGAGAATCTACTATTTCAAATAATCTTAAAAGCAACAATGAAGTTAAGGAAGGGGGAGTTCAGATGAAACTCTGGAAGAGGCAGCCTTGCCTTGGTGACAATAAAGGAACTTGTAGGCTAAGCGAATGTTTATAAGTCTCAAGTTTCTTTTTTAAATGAATCATTTCCCCCTGTGCTTTCCATCTATTGTCTCCCCAATCCCACACAGAGACCCTGTGTGGTTAAAGACCCCCATCTCACAAGATTTAGGGTAATGATCCTGACTTGCCATATTCCAAGAGTTCCTCTGCTATCAGAGTAAGGAAGAAAAAGGCAGAGCATGTGGAGAAAAGGGGCAAGGCTACAGATAACCTTAGGCCACCAGCATCACGCCACCCAGTTACCTGTTATGCTAATGGCAGAGACAATTCACTAGAAGGGATCAGAGTTTGTCTTGCAGAGAATGATGGAGAGGGCATTGTGTTTCAGGCAATATTATGCTGCACAAATGCTTGTCTGACATTTTGCTTGAGAAGCAGACTTCTATGGCTACCTAATTATCACTGACAGAAATTTGCCCAACAGCTGGAACCTCCAACAGGAATGCAAGGTTACATCACTTTGAAAAATAAACAAACAACATCCTGCAAAGTAAGGAAGAGGTTGAAAATCATGGTTTTCATAAAATTTGTGACTAGTAGCATGCTACAGTTTTTCCCCACCAAAACTCATGTTGAAATTTAATTACCAGTGTAGTGGTATTGAGAGGTGGTGTCTTTAAGAGGTGATTAAGTTGTTAAGATAGATTAATATCTTTCTCAAGAGACTGAGTTAGTTCTTGCAGGAATGGACTGGTTCCCATGAGAATGGGTTGTTATAAATCCAGGCTGCCTCTACCGTTCGGTCTCTTTGCATATCCTTCCACTTTCTGCTATGAGCTGAAGTCCTCACCAGATGGGCTGCCTGGCTTTGGACTTCCCAGCCTCCAGGATTATATGCCAAATAAACGTCTTTTCTTTATAAATTACCTAGTCTCAGGCATTCTGTTACAGCAACAGAAAATGGACTAAGACACAGAACAACACAGCTATTCAGCAGAGATGATTAAGATGCAAATGGAATAATAAGTCCAAAGAATGGTCTAGAGGGTAACTTCAAGAGAACTGTGACATTCAAGGACAGGAAGAAAGGGGGAGGTGATTTGGATGGAGAAGGAAGGGTCAGAAACAGAAGCACATAGCTCTAGCAGGGAGAAGAGTCTGAAGAGGGTTCTTCAAAAACATCAAATGTCACATATTTGGATTGGTAAGGGGCAGGAGGACACAAGGTCTGAGTAGATTATTTCTAAGATGAAAGAGACTTGACTATGTTTTGGGCCTTCACTTTCTTCATATAAAATATGGGAAGTTGGGGCTGGGCGCGGTGGCTCACGCCTGTAATCCTAGCTCTCTGGGAGGCCGAGGCGGGAGGATTGTTTGAGCTCAGGAGTTCGAAACCAGCCTGAGCAAGAGCGAGACCCCGTCTCTACTAAAAATAGAAAGAAATTAATTGGACAACTAAAAATATATATATAAAAAAAAAAACTAGCCGGGCATGGTGGTGCATGCCTGTAGTCCCAGCTACTCGGGAGGCTGAGGCAGGAGGATCGCTTGAGCCCAGGAGTTTGAGGTTGCTGTGAGCTAAGATGATGCCACAGCACTGTAGCCTGGGCAACACAGTGAGACTCTGTCTCAAAAAAAAAAAAAAAAATATGGGAAGTTGGTAGAGTGGGACAGTGGTGAGGAGAAGAGAGTAGGACTGAAGAAGAGGTAGATTATAATATTTAAAGGACCTTCTGTCCCAAAGCTAAGTCATCACTGATGGAAGATCTGCAGGTTAGGGACGGGTATGCCCACAGGTTTTATGGGAATCAGATAAAGGAAATTATGTACTGTAAATCGAGGCTGTCTCTCTCTCTCTTTTTTTTTATGGTAAATGTATGCTTAGAGCCCTCTGTACATTACAGCTACTTTCTTGCTGCACTTAAACTAACAACTTGATCTTTAATACACCATCAAGAAACATTCACAGAGTCTCTCAAAAGGCTAGCGAGCGACTTGAAGTTTCCTTAAAGACGTCTGTCAAAATTTCAACAAAGCTCTTTTTAATAATCCTAAAATGTCCTTTTTCCTTCTGATTTGATTTATAAGCATGTAATTTATAGTTGGTTAAATAAAATGCTTATTTAATTTCTATAACATATTAGAGCTTAAGAGCTTCAGTTGGGAACCCGTGGCTAGCTAAAGCATTTCTAAGGGAAACTCAGTTTCCATTTACAAAGCTTTGACCTTCAGGACATTTGTCAGGAAAGTAACTTGATTCTAGCTATCTGAAGTAAGGAACAATTCTTACCTTCAAAGCTTGTTCCTTTACTTAATTCAGCTCTGTGGACTTGTTGGTTCTGGTACTTGCTCTAAAAAGCTAGGCATACTTTATAATTTATTCATCCAAATGACACCCACCAAATGTAAGTAGAGAAAGTAATTTTAACCTTATTTTAAAAGACATTTTATGAAAAATGAATTATAAAAATAGCCTTGTAAAACCATCCCTCACTTCTACAGACTGGGTCGTTGAAGTGAAGGAAGGTGTGGGAAAAGTCCCCACAAGACCCTGCATTACTAGTGATCTCGCAGAGTTGTTGGGAAATACCGCCCCCGGCTGTGAAAAAATGAGTGTGGTACAATTTTCTAGGCCTTGTTGTAAAGATATGAGAAAAGCTCTTTTTTTTTTTCTTTTTAACCACAAAGGCAGAAAATAAAGGCAGTATTCCCTTAGGCCTAGACAGACAAAGAATGTAAGAATGTGGAGGGGGCTTAGCAATCTCTCTGATTTCATAGGGAGGGGACTAAGGTCCCTCAGGATGGGTGATTTGCTCAGTGGCAGTAGCAGAGAGAAGAAAAGGAAGTCTTTGAATTCCTCCCACTACTTGATGCCTCCTATTTAATTGCTAGCTGTAGAAAACTTACAACATCATGGATCTAATTCTGCACTGTCTGACTTTTCCTTGAGTAGAGAAACATCTGTGACAAACAAATAACAATGTTTTTTAAATTCAATTTTTGGGTAGATTTTTTTTTTCAGTGTGTTACATAATCAGCTAGCTGTGGCATTTGTGTCACATCTATGCTTAAATTTCCCAAGTGCTTGAAGTTGTGAAAAACATCAGTTCTAACCATATGGCCAGAGAATGCAGATAAAACACACACTTGCATTTAAAAAGCAGTGGTTTCCAACAGAATTTTGTTGCTGAAGCAATGCTCATCAAGTACACTTTATTTCGTCATTTGTCCTGAAACAAACAGTATTCTACAAGGCTATATAAGGACTCAAAGAGAGAAACTGAGAAAAATTGAAGAAAGGCAGACATTACTCAAATTAAACAAAGACATCAGGGCATGTGGACTAACACCTTTAACTCAGTAAGAAATGTTACTTGCATAAGTACTCTTTGAACTGGAAAAAGCAAAAGGTTTCTCTTATACTCATATATGGCTTTAAACTTTATATAAAGTTTATTTTTCTCTTTACTACTTTTTTTTTTCCTTTTCACTTTTGCTTTACTTAAACAGAAAACTCAGGATGTGGCTTTGGAAAATAATGTCAATTAAATTTCTATTCTGAAGTGTTGGGTTACAAAAAAATTTCAATATTTCAATATAACTAGAGTATCAAAAAATTCACAAAGGCTTTATATATATATGTGTGTATGTATGTATAAGAGGATCTATGTAAGATAAACATTTCTTGAAAACAGTTATAAGGTGGTACAGAAATTATTTTGCTTCCCCTGAAAAGTTTCTTACAATTACTTTTTCTGTCCATTCTTTGCCTTAGGAAAACAATGGAGATCAAAACACACATATCAAAAGTTCTTATAATCATTTATGTCATTGTCCTAATAAACTTGAATTGTATCGCTGTTTATCCTACAAAATATTCTGACCTGCTCCTTCTACAACTTAGTTGTTTTTTTTTTTCTTTATTGTAGATAATAAAATACAATTTTTCTGCTTGACTGGTTTCTGAATGCATGACTCTGGGAAATGTCAAATGTCTTTCTTTAGCTCCAGTCAAATTAGTTTTTTTTTCTTTCCCCTAAGCTGCCTGGAACATGTTAAACACAAGGCTGTGACCTTAAACTCTGAAATAATATTTCTAGTGTCTGTGCAAAAGCCTGCCCTCACATACACCTTTAGACTAATTACTGCAGTGTAATGTTGCCAGTGAACCGCTGTAATTACACTTGGAGAAAAGTATGGTCTTGTTCTTTCCTAGCTAATGAAAATGATAACCTTTCCATTTTGATTCATCATTCACAACAGGCAGAGCATGCGATGCTGGGTCTCCAGAGTATACCGTAATTTTCCTGACTGTTTATGCACACTTCTATTTTCTGGCCCTGCAGAAGCTGGAATTAAAGAACCAGGCATACTTATGCTAAAAACAGTCAACAGTAATAATAGCAATAACATTAAAATTTAATATCATCCTTAGTCCACAATGCCATTCTATAATGAAATAGGGCCATGACACAGTAATGTGTGTCAAAAATGATGATAGCATAGAAAACAAGTAATGAGCCTCTAAGTCCATTGAATTCAAAATGTTAGCCATCAGTTTATTGGTCTACTTAAGGATTCTTGAAAGAAGATGTTGGACAGTTTACTCTCAAAGGGGCTAGACTGGTATCTGACTCTTAAACAATTACAGAAAATGCACTCTGTTATATTTTTTAAAAACGTTATTCTCCGTGTGAAAAAAAATTCTTTAGCTACACCGGTAAAAAAAAAAAAAGGGGTTGAAAAGGAAAAAAATGTTCCTTTGAAGCAGAATATCCATACTTTTAAGTATATGTGCATATATATTAATTGCCATGAGCATCATAGTAGCCCTATTATTCCTTCCTTGTAATTCAGAAACAACCTGAACACAAAGGAAAACTGCAAAACAGTTTGGCTTTTTGAAAGTCCTTCCTCCCAAAGCAACGATGCAAGATACAAAGATGAGACCCAAGACAGTTCTACTAAATCAAATCAGATTATGAAGTTTCTTCTAACAAGAACTCTCTTGTGGTTTTTTTCTTCAATTATTGGATGGTTTTCTTCTAGTCATGTGCCCACCCCAGTAAGAGGGAGACAAGTCAAGGTCGTCTCTTTCCAGCTGGAGGCAAAAATCCCATGTTATTTTCATCTGCTGATTGTAGCCTATAGTCATGTTAGTTAGCAAATGCCTACTGGATCCCTTTCTAGCAGCAGGGATCTATACCTACTGCTGACTGAACTTCCAATTCAGAAGACATCCAAGGCTGGGCGCAGTGGCTCAGACCCGTAACTCTAGCACTCTGGGAGGCTGAAGCAGGAGGACTGCTGGAGGCCAGGACTTTGAGATCAGCCTGAGCAAGAGGGAGACACCATCCCTACTAAGCATAGAAAAAGTTAGCCAGGTGTGGTGGTACGCACCTGTAGTCTCAGCTACTCGGGAGGCTGAGGCAGGAAGATCGCCTGAGCCCAGGAGTATTAGGTTGCTGTGAGCTACGATGACACCACTACACTCTACCCAGGACAACAGAGGAAGACCCTGTGTGCCCCCACCACATG
>NW_012137303.1:6157891-6159991 GCF_000956105.1 Propithecus coquereli
CAGGCTGGTTTCGAATTCCTGAGCTCAAACAATCCGCCCGCCTCGGCCTCCCAGAGAGCTAGGATTACAGGCGTGAGCCACCGCGCCCGGCCAATTTTTTTTTTTAATTGTGATCAGAACACAACATGAGGCCTATCTTTTCAACAAACCCAAACAAGTTGACCTTTCTTATCACAGACCCAGCACAAATATGTTACATCTATTTCTCCCCAAACTGGGTGAACTCTACAATGGTCAGGCAGTATGGGAAAATGCTCAACATTTAAAACTATGCAAAGTCCTATGGCCAGATATTACCAGGAATATCTATGCATGAGATCTTACTAATGGGATCACTAAGTGGAATACGTGTATAGAATTCTTTCCCACTAAAAGCTCAATCCCAGAAGATGAACATAATCTCCAATCACTTAAACCCTCCTGATCTTTTCCCACTGGTCTCTATCAGTCATTACTTGGCAAGTCTGGGCCAATCTTTTTGGATGAGCAGATTCTCCTAAAAGGATGTACTCATAAAAGTATGTTGTATACCTTAAATATACATAATTCTGTCAATTATACCTCAAAAAAGATTTTAAGAAAAGAAACCACAAAACACTTGGAGAAAATAGGAATTATTAGTCACATAATCTGTTGATGAAACATTTTTAACATGATGCCATGTTGCCATAAATGAGAAGCTTTTAAATACTGATTTTCAAAAAATTAATTTATATCAAGAATTGCCATAAACAAAGTTAAAAAGCAAACAAAAAACATTTGTAGCACTTATGACATATGTCATATAATATATGACATATATATTATACAATATACATAAAGAACTTTAATAAAATAGTAAGAAAACAATAAATGTTCCCAATAGAAAAACAAACTGCTGAAAAGGCAATTCAAAACAAAAAAAATTCTAAATTATCCACATGCAGTACATATATGAAAAAAGTTCTATCTCACTCTCAGTCAAAGAAAGCACTAAATAAGGAAATATGCTTTTTTCTACAAATGGGCAAAAATATGTAAGAATACCATGCTGTGTTTCTGAAAAAAAGTTTTTCACACTCGCCCCTCCACCCCAAAAAAGGGCACAAAAGTGACCAGTAACCACACTTATTAATAGGTCAGCTTCTTGGAAGGCGCTCACAAAAGATTTGTTTCACTGATGACACAATAAATAAGCCAAATTAAAAAAAAAAAAGCAAAAGCTGCATTTGAGCGATTGCGTGTGTATGTACTCCAGGAACCGGCAGTAGCCACTTGCCAACTCCCTCATACCTCCTTGGCTCCACGTCCTCCTTCCAAAAGCAGGGAGCGAAGACTGCTGAGCGCCAGGCACCTCAGTGGGCTACACTCCCAGACACATTATCAACAGCAGAGGACTCAGGAGAACTCAAAGGCTCAGACATCTGGAGGAAAAAAGGTGTGGGTGTGGTATACAGGACACTTCCCAATTTTCCTGTGGAGTAAGAAAGCTCCTTTCCAAATACTAAATCAGGAGAGAAGATGGATAAGCTCTAGCCTACCCAGGCTGTAAATGTGAATTTATAAAATCATGAATTCAGAGCTAGAGTAGATGGAAGGGAGGAATTAACAGATCATTTAGTCCAAAGTCTTCATTTTACAGATGAGAAAACTAAAGCCCCTGAGAGATTAAGTGACTTGGTCAAGGTCATACAGCTCATAATATTTAATCTATAATATTAGAGATGGATTTTATTCAGACAGTTGTTTTGGGCAAGTGGTAAATTCCTCAACTACTCTAAAACTGCACCATCCAATACAGTAGCCACTAGTCACACATGCCTACTGTGCACTCAAAATGTGGCAAATTCAAGTAGAGATGTGTTATAAAATGCACACTGGTGTACAGCACACACTGGATTTCAAAAACTTAACATGAAGAATGTAAGATATCTCATTATTGTTTATATTGATTACACACTGAATTGATAATACTTTTGATGTATTGGGTTAAATAAAATATATTATTAAAACTAATTTCAGGCCGGGCGCGGTGGCTCACGCCTGTAATCCTAGCACTCTGGGAGGCCGAGGCGGGCGGATTATTTGAGCTCAGGAGTTCGAGACCAGCCTGAGCAAGAG
>NW_012137303.1:6160321-6171649 GCF_000956105.1 Propithecus coquereli
TTTAACTCACTACAACACTTAATTGCGGTACTCATATAAAGAAAGTATACATATCCTGTAAAGGCAGAAATTCTGAATAGCTAAATTGCTCTTTCTGACTGTTCATTATTCTTGCTTCCATTTTCCTGGTTGATCACAGCCTCTCTAAAACCTTAAGGGCATGATCAATTTGCTCGTTGTTTTTAGGGAAATCCAGGCAACCAAGGAGATGCCATCTAAATTTTCCAATCTGTCATTTTCCATTTTGTGTGGCTGCAAAAGCAACCACATAAAACACAACGGCGTTTGGACTGAAAGGCAGAAACTGATCATTCTCAAATTCATTTTTAAAAAAAAGCCAAAAATGAATGTCCAAAATATGTACTGCCTTTGGTAAGATAAATCTTTCATCACAACCCCCATTACCAAAAAACTCAGCATAGATGTGAGCAATAAATAACACGTGCAGTACACCCCACCATCTTTCAACCATTTGCCAGTTGGGATTGAGGCTGAGGAAGCAGAAAGGATTAAGCAGAAATCAAAGACAGCCAAGCTCTAATGGTGTCTAATTAGCATAACAAAAGACACTGCCACAATCTTTCAGCAGTAGGCCATACATCTCATTAAAGAAGACTGAATAACAATTATTCTCTCCTGTTCCCCCGCCCCCCACCCAATACTTCTTGGCTTAGCTCCGGGAGACCGAGAGCTCAGCTCAGAGCTTCTGCTTTATTGGGCAGGCATTCAGGCTGCAGGGAAAGAGCCCACTTGTATTACTTGTATTATGATGCACCTGCATCTCAATGCTTTATTCCGATTTCCTCTCCTGCTGTGAAAATGTAGCTTCTTCAAGCACACACAAGTCCTGCTATGCAGTTTATAGGAATAGAATATTGAGAAATGTCAATGATGAGCTAAAAAACGAATATTAGTCCCCCATAAAATGTCTTTATTTAAAGAAAACTGATCTATATTTATTTTTCTTTACCTATTCTGTTTTTCCCCTTTAATATTACTTCATTGTCGCAGACTTAATGAAGCTAAATTACAATGCTACAAAATTTTATTGCAACCAGTAATTAGCTCTGTGTACACGCACACACACAAACACAGATACATGCACATATCATGCAATTTTAATGGATAGTAGTTTGGAGTATTCCTCTCTTATTTCCTCTTGGTGATAGGCAAGTGAGAAAATATATGAAAATTCAACACAAGCACATCAAGGGGGCAGGTGAGCACATGGGAGTTTTTGTGTACATTTAAACCAAGAATGAAAAAAAAATTCTTCCAGGGTGATTACTAAGAAAGATGAAAGCTTCAAGTAATACTATGTACTTTTCATATCAATCTACTTTGAGTGGGGAGGGGAGAGAAAAGGACACGGTTATTTAGTCCAAACAATTTCCAATTCTGAGCTACATTTTTTGATCTGTAACACCTTTCGAAAGGGAATTTAGTATGAGGGCTGCTTTGATTTGTTTTTTAATGGCTTCTCCTGCCAAACACAATATTACATCGTCTACTTAAACCTGAACATTGCCATGTCTGCAAGTTGTTCTAGGAAAAGCTGTTTATCACAGATGTAGATAGGAACCACTGCAATCGTTTCTGAGACTAAATAGCAGGAACTGAGCCAACTCACAAGAGTAGCTGGGAAAACCTACTGAACTGAACCTATTTAGTATGTCTGGATTTTCCAAACTGCTACAAAATTACTGCAGTGCAAGAACTGAGAGACCTTGAGAATATTCAAATCATTAAAATCATAGACTGGAGACGTAAGGTGAGACATTTTAATACTGTAATACTCTGTACATGGCAGTATACAGTTAAAATAAACTTTGGAACATCACTGAAATCCTAAAAGACCCTTCTCCATTTGTCAGCATTTAAGAGCCAATTTCCACCTTCCACCCCCCACTTTCCATCCCCCAGGTGAAGTGGATATTGTTATCCTTTCTCCCACTGAATTTCTTCTGTTTAATAAATCACATAGCTTTATATACATATACACAGATACATATATACACACACATGCATGAACATATTTTTTACTTCTTCCCTATTTCTACTTTAAAGTTTTGTCAAAAAGCAGTATGTGAATGTAACACATTGTCATGAATTCTATCTTGCTTTATATTTTAAAATTCATTCACAGTACTTTTGTGTTTTGATTCCCAGGCAGTGACTAGATCTCTTGTAAGGACCATGGTCCCAGTGGGAAGGCTAGTATGATCTCTTTCTCTCTTAAGACAGCTGCACTGCAGCGGATGGGGTAAGAGCTTGAAGAGAACTAATCAGGGAGTCAGAAGGCCTCTAGTTCTGCCTCTGCCACTCACTGGCTGTTTGACTCCAACCTGATCATTTCACTTTTGGGCCTTGGTTTCCTCATCTGAAAAAAAAAGGGGTTGCGGTGTGTGTGTGTGTGTGTGTGTGTGTGTGTGTGTGTGTGTGTGTGTGTGTGTGTGTGTAATCAACAGCCTGGAAAGACATGTCTGGCTCACATAGTCTGTGTTTCTAAATTAACAGAGCCAATAAGATGTCCTGTCATGCATGCTGGGAGCCCACAGTGGAAAGGGAGGCTCTGCTGGCCTTGGCTGCAGAGAAGGTGGCAGCGGTGGCATCTTCCACTTACTATAAAAAGCTAGCTCTGTGCGCTGGAACTTACTCATGACTTCAACATTACTACTGGGTATCTTTATTCAAGTAGTCACAAAGAAATTTTAACTTTAAGTAGAAAACTGGCTTAGGACTCTGTCCAGTTGCTGCTTCATAATAGGAGTAACTTTTAGACAGCGACAGTGTTAGAGTCCAGGTTGTTGCTAAACACGCTAACCAAGTAGAAGGCTGCAGGAGGAATTAGGATCCAGGAAAAGAGGAGTGCAGGTCAGCATTCCCGGCAAGTGCACTGCCATTCCTCTGCAGGAAGCCTGCCTGAAAGGCAGAGAGAACTCTTCAACTCCCTTTTGGAAACCCTGACTCAAAAGAATTGCAGAAAAGTAAGACAAAACGTATTTAATGGGAAGAAAGGAGGAAATTTCTCCAAAATTGATAATTCTGCAATTCACTTTTTCAGTAGCTATTGGAAAGATGAATTATGCTAAATAAAAACAAACCCTGAGCAGCTTCCTGTCATTTCTAAGACATGATCCTATGCCTGCCTGAAAGAGTTAAGGCTGTATAAATATTTATCATTCTTCTTTCAAAAGGATAAGAAAAATTCCCTTTGCATACATGAATTTTAGATCGCTAAGCAAACATAAAGAGATGGTCAGAGGCCCATCATCTTAATGAGGATATGGTAATGATAATGATTTTTTTTTTTTTTTAGCTAGCTTAAATGTGATCAAAACCTAGAGATTTTGATTCTATACTAAGGCATGCACAGACCCAAGAACAGTTAATGCTTTTAGGAGGATATGGATGGGATGACAGGAATACCATCAAGGGCTTAGAGTGGGACCAGGGTGAAAGATTCATTAAAAGTGATAAATAGGATATGCCTTTCTTAATGTTTTACAATTGCATATTCAATACAGCAGGCCAGTGACTATGCATTTTAACTGTCCTTATTTTTAAGAGAGCTGCCAGATTTTAATTACAGATTAAATAGTTATTTGCAAATGAGTACCTCTTCATTAGCATACCAGAATCATAATAATAAACAATTCTCTGTTACTAAACAGCACACGGACAGCATGAAGTTTAAGAACAGTACATACATATAGCACTACAGCAGGGCAAAATACTCTATTTTAATTTGAGCAACCTGATTACTTAAGTATTTTTAGGGTAAATAACCTAGATGAAAACTCACAAGATTTGAAATTTCTTGAGTAGTGATTTTGTTACTTTTATTTGCAACTCTAACCCCAGTGCCTAACACAATGCCTGGCTCACAGTAGGCTCTCAACAAATATCTGTTGAATACATGAATAAATGAACCAGCTCTCTTAGTAAGTATGTAGCTATATCTTTAGGGCTATACTGTCAAGCACTGATACCTTTTAAAAATTGCTACATTGGAATCAAATCATCAGTGGTATTTTTCTCAAAGGATTCAATTCTATAATTTATTCTAAAGGCCTTAGAAGAATTGCATTTTTTGGTTATAATACCATCTTCATAACAAAGAGCAGTTATAATAATCTTATTTCATATAGTTCCTTATTTTTCATTTTCACATTTACTTCCATTGTTTCCAATGAAATTAAAATAACTTGGTCAAGGATACTATACAAGTTAGACATTGCTCCCAGGTGCCAAGCTTCCTAGCCCAGTGTTTTGTATACAATGCTGTACTATCTCTTTGCTACTTATTATGTGTCTGGAAGAAAGCATAAAACAAGCTCTTTAAGAGAAAATAAGAGATACTATTATAACTGCTAATAATAGACATTCTAACAATACAGTAAAGCAGAAAATGATAGAGAAAATGAGAGAGAAATTTTCATTATTACCATTCACTTATCAGTAGAGAAAGATGAAAAGTAATTAAAATATTTTCTCAAAATGGCTGTCTAGAGTTCTCTGCTTTGTATTAGGATACAACATATCAAGTACAGAACTGCTAATGTCAATGCAGACTAGGAAAATTGTCTTTAAAAATCAACATATAATCTACCCAGAAGAAAAGAAACCATTATATCAAAAAGATACCTGCACTTGTACGTTTATCACAGCACAATTCACAATCACAAAGATAAAGAATCGACATAAGTGCTCATCAACTGACAAGTGGATAAAGAAAATGTGGTATATATACCACGGAGTACTACTCAGCAGTAAGAAAGAATGAAATAATGTCTTTTGCAGCAACTTGGATAGAACCGGAGACTATTATCCTAAGTGAAGTATCTCAGGAACAGAAAAATAAATGCCACATGTTCCCATTTGTAAGTGGGAGCTAAAGTATGGCTACACAAGGGCACACAGAGTATAGTATAATGGACAGTGGAGACTCAAAAGGGGGGGGAAGGTGGGAGAGGGTGAGGGATAAAAAATTACCTGTGGGGTACAATGGACCCATGATAATAGCATTGATCCATTCATGAGAGTAGAGTTGTCATGGCCTAATCACCTCTATAGGTCCCACCTCCCAATACCGCCACATTGGGGATCAAGTTTTGGTATGGCTTGACCTCCAAAACAGACACTGAAATTTAATTGCCATTGTAACACTGTCAAGAGGAGGGACCTTTAAGTGGTTGTTACAAAAGTGATTCAGCTTGCTCAGCTCTCTTGCTCCTACCTTCTTGCACTGTCTCACTCAAGTGCTCTCTCCCTCCCTTGTGCCCTCCCTCTCTCAGCCCTCTCCCCACGTGATCCCTCTGCCACATTATGAGGAAGCAAGAAGGCCCTCGCCAGATGCCGGCACCGTGCTCTTGGACTTCGCAGCATCCAGAACTGGGAGAAAACATTTCTTTTCTTTCTAATTTACTCAAGTCTGTGGTATTCTGTTATAGCAGCAGCAAACAGACTGAGACAGGTTTCCACCATGTGAACTTTTGGGCACAAACCAAACCAAAGAAATCTCTAAATTGACTTCAGCAACATGAAGATACACTGGGCTTTTACCATTCAGAGATTAGGAGATTTGAGGAAAATTAAAATCAGATCTGAACAGTTCCTTGCTTACCAGATCACAATAAGAAGATAAAGCCACAAAAAGTTCATCACAAGAGGTAATTGCTCTTTTTGTTTAGGGGGCATATAAAATGAAAAAAATATTAATAAAACAAAATTGGTAGCCTGAAGGGCCATTCATATGCAGTCAAAAAGGAACATGGGAAGGAGTTTTTAGATTCAAAATGTTAATCCAGTTTCTCTAACAGTTATTTCTGATTGGTTTAGACAGTCTCCCTCTGAGGCTTTCAAAAATCAGTGAAAGATGAGATAACTATAACTGGGACCAGATAGCTAACTTCTGCTTGCTTCTAAAAACACTAGTAGTAAATAGCTGACTCAACCAAGCCCACCAGTGTATTCCAGTTGACATATTCTTTGGTATCACAAGGACTGGCAAACTTAAAGGTCTTAGAGTTACTGTTTCAAATAAAGGTGATGGCGGGTAGGTGGGTTGGAGGATTCATGAGAAAGTTTAAGCATTAGTAGAGAAAATTTGATTCTACTACTACTTCTACTAACCACCATGACAACTATGACCACAGCACCACCACCACCACTACTTTTGTTCTGGTGATGAAATGGCTTACCTTATTTCATCACCAAACACCCTATGGGTTATGTACTGATTTTGTTTCTTTTTGTTACTCTGCAGATAAGGAAACCAGACTCACTGAGATGGTCTTAGCCAAAGTCACACAGTTTATAATGGTAAAGCTGATGATTTCCCTTTTTTTTTTAACATTCTAAAATTCAAAGTGATAGTAGTCTATCTATACTTGGAGTATATATAGACAGAGACCTGTGCAGCAAATAAAAACTGCTTTATGAAAGTAATAATAGCATAACATTCAGTCCCCAAAACTTCATTTCTGATTTTTATAAAATATAAAGATTATAGTATTATGAATAAACAACTATTTCTAAATTCTTTAGCTTGCCAGAAAGCTACCAGGCAAAAAATATGAAATTAATTTAATGCCAGTTATTAAAATACACCCTCCCACACACAGCATTTCCTGGAAGATATATGGGAAATACCCCCTGAAGAACTACTTGCCCCTGACTAGCCATCTTCATGTTTAGTGCATGACTTTGTTGAACATTAGTTGAGGTTAAAAAAGGTCCCAGACTGATAAATGAAGGAAACATCTATGGAAAAGCAAATCCTGTAATGATAATGAATTGTTGATTTGGGGCAATTTGTTTTATAAGCGAATTGCAGGTAATGTTTCTATTACGGTCTCATTCAACCCCACTCCCATGCAGGCACACCTTATATGCGCCCCTCTCTTTGAAAATCTGTGACCTTCTTTACAAAGCCTTTCCTCACCCTGAAAAGAGGTGAGGGCAGACAAGCAGCGCCATGGCAGCAGTGGAGAAATCCCTCCCCATGTAATCAGTATCACTTGCTGTGTTCTACGGGAACAGTTAAAAGGGATACTGGCAAATACGAGTTTCATAGCTTGTCAAACCTCACAATTCTGTCAAATTTTAGAGTTGAAATTTTGTTGTTTGGTTAAAAGTTAAGAAAAATTGTGCGCTGGAATCAGTTTCTAAGCTATATACTCTGCTAGTGAGCTACCGGAGTGTTGGAAAGCCCATGGAACCTACATAGGTTGGAGACCTGCTTTGAGCCCTTGTATGCTTGGGTAAGTCCTCTTTGGTCCTCACTTAGATGCAAGTAGAACCAGTTCACTTAGCAAATGAGAACAGATACCATCCCTTAAGAAACTGACAATTGCTATATGAAAGTAGGTTGTTGGGATATTGATATCACCATTATAACTAGAAAGGTTCAGTGACAGCACAAGTGAAATTTTTTTTTTGGTATCATTTTCAATCAGATTAACTCCTGTTGCAACAACTTTTAACAAGATCACCTTTTACCACGTGATCCTTTTTTCCCCTAAATAAAAAGCCTTACATACAAGATAAAAGTAACATTAAACACAAATTTTAAGAAAACTCATGTTTTTCCACATTTTAAATAAACAAATATGGCTTCCTCTTCATTATTTGAGTTCAGAATTACACAGGGCGTACTGTATTAACAATACATTCATATTTTCTCCACTATCAGTAGGATTACAGCATAAATGATACAAGATTTACAAAGAAACTATAGGTACTGGCTTTGTGGAGAATTTTATATTATAAAAGATCCTTAAATATATAACCCATAATATTATTTAGAATGCTAAGAAATGTAATTTCTTGATTGTTTCCTTTTCTCTATCATCCTGCCCTTTCCCCATTATATGGCTCTTTCTTTGCATACTGAATGATTGTCCCTTAAATCTCCCTCTTCTATCTTCTCCTCTGCCTGATGCTGGCCACACCAGCTGGTATTATCTTTTAAGTCATGTTTCCTTATGGAGTTGATAGACTAGAAAAAGTATCAATGGGTGATAAAACTGGTTGAGTTTAAATGAGATTCTGACTTTTGTTTGGACAAGCTGTTCAGTTTTGTCATCTATAAAATAGGAAAAGCTTATAATAAATAACCATATATTAATATTTTAATACCAAAATATCAACTAAAATAGTACAGAATGCATTTCAGAATTTCACTTGGTTTATTCAACATTCTGATCAGGTTGCTAGGCTATAAGAACATTTTTATCAAAAATATACGATTATACCATGTGTTTGGTCTCATCATCTTTTTGGAAAATTGTCAAATATATCAGTAAATAATGATTCCTCAGTCTCCTTATAGAATCAATGTTTGAGTAGATCCAGTAGCCATTTTTGAGATAATATATCTCTTTGCTACTGAAAAAGGAAAAAAAAAAAGATCAGAAGAAAACCTTAAATAATACCCAACCAGATTGAAGATCATATCACACTTTTTAAATCAAGCCTTTGCTTTTATAAATCAAGTGTTCTGGTTTTGTTCAAAATACTTTCCTCATGTATTCATTTTTAGTAGTTAATGAAAAGAGAGTAGAAAAAAGCTTATAAATTGAAGTTTCTAAACAGAACTAGGCAGACAGTTAAATCGAATCTATGAAAAATTCATAATCATCACAAACCAGAACTAGTTCTTCCTGTATTTGATAACAGATACACTCACTCACAGAATCAAGTGTGTATGTATGTAAGGGGGAGGGAGAAGGAGGGAGCTGATGTTCAATTTATCAAAACCATAATTATCATGATATATAAAAAATAAATATCATAAAAATGGAAATAAGCCAATGTATGAAAGTGGAGGAAAAAACCTGTGAAGTAGAAGGGAAGAGACCTAAGTTTAAAAACCATGCAATATTTTATCGATTTTCACTCTACTTAAATTAACTGAGAATACCCAAAAGCTTAAAAAAGCATATTTCAGCATGATTCTAATTTAAAGTAGGAGAAGCCTTGCTTATATAAATAATTCAAATGAACAGTGGAGTTGTGGATTTTTCTAATCATAATTCTTCTCTAATAGTCAGGGGGCTGCAAGAATTGCTTTTTAGAAACCAACGTCCATCCCATGAAGGCATCTTCAGACTACAGGGGCAGGAAGACCCTTTGCCTAAACTGCCTTGTGCTTTATAAAATTTCACATTCTAGCACACATGTATCACCCTTCACATGTAGGTGGCTAGCTATACAAATAAATTCAAAGCAGTATTTTTGTCTTCTGTATTTAGACTATAATTTACAAAAGAAACCAAGCAGATTTAAAATTTCACCATTGAGGAGATGAGCTGCATAGTTAGCAGACTCCCTTGCTTCACCTGCATGTCTTTTTAAATGCCAGTCTCTTCACTTTTTTATGTTTCACCGTTTGGCTTTGCAACAGTAACACCAAATTAATCAGTACTGAACACTCATAAACAAACTATGATTTTAAATTGATTAATGTATAGAAAAATGTTCTTCTCTTTTAGAACTGTACTTGCATGCATGAACAACCAGAACCAAGAGGTAATTAAACCTTTAATGCTCCTCTTATCACATAGTGTTAAATGAAGTAATTAACTCTGTTCCATCTAAGGATGTAGGCTTGGAAAGAATTTCCATTTCATTTGTCATTTAACAAATAACTATAGTAAGCACTTTACAAATATTAGCCAGTTCAGCGCTCAAAGCACCGCATGCAGTAGGGATCTCTTCATGAGGAGTCTGAGACCCACAGGCACTAACTCCCTTTCCTACAGCCCCATAGCTAGTAGGGGACAGGCACAGCCCACGTGTAAACCCTGCAGTCTGTCTCCAGAGTCTAAACTCTTAACTACCACGCTATGCTACCTCTTCAATTTTAAAGTTAAGTGACAACTATAAAGCAATGTTACAAATGCTTAATTAATCCGGGGGAGCTGATAACTATCATGAACCCTGCTGTTAAGTTAAAATGGTCCTTTTCTTATTAGAAGACCTTTGTAAAACCAATATGAAATATTCACAACTTTAGGAGATAAAAGTCAAATGACACCTTTAAAGTCACCAAGGGATCAAAGAGACTATGAAACAAAGATGGTAACTTTAATGTTCATTTATTTATCAGCAATTTTAAACCTGTCTAGTTTTTAAAAATGAAGAAATCAGTGTACAATAAATGGCACACATAACCGTGCAGCCTTTGAAAATGACAATAAAAGATTAAGTCTGTGGAGAAAAAAGTGGAAGCTACTTATACTCTAAATTTAAGTTTAGGTCACTGCATCTGAAGGCTGAATTTGTCTCTGAGCTTCCTGACAGTCAAGGCAAAAAAGCAGGGTCACCTAGATGAGCTCCATTGTTTCACCAAAGGGGACGAGAGGCTTCTTTTGGAAAGCAAATTTAACAAAATGAACAGACTTATAATTCTACCCAATTTAGTAAATAGATTTTACAGTCAGGAAATCTATTTTATCATCCTTGTCTAGGTAAGTGCTTTGTATGTAGAAGCTGCCCAAAATACATCAAAATAAAATACCAAAATGTATTGCTACATAAGTATTCTTGGCTATGTAACAGGAGTTTCAGCCCTGCCATAGCTTGGAGCCACCAATAATGCCCAATTGGATTAACGGCCTCCTAATGGGATTTTTGACTCCATTTTATATCTCTCTGATCCATTTCCCATAATGCACCCAGAGAGATATTGTAAAAGCTCAAGTCTGGTCCTGTCATGCCTCCACTTAAAACCCTACAATAGTTCCCTGCTTCTATGAGGAGAAAGTCCAACACCTTATGTTGCCACATAAAGCCCTACTTTATTTTTAAAATTAGTGCATATGATGAAGATGCCATAATTTATTTAACCACTTTCCTATTAAAAGACATTTGGCTTATTTCTAATTTTTGGCTATTACCAACAATAATACATGTCTCTTTGGATACATGGATGAGCATTTTTTAGAAATGGAATTAATAGGTCAAAGGAAGAATATTTACACTTAAGATTTTCATATATACAGTTAAATTGCCATCTAAAATGGCTTTACCGATTTATATTTTCCCATGTGCAAATGAGGGCTTCTTTCCTACCCACAACAACACTGTATATTATCAATGGGAAAAAAAAAACTTCCAACTAAAAGATGAACAAACGTTTTTGTTGTAATTTTCGTTTTCCTAATTGCCAGAGAGAGGGAACACATTTTATATATTTATTGAACATCTTTGTTCACTTTTCAATTGAGTTACAATTACTGAATTTTAATTATTGCAACTATATTTCCTAGTTTTTTGCTTACCTTTGTTTCTCATATCATTCATTATATAGAAGCTTTTACT
>NW_012137303.1:6172779-6223707 GCF_000956105.1 Propithecus coquereli
AAAAAAGAAAAGATAAAGACAAAAGACAGACAAGTGAGTGGAGCTAATAAATGTGAAAAAGAAAATCAATGAAATAAGTATTGTAGAAAAGTATTATAAAAATTGACTCAAAATTTAAAAAATGGAAGCCAATATACGTACAAATAACTGAAAAGGTTATTAAACAATTTCCTCTTTAACGACTGTGAGCAAGAAAGCTTTTAAAGTTTCAAGAAACAACACCAATGTTACAAAAACAGATTCAGAGCACATAAAAAATACAGAAAATGATCCCATTAGATTTTAGGAAGGCAGCATGACTATGACTGAAAAAACATAATGAAGGTACCATGAAAAGAGAAGAATAAATACAAGGGTTTCTTAAACTTGAGGTAGTGTAATATCATGGGTGGAAGAAAAGGGTTTACAGGCTGAATCCCAGCTTTATCATTTAGTATCTATGCCCCTTTGAGCAAGTTACTTTCTTCTGTGATACCCCAGAATATGAGGATTAAATGAAATAACTCCCATATAAAGCACCTAATATCATGTGAGCAACAAAATTTTGGATGGCATTGAGAGGAGGACTGTCCGTGGTCCCTTTAAAATATGTAAAAATCTGCCTATGTGTCAGTATATTCATTTTTCTGAGAGGAAGGCTCATGGTTTTCACGAGATTCTTGCATGAGCCATGGCCCCCCAAATGTTCAGATCCACTGCTACACATTAATCTTACTTCTGAGTATAGATGCAGAACAAAAATATGGATGAAATGTAAGCAAAATAAATACAATGGCACATTAAAAGAGTTATTCGTCAATATCCAAAAAGATTAATCTTTGGAAGTGAAGGCTACTCTGGAATGAGAGTGAACACTGGACAGCTTTTCTAGAAGGCAATTTGGCAGTATCTACTGAGAACCCTTTAACCTAATAATTGTGCTCTTAGGAAGACATCTAAATAAAATGGCCACTGAGATGAAAAAATGTATGCATGATATACCTATGGAGTAATTTATGCTAATAAAACATTGAAAATAAGCTGAATGCCCAACAATAGAGAAATAGTTAATAAACTGATGTATCTGTTCAGCAGCATTGTATGTAGCCATTAAAAAAAGGTTTCTAAGAACTTCAATGACACAGTGCTCACAATATGATTTTCAGAGGTAACTTGTATATACAGTATGATGACAGCATTGTGAAATAAAATAAATGTACACAGTCTAAAGGAAGAAAATGCCCCAAACTGGTCATAATGGTGAACTCCGGGTGCTGGGGTTGTGAGGATTTGTATTTTTTTCCCTTTTTCCTTCTCTTTACTTTTCAGATTTTCTGTAATAAGCATTTTTTTCAGCAATCAAAAGCCATTTAAAAATATCTTACTAATAAAGGCAGGTAATCAGATCAGCAGAGCTACTCTTTCTCATGTGGTGATCGTGAAAATATTACTTCAATTTTTATTTAGTATTATGATTTAGGAATATTACCAATTAATGATAGAGCTGCAAATAGACTGTCATTTACAAGTCTTCTAAATAGCTTAATATTAATAGTTCCTAGGCCTGGCGCGGTGGCTCACGCCTGTAATCCTAGCTCTCTGGGAGGCCGAGGCGGGCGGATTGTTTGAGCTCAGGAGTTCGAGACCAGCCTGAGCAAGAGCGAGACCCCGTCTCTACTAAAAATAGAAAGAAATTAATTGGACGACTAAAAATATAGAAAAAATTAGCCGGCCATGGTGGCGTGTGCCTGTAGTCCCAGCTACTCGGGAGGCTGAGGCAGGAGGATCGCTTGAGCCCAGGAGTTTGAGGTTGCTGTGAGCTGGGCTGACGCCACGGCACTCTAGCCCGGGCAACAGAGTGAGACTCTGTCTCAAAAAAAAAAAAAAAAAAAAAAAAAAAAAATTAATAGCTCCTGCTAAAGCAATGGAATCGGTCTGAAGAGGTCAGGGTACCATCTCCCTCAGCCTCTGTAAATTACACAGGCTACCTTCCATGCGAAAATACCAGTAAAAAAAATTCATCGCATCAGCAACATTTTAGAAACAGTGCCATGATTTTTTTTTTACTCCGAACTTTATGAGGAAGAAAGAAAACCTGTAAAAGTCCTTAGATAGATAATGTATATGAACTAAGATAACTAATAAAAGTTTTGTTATTTTTCATTCTATTATTATAGGAGGTGATTTATCCACTAGTGCATCTTCTGCAGACAGTAAAATGTAGCCCTGGCGATCCTCCTGGGTGGCGTGCTGTCAGTATTTTACCAGACAAAGCTGCAGACAGCATACACTAAACTTCACTTGTGCGTTCCACAGACCACTAGCTGTCTTCACCGTTACTTTGCTTCTCTCACTGGTGGGTATAAATTCATCTACATTCTTCAGAATTTTGATGGTTTTTCCATCACTCTTCTTTATCCCATCAAAAAAACCTGACAAACCTGCTAAAGGTTATGCTAGTCTGGTAAAGATCTCTTTTTAAATTACACAGGTTTTTGGTGGTGACACAGGTGCATGGCCTTTGTAATATCCGCTCCTCTCTATTTTCATCACGTGGTGGACTTTGTAAAACATTCTAACTGTATTTTGTTTTAAGGCCCGCTTGTAGACCACCTTATTTTGCTTCTGCCTGTATTCTTTTCATCTAGACAAAAATCATCCTGCGTAGGCTCCTATTTTTTCTAAATAAATAATTTCTTTCTTGCTCCTCACATGAATTTCTCACAAGTCTTCACTGACCCAGAACTTTGTTTTGTAGCCCAAGAGGTGCATCCACATTAAATTAGCTCCTGTCTCGGGCAGAAAAGAATACACTTACATATTTATGTTTTGGTGAAGGAAGATATTTATAAAGAAGAGAGGAGAAAAGGGTGCATGAGAAAAAGACAGACAAACAGAGACAGATGGGAGTAAAAAGCAAGACAGAGAGAGAGCTAGATACAGAAAAATACCAAAAACGTCTATTGGTCAAAGCTCTGTTGGTTGGTAAATATATTACTTAAAAGAAAATCACTAGAAAAGTCTGCAGTTTATGTGGGCTATGGGTATCACAGTACAGTAGAAATTGTTTTTATAGCTTTTTGAAACTACACTGATTTTTAGAATTTTCCCTTTAGCCCTTAGAAACAGATGGTATGCTTTTTATTTTGAAATTACCACTTCAACTTTTCCCAATTGTGGTGTATTACTTTCTGATTTGTAAGACAATAGCTCTGAGTCCAAGGAAGTGCAATCATACAAAAAAGGAATTTTCCTCATGTGCAGCTATGTCAGTTAAGTATTAAAGGTTCTTCCTGCTAGTGAATCAAAATTAATCCCTCTGTATCTTCCATTTGTTACCTGTAGAGCATCTGCTCAAATGAGTTGTTGTTCCAGGCTGGTTGACATTTTAGGACCCCGATAATGACCCCATCCTGATTTAGTTTCAAATGCCCTTCATGAGCAACACTGATGAAATAGCTGGAGCACCTGGATGCTACCTGTGTGGAATCTGGTTCTCCCCAGGAGAAGGAGGCCACGTTGGTGTTAGAAGTTTTCAATTGCGCTCACAAAGAAGGGCTGACTTGATTACATTGATTTTGACTCAACTGCCTTTTCTGCTTTTGTGCTCAAGCCACTAGTCACTGGTCAACTGCAATCTTTGGCTACATGCAGGATGTCCGAAATACAGTTTGGAATTTAAACACACCATTCCTCAGGTTTATTGTCAAATGATAGTGCTCTGCCGACCCTGCAAAGCTGGTTATAATCCAGCATGGCTTATTGGGGGTGCATGTCTAGAGTCTATTTATCAGCACACAACAGTTTCAAGGGCTTCTGAAGACATCTGTAGAATGAGATGACAGAGGGCTGCAGAAGCTCAGAGATATTCTCTGACATTGGCTTGCAGGTCCTTGTGTTTCCTTGAGTAAGGCTTATGAAGCCACTTAGTAAATAAATTTTATTAAATTAAATGGAATCTACAACAATCCTGATTTATTTCACTGGTGATGAAGAATGTATTAGATAAGGTACTTCCAACTGGCCATCCATTAGTAACATACTTAGATTTTTAGTCACTTAATCTGTCTACAAGCTTTGCAGTAGCTAAGAGTGGGCATACTCATTGTGTCAGAGGAAGGTAAAAAAGTAGAATATGGAGGCTCTTGAACCTTCCATAAATTTGATGTGAATAGTATGTGTATTCTTGACCACAGTGAGGCCTAAAATTGTTAAATAGTTATGGTGACACAGGCTAAATGATAAAGTTTAGCAGTGATTATTGGCTAAGGTCCTCATGTCTATTACTATTAACTAGTCATTGTCTCTTGTTCTAAGCTAATTAAAATATTCTCTTCTATGTATAAAATAGTCCTTCTATGGTTCATATGAACCAGTCCTGGTTATTTTTGGTGGCATATTCATTAGAAGTGATTAAGTCAATCAATTGTCAGCTTTGACAGTACACTTGGCAGACATATTTTGAAAAAGCAACTTTAAAATCAAAATCTAACAGCATTACTACTCAAACTCCTCACCTGGCTCAAAAACACCACTGAAACTAAGCTCAAATTCATTAGAGGATAAACCACAAGCTAAATATAGAAGTCCAGCTTAGCAAGCCACAGGGCCTATTCTGCTTTTCTGATTTCACATTGCTTTCACCTACATTATCTTATTTGTTCCTCATGACAACTATTTGAAGTATCATTATCTCCAGGACACAGATAAGGAAACTGAGGCTCCCAGAGGTTAAGTGACATACTCAAGGTTACCCAGCTGGTAAGTGATGGAAACAGATGTCAGTCTGGGTGTTCTGTCTCCAAGGGTTGTTTTCTTTCCACTTTCACACCTGCCCTCGTAACAGACCGGCACCGATGAACACATGAACAGGAGCACCACACGGGACAGAGGAGTTAGTAAATGGAAGAGCCAGGACACGAATCCAGCCAGTCTGCTTCCACAGGTGCCTCCTAACCACAGAAGTAGCCTTTAAGTTCGGGTGTCAATTCCTCTGTGAAACTCCCCCTGTGTGGCCCCCTGCCCTCAGGTAGTGAAGACACCCCTCTCCTCAGTCAGCAGACTCACTCCACACCACGCACTGTGCTGTCATGGCGTGGCATAGACTCCCCTACTAGCCTCTGTGACCAGGGCAGCGAGTAGGGTCCTACTCATTTTCTGTCTTTAGCAGCTTCCGCACACTCAGGACATGGTCAGTGCCAAAGGAATTCCCGTTGGTTGAATGGAATAAAAAATATTATTCAAATGAGAACTATATGTCAACACAGTACTTTACTAATCATGTATCTTCTAAGAGCTCTCAAACCATGGTATTTAACTTCAATATTTTTTTCTCCATAAAGCAAAATAAAGAAAATGGATAACTACAAAGATTTTTTTAAAAAACCCAAATTGTAAAAAGAAGTTATTGATATACTTGTTATATCTTTTCAGAGCGGTTCTGAGCCAATACAGATAATATTTCCATTAGCTATCAACTACTTTGTAGTCTGAACTTGGAATCCACAATGACAATGCTTTTACTGTACAACACAAAAAATCCAGCACCACACTTTAGTAGGAAGAGTTGGGCAATAAAACAGCAGCTGATTTCAGGAGTGGAGTGATCAGTCAGAAATTCTTAGAATAGCACAGTAATTTCAATAAAGACTAAGTGGTCCCCCCTCTCGTGAAACAGAAAGTGGAAAGAAAGGGCTAAGGACGTGGATGTGAGGAGGTCATGTTCACTGCTGCCAAAGCTGTGGTCAATTACTTTACAGCAAGGCTTTAGCCAGGAAGGAAGCTAGTTCCTCTGAAGAGACACTCGGGGAAGGAGGAAAGAGATTTTTGCTTTTACACTGATTAACCACATCTTAGCTGTCTATTCGTTCATTTCAGCTTTTAAAAAAAAATCTTCAGAGTGTGTGCTTAGGCCGTGAAGATGAATAAGACAGATCTTTCTCGTGGATCTTTACAGCTTAATGATGGCAACAGACTTTTAAAAAAAAGAGAGAGGTTCTTTCCAATATTATATGTACATGCTATTGAGGAAGCGGCAAGAACAAGGTATAGTGTAGCTCAAAGGCTGGCACACTGGTGGTGAAGCTGGTCGAGTCGAGTTTCTAGGATGAATACAGGTGAATTAGTTTTATAAAGGTGAGAAGCTATTTCAAGCAGAAAAAGCCAGTGCAGAGGAGGGGGCGTCTGATCTCACCTGGACTCTGTGTTTGTGAATACAAGTTTCTGAGTTCACATCTGACCATCACTGATGGATTTACACCAGGCTGGCAATTTCAAGCACGAGCTGCATCAAGCCAGTTTAGTTCCAGGACAAGGAACGGTGGGAGAGGACGATGGAAAGTGGGCTGGTCCAGGCCTGTGTGTGTTATGTTGAAGCGCCCAGACTTGCTTTTGAAGACTGTGGTGGCTGCTGTAGGGCATGAGGGCATGGCAGTGACATGGTTAAATCTGTGTTCTGGCTAGATCTACGGTTCCCAGGCTTTTGGATTCTAAATGCTAGTAAAATGAGGGGAAACACAATTTTAAACACCCAGTGTTTTCTTCCCTTGAAAGTGTGGTAAAAAAAGAATAAAAACCCAGTGTTTGTTTAGAAGGTTGTCCACTTGTTATTTTTCAAGAAGGTACATAATGTCTTAAAATTTAGTATCTACAATCCCAATCATTTCAAAAGAGAAAGGGATTTTAAAGAAGAGTCTTTTAAATAATGAATTTAACTGACTGTATTCTATTGACTGTATTTCTATTGTTCTTATTTTTCTAATGTCTGCAGTTTGGTGAAAATGTCACCCTGGACCAGCACTTGGCAGACCAATAATTAGGAGCCCTGGGGCAATAATTTAGACACAGCTGGGGTAATACTGGGGACAGGGATCCCAATTAATAATTAAAATGATAGCATTATTTTAAGACCACAAAGTTTAAGATAAGATTTGCTTTATGACTCAACTCCACATGCCTTTTTCTGATTTTCACTTAACAAACGCCTGTGGTTTAGGAGCCTCCAACAGAATAAGGATTTTGGATGATTGGTTTGAGAACCGTTGAGGGAGAGCATAAATGACTAGGGTGGAAAAGAAATATGTGCACAGAGAAAGCAAAAATAATGGCAACTTGAAATCAAGACACTAAAGATTACTCTATCCCTAAACGACAGTGGGTTCTGCCTGTGGCCCCAAACGGGTGTTTGTTTTGTGTTATTATGAAGATTAAGAGGCTAGGATCCAGTCCAAGGCAGTGAGTGACGTATGTGAGGCCCCTGCATTGTTGAGAGAGTGAAGTGGAGACGTTTACAAAACCAACCCCAGGAAGGTGGCCGATGCAACCGGAGCCCAGGAACGACCACCTCATCTTCAGCATTGTCAAAAAGAAGTGACTTTCCGTAAGGCAAGACTCTGCTGAAGGTTTGGAGAGGGTGAAAAGGGCATTTGCTAGCTTCGTACATCAGGCATGAATTTAAGGCCAGATTTTATGTGTTGGGGCAGACGTCCTAATGTTTGTCCCGTTTGGCCTTGCTGACTGTGTGTGAAGTAAACCCCCAATGGATCACCACAGAAGGGTGCAGGTGTGGCACTAGTTAAGATATTCAAGCCAAGCTGCTAGGTCCTTCAAAACAAACAAGAGGCAGGGAAGTCACAAATGTGATACAAAGCATGACTGAGCCAGGTGGCTCTTTTTGTATTTTCAATATTAGAGCAATGAACTGGAATGATGAACTGGAATTCTAGGCAAAACCATAGAGTGAGCCGCATGGTTTGGTGCCCCATTTACTGCTTTTCCATCGTAGGTACAGTTTTCAGTTCTAGGGTCTCTTAAATTTTGAAGTGTGGCCTCTGTTGGGGAAATGTACACTTTCATGACCCCAAATAGACGAAGATTTTATGGGGAATTAGGTGTCAACAAGGAGAGATGTTTAACCAGAAGATGTCCATTCAATGTCACAAACCATTCCAGAATTCACCCTGCAGAGACCTGGAATGGTTCCAGTATATTTCAGGAGTCAAGTCAAACTGAAAATCTTATTTCTAAGATTTACATTGGCTTGGCAAATCAGAATCACTCACAGTTTTGGAGTTTGAAATCGATCTCTTCCTTCCCTACTGAGGCATATCTCAATCTCAAACCTCTAATTCCTGCAATTAACACAGTTTCAAGAAAATA
Source organism: Propithecus coquereli (assembly GCF_000956105.1). Classification (NCBI taxonomy): domain Eukaryota; kingdom Metazoa; phylum Chordata; class Mammalia; order Primates; family Indriidae; genus Propithecus; species Propithecus coquereli. The sequence goes on from NW_012137303.1 coordinate 6,180,916, forward strand.
ACAGCATAAATTAACTCATCTAAGCAGTGTCTGTATTACTTATTAAAAGCCTCATGCTAGGCACAATAGACACTGGCATTCAAGTGCTGAATTAATGAAAATGGCACTTTGTATTTTCCATTCAAATGTGCCTTTCCTTTGCACCATGGTTTAACTTCTTTCTAAATGTAGCTTTTAGTAGAAAATGACAACAATTATGAGCCCTTTGAGATTTAAAATCTGAAACTCAAATTATCAAGCCTTAATAAAAGCCTAATAAATTCCTTTATGTGTTATGTCTGCTTAATTACTCCAAGCCCATAAAGGAAGCATTGTAGAAGCATAGTTTATATTTTAGCTTTACAGAAGAGTGAATTTTGAGATTCTTTTCTCTAAATTTAATTTTTATGTTCTTTTTATGCTTTTTTCTACAGTTAAAAACATATATTTAGAAACATTGTAAATCTGGAATGAAGATTATCCTTATCAATATATTAAGTGGATAAATTCTCTTGAAAGGCAAAAAGTGATTAAAACCATCAAAAAGATCTTTATCTCAAAAACAGCATATTCTCAGTACAGCAGGCATCTCTTTATTATTGCTAACAGTTTATCTCTTACTGTTTGATTGGAAAGAGAGATACAACATGCTTGTTGGAACTATCATTTCAATATTGTGTTTCTATAGCACACAAATAATTTTTTGCTGAAGCAGGTAGTCACTGTTACTTATAAAATGATGTTTGTTGATCTGTTTAGAAAAATAGAGCAATCAACATTATTTTTATTCTGATAATGTCAACCTTATACAGTATCTTTGAGGGAAGGTAAAAAAAAAAAAGTAGCCTTTGCAAGTACATAAGAAAGATGAGTCCTGACCTGGGAAGAAAGATGAGCCCATTTCATAGAAGGTTTTCACAATGTCTTTTAACTCAGAAGAGCAGGATTACTTTGTGCTGATACAAAAGGCCAGGGTGGGTGTCACCCTGTTTCCTGACCCCACCTTCACTGCACCACCCAGCCAAGAAAAGGGGCTTCCTACATTATAATCGACCCCTGTTTTTTCCTTAATTTGCATTTTCTAACTTTCCAGGATCTATTCCTTGACTCAATTAACCACTGTTTTGGTAAAAATATTTTTGAATCTCAAACCCTGCCTGAAGTAGGAGTTTAATTTTTAAAAGGCTAGTCTATAGTTGAGACTGAGAACAGGCGGTAAGATCTCCACAGAGTGGTAAGTGAATTAGGTGTCACTGTTAAGAGCGGATACCTGTGAGAACTGTGTAAACCAGCACAACTGAGGACATGCTTTCATAAAACAAAACGTAATACAGGTATAATCATCTTCATCTAATTATTCTGTAACTCTTCACTGAGCATCTGCCACAGGCATGGTCCCTGTCCTTTTGGAACTTACAGTCTAGTAAGGGAGAGGAACAGTGATCAAATAACCACACAAATGTAAAATGGCAACTATGTGCGCTAAGGGGACTGTCGCAGGTTGCTGAGAGAGCACATGCTGTAGTGATCTGAAATAGTCAGAAAAGTCAGGGAGAGGTGCTTTGAGGAAGCTCCAGGGATGACATCTGCAGGTTGACCAGGAGATGATGCGAAAAAAGGTAGGAAGAGTATTTCAGGCAGGGGCTGTTCACAGCTCATGGTAGGAAGGAACAATGTGTGCTTGGGACTCCAGGAGGCCAGGAGTGTGGGGCTAGGAAGAGGGAGGGATTTGGCATCGCAGACACATAAGGGTTTTGCCTTCTCCCTAAAAGAAATGGAAAGCCACTGAGGAGTTTTAAGCAGAGAAGTAATATAATCAGATTTGTTTATATAAAAGATCATTCCAGTTTCCTGCTGAAGAATAGATTCGAGAGCAGAATGAGAATGGATGTGAAGGCATGAGTTGGAAGGCCACTGCATGGTCCAGGCAAGAGAAGAGTGTGACTTGGGCTAGAGCTGATTTTAAGTAGAACCACAAGAATATTTCCTAGTCGGGGAAGAGTATGGAGTGTGTCACAATTGGCAGATTTTCTCTTCTCTGAATAAGAGAAGTTGCATGCCAGCTGGAAATGAATTTATTAGTCTCAACTCTATCACAATCATTTTGTTAAGGATACTATAGAAACTGCCTGTTCAATGAGATATCATTACAGGATATCTGTAATGAGGTCATTTAAAAATTAAAAAAAAAAAAAGTTTTAGAAAACAAGGGTCCAAAGGCCCCAGAGTAAGGCACTGGGCAAACTTTTATGAATTATCAACTATGTTGACAATAGTCAAAACAAATGTATCTGAAAAACATCTTTTGTCACCACAAAACTTCATCCTGGAAAGGTAAATCATGTATAATTAGATATATGACCACAATTGTATAAAACTAAAAATAAGTACATACATGATTCTATCTGAAAAAAACAGAGGTTAGAAGTTGAAGACTTAAAAAATTAAATGGGAAATTCATGTGAATGTTTAGTTATTCTGGTCTGAGTTTTAAAAGACCACAATTGTATAAAACTAAAAATAAGTACATATATGATTCTATCTGAAAAAAATAGAGGTTAGAAGTTGAAGACTTAAAAAATTAAATGGGAAATTCATGTGAATGTTTAGTTATTCTGGTCTGAGTTTTAAAAGATAAAATATTTCTATTTATCTAAATTAACTTGCTCAGATTATAGAACACATTTGTAGTTAGTGAAGAAATTCACATTACGTTTCTAGACTTAAAATGTCAACACTTCTATGAATACCATCATATATGCTTTGCTTGTGGTTACTCAGGTCTCAAAAGAAGAGAAATGGAAATATATAAGAAACTAACCAATATTCGTAAAATGGAGGGCATGTTTGTGGCCCTGGAAGTGAAATGGTGGGGCATAAACCCATCCTGAGCTTTAGGGAGGAAGTTAACCAGTGCTACCGTTACTCTGGCCTGCAGCCTCCGCCATGACTGTCTCAGCCCGCCTGCCCCACCTCTCAGGAAGGCGGCAGCAGCATATCAGATCCCGGCAGAGGCTGAAAGCTGAAGGCAATGGAAAGAAAAGCTTTGACATTCTGTCACTGGAATGACAGGACAAAATGGACTGTAATAAACAACGGTTTGAGCAGGATAATTTGATGCATTGGGACCTTAAGCTTCTCCAGATGCTGAACTCAGCTTGGGATGGGAGATAAGAGGAAAGAATTTACTATCCTGAATACAGTGAGGTTGGGTGAACCCAGAAAAAAGAAACCTCCTTGTATAAACTGAAACCAGTTCCATAACATGCATACCCTCAGATACACACAGCAAATCACAAATAGATTATACATAATATTCATTTATGTTATAAACACATGCACATCATACTTACACATATGTTTAAAATATAACTTGTCTGTTGGCCTAATAATAGATAGTAAAAGCAGAAAAAAAAAAAAGAAAAGCTTGTGAAAAATCTTTAAAATGAAAAGAGCACTCTACCAATATTAAGCTCACTTAATATCATATTGCTCCACAAGTATTACAAATAAGAAGCCTCTGAATAACATTTCTTTTCCAAATAAACAAGCACATGCAGACACAGATTTTGACTGTGAAGATTTAATTCACAACAGAAGGATGTTGCTTATGGAGTGAGAAGTGAAATCACAGTCCCTCTGGGCACATCCAGGTGCTCTGCCAGTTTTCCATAACAAGGCTGAGTGATGTGCTTGCATTTCTCAAAGGCTGTTTTGTTTCAGTGAGGCCAGTTTAGGTGACTGGTAGATGTCATAATGAAACAGAAGTACTACCAAACTACTGATTTTGGAAGTCACAAAGCAGCTTGCTTTCACTGGTGAAGATTTTCATTTAGCTATTTTCTTTACATTACTTAAGGGAAAAATCTACAAAAACAAAAAACAAGATATCAACACAAGCATATGCTTTCATAATTGTAAGATATACTGTGTTGTGTAATCAGGAACAATGAGAAAAGTCAATCTTAAGACAGGTGGCATTTATTGCCTGTCTATTACTGGGAAAGGCATTGAGCTGGAGACTTTACATATATGTATCTTGTTTAAAACCTCACACGGTGATTGTTATTAGCATCATTTTAACACTGCTGGCACAGAGCATCAAAGCAAATTTGTCCAAGGTCATAGGGCTTAAAAGAGAGAGAGCAGGGATCAAATCTATGTCTGCTGAATTCTGCCAAGCTCAAAGCCCGTCTCTTTCCACCCCACTCACTCTCTCTGTAAATATCACAGCAGAAACAAAGAATATGGTGCAGAAAAAGAAATCAATAAACACATATGAAGAGCCAAAGGAATACATGGCTAAAATGTGCTTAAATCCTGAGCTGAAAACCAGTCTGGGCAGACAGGAGACCCTTCTCCTTGGCAAAGCCTATCAGGCACCCAAGGTTCTGTTTCCTACCCCACTTTGTATGGCTTGATACTCTTAGGAGGGCTCCACGCCAAAGCAATGACAACAGCATGCATACCACCAATCCTACTCCCAGGGACCTCGCGGCATCTCTCCAGCTGCTTGAATCCTATTGATCTCACCACACAAATTCTTTAGTGGCCACAGCTATAAACTGTTGGCCCGTCTCCATCTTCCTTATATCCACTGTTCTCTCTTCCGTATCTCCCACTCCTGTTTCAATTCCTTACAGATGGGCTTCTCCCAGTGCTCTACAAAATGGCAAGGAAAACTTTCCTTGCTCCTTTCCTCCCTCCCTCCTCTACTCTCCCTTCTTTACAAAAGGAATAAATGTTCATTTTAGAAATTTTCAAAAATATAGAAAAGCACAAAAAAGAAAATAAAATTACCTGGGATTCTGCCACTTAAAGATAACTCTGTTAACATTGTGGTATATATTTTACCAGTCTTATTTTTTTCTAAGCAAATGTGTGATATTTTTATGAAATTGATATCATATATACATGTGATCTTGTAATACTTTTTCAAGTTTTGACATATCAATGAACATTCCCCTCCCCATCATCAAATATTCTTCTATAACATGATTTTAGTGACCGTGTGGCATTACATCACATGAATGCAGCAAGTTTATTTAACTCATCACCTATTATGGGATATTTAGGTTGTTCTTTAACATTTTATTGTTATAAACAGTTCAGCAATGGACCTCCTCGCAGATTTATGTTTACTCAGATCCATGACTATTTCTTTATAATATATTCTTTGGCACATTTGGAAGGCCTTCATACACACTGTCAGGCTGCCCTTCTCACAGATTTTATGAAATTTCTTTCCCAGCAGGACTAATTACTAATGCATGGGAAATGGGTCTCTTGAACATAATGAATAATCACCAAATTGCAAAGTGACTTAAGTGAATCAGCTAATTCATTCAACAAATACTCATTAACCTTCTATACGTGCTAGGTACTGGGGATACAGCAAGCAGTCACAGTCCCTGCTCTTACAGAGCTTTCACTGTCTCAGGAAAGAAAATGAAGTGTTAACAATACACTGTGAAAGGTGCTACAATGGGCAGTGGTGTCCTGGGGAGACCAGGCTTCTCCATGCTCTTCTAATCAAATTCCTCACTCTTCCTACTACACCATGTCCCTTCTCCCTCCATGCTTCTAAATTCCATTTCTGGCTTGAGCTGGGGTAAAACAGAATATTTTATTTCAAAAGCCCCCTCCCAATTATAAAAGGAATCACTACTAAATATAATAACATCTTAAAACTATCTTCCCCAACCTCCACCGCCCCCATTACAAATAGAAAGTACAATTCTGGAAAAAAAACTAGATGAAATAAAACAATTACTTAGAGAAAAAATGTGTTATAAACACTTTAAGATCTAAATCTAAATGTTTTCTAAGAGGTTATGAGGATTTGAATTATACATTTTTTCCTGAGTTTCTAGATATATTATATATAATCAGTATGATAGACAATTGAAATGAACATGAATGGCTACCAAAGTTGGTCAGCAGTAAATGTTTTCAATGGAAGCAATCAAAATACACAGTAATTATATTCTTAAAATATTGTTATCATTCCTGTATTTTAATATTTTATACAGTATAGCATTTAGCCACCAGAGGCGTAATGACTTTTATAAAGCAATTTACTTTTCCATCGCATGTGGACAAGAGCCAAATGATTAAAACTTTTAACATTATGTCTAATGAAACCTAGTTATATCATTGTTTTAGAAACAAAGCAATATATTTTCTCTCAAGGAGCAAATGTATAAGAATTGGAAAACATATCAAGACTTTGATAAAATTTTGGTCTTTGTAAATACATGAGGACAGATGGAGCCCAATAATATTGGTATATAGATAGTAAATTACTCATGAAGTAATTTATATGATCAGGGTATAAAATATTTTATATTTAAAGGAGAATAGAAGTTGCCAGAAAGAAGGGATACGGAGCCAATTTGGTTTCCTTAGAATGGGTTTTTGATGTATTACTTTTTTGTAATTAAGCCTAAAGCATACATGTAAAAAGTAAACCCAATCTCCTATCTTATGTATTTCCACATGCATGTGTGATACGTGTGGCATTTATCCTAGTGCTTATATGTAAAAAATTTTTCCAATCTTTTCACATGTATTAATTTAGTCACCAGACAACTAATTGAAAAAAATGTACTTTTATTATTCCCATTTTATAGATGAGGAAACTGAGGCACAGCGTAATTAAGTATTTTTCCCATAGGTACACAGCTAGTAAAAGGCAGAGCTGGGAATTGAAGGCAGGCATGACTGTACACGAAATCCAGCTGTCATCTGGAGTCTCCCTGCCCCATTCGATCTAGTTAGATTGGCTTCAATCTCCCACTCCTTGCCCTGTGGAAAAGAAGTCCAATCTCCCACTCCTTGCCCTATGGAAAAGAAGTCCAGTGCTCTTCTCAAATGACTTTAAACATCTAGACCACCCCTCATTCTCAAGGTCTTATCTAGCTCCCAATTTTTGGTCTTCTGACTTAGTTCTGTGACTGAGTGCACACAGGGAAAAAAATGCAAACCACTTAAAACTCAATACTAGTTATTCTCCACTTCTTCCCCTTCTTTTATTACTCTTTCTTTCGTTTATGCTGAGAGAAAACAATTCCCCTATTTTTCTACTGCAGAGCGGTGAGTTCTTTTACAGCCTTGTTTCCTTCTAACTCATGCCCTTAGGTTCTTACTGTGTCCACTGAACTGTTTACCAAGATAATTTCCTAAGCAAAGCCAGTTCCCTTCCTAAGAGGAATTCTGTTGCTAGCTAAGAGAATGATACCCTTGTCCCCAAACGGGCACACAGATATGGAGGTGAGTCCTCTATTATGATTTATATAAAATATTACTATTGATGATTAAACAGCTGCCATAATAGAACAAACCTGACATATGTTCACTAATTTATCAGAAGAGGCAGAAGCAATCCCAGTTCAAATGTCATTAGGTTGATTCATTAAAGTCTTAAATAAATTCATACAGAAGCAATTCTTTTTCTTTGTTTTTGAGAATCCATGGTTAGAAATGACAACACTTAAACGATAAAAAAAAAAAAAAAAAATCACATACCTCCACTCTGCCAATGAGGTTGTCAATATAGATGACAAGCGTTAAAAAGTCATGTCAAAACACTATTAGAAAAAACAGGTTAAGAATATAATTGGGGGCATATACAAATTACTAAATCATATATATCTAATTCATATAAAAATGAATTTTCAAAACATCACCTACTTCTGAACCAATGAATATGAATTATTCACATGGCTTTATATAGTAGGGGAACTAAAAAGAGTAGAAGATAGAAAAGACTAAAAAAAGGATTTTAGAAAATGGAATGCTGTTTCAAAAATTGCTGGTATTCTAAGAGCCAAAAGAAAACATTTCTTAAGCACGATGTGCAAGGCCACCTAAACCGAGATGTGTCTGGTACTCCTTGGAGCTGTGCAGTACACAGCTGGTGCTGCTGTATGAGCTGGACCTGTGTTGAGGTACTCTGTCCAGGCAATGACCATGAAATATAAAAAGTAATTCAGTTTTAAAAAGACTTTGCCTTCAAAATGGTTTCATAGCAATTGGAGAAAAACTGCAATAAGCATATTATAGATACGTATGAAACAGAAATCATAATCAAGGGCAGGAAATAAGCAAAAGTTGAAAATGAGACGTACAGCTAGTATAGGTGCTAGGAAAGGCATACACGATGTGCTCCTTGAGAGCAATGACTATCATTAGTAGTCATTGTATCATCTGAATCTGATCGGTAAATGTTTGCTGAATGAATGTTTGTGGAGATGATACCTTGAACACGTTACTTGTTGAATAAGTTCAGCAGATGTGAACTATTTTAGAGAAGGCACTCTCTTATTTAAGAGTATACCCTTATTACTTGGCTTACTGCCTGTAACTATTTTTTTTTTTTTTTGAGACAGAGTCTCACTTTGTTGCCCTGGCTAGAGTGAGTGCCGTGGCGTTAGCCTAGCTCACAGCAACCTCAAACTCCTGGGCTCAAGCGATCCTACTGCCTCAGCCTCCCGAGTAGCTGGGACTACAGGCATGTGCCACCATGCCCGGCTAATTTTTTCTATATATTTTTAGTTGTCCAGATAATTTCTTTCTATTTTCTAGTAGAGACGGGGTCTCGCTCTTGCTCAGGCTGGTCTCGAACTCCCGAGCTCAAACAATTTGCCCGCCTCGGCCTCCCAGAGTGCTAGGATTACAGGCGTGAGCCACCGCGCCTGGCCTTGCCTGTAACTATTGAATGCCCAATTTATGTTTAGCAAATTAATGGTAATTAGAGAAGACACCAGGTTAAATTGGAGACTTAATACTATGCCCATCAGAAAGCAAAGGGGAAGGAGTCACAGAAAAAGGAAGACAGATAGAACACTGGGGACAATGGGTAGGATCCTCGGAAAGGCAGAAGGGATCTGATGAAGAGTTTAGGGGAAGAGCTTTGTCAAGGAAGAGAGGACCCTCTTCTGAGATGGGAAGGAAAGAAAAAAGATCATGAATGAAGCACAGAATTATTTGCAGAGGCAAAGAAAGGAGAGAACATTGAAAAAGACACAGATGTGTCCATCTTCTTACTTTATGAAAATGATGATATATATTTAAAAAGTGCACAGGTCACTGTCAGCAGAGACTACTGTTATTACTCAATAGGGGTAAGGGTGGAGAGTGGGCTCTGAGCCTTGAAAACAGCAAAGGCTGAAAGCAATCTTTGTGTGTGTCGGGGGTGGGGGTGGCATGCTAGGGAGAGCTAGAAAGTTAAAAAAAACTTTAGATATGGACCATATTTTTCAAACCAACACTTCAATTGTTCAGTAGTTTTTTTATCAAGAACTGTGCTAGGTACTGTGGGGGACTTAGAGAAATGTAAGATATGGCTCTTGTCCCTGAAAAGTTAAATAACAACCCAGAGATATTTCATGGTAGACTACGAATATATGCCAAAAAAAAAAACAAAAAAAAGGACGAGATAAGGGCAAAATGTGCCATAATGAGAACTCTATTCATTACATACTATTTCTTTTTATATTGAAGTCTAGTAATTATGTCCTCTACTGTTTTTGTTGTTTATAGGCAATGAAAAGTCACTTTCTGGCTTTCATATTGGAGTAGTTATTTTAATAGATATTTGAGTTCTTCTTGTGTTTGTGAAAAAATTGCTTCTTCTCAAGGTTCGATGAACAAAACAGGTCATAGGGTTGTGGCTGAACACAATCATTTCTTGGGTAGACGGAATAGACCCTTTTAAAAAAATACCCTTCGTGCAAACGCAGGCCTGCTTCCCAGAGCTATGCAACTGTCCATCCACACTGACGCTGGGTCTGAGAGGGTTAAACTAAAAATCAAGTTATTGTTGCCTCTCCTTTGGTTCGGTACAGCTTTTCCATAATTCTCTAGAGCTAGGCAGCTGACAGCATGGATTTTTATTGAAGAAATTCTATGACATTTGTTCTAAATGTCACATTTCTCCCCCACAAACTAAAAATAGCATGTCACCATACCCCTACCCCTAATAAAATTGTTGGCTTGGAAATGACATTGATAAGCAAAATGAAGCATATAACCTTTTCTCCCCTTTTCTATAAATGTTTTATTTATTCCTGAGTAACATTTGGTATCTTTTGTAGGCTGAGATCAAACGGACAAATCAGTAAATTTTACTGCTGAAGTTGTCTTTACAGTACAGGACTGTCACTTCTAAAGCACGTTTCAGGCAGGCACTGCTGTCATTTGAGTAGTGATCTAGCGACTGACAGAAAATATCTGTAGAAATAATGTGTGCTCTCATAGTAATGTGACATTTTATGAGCAGTTTGACTGTTTTCATTACTCTGATTTCAGTCTGGTGAAGAGTAAGTTAGGAAGCCAGTGATGGAATACGGAAAGCCTGTCAGGACCAAGTTATAGTACAACCCTGAACTTGGGCTGTTGTATTTCATAAGACTTCCTGGCAATTATCTGAAAGCATTTAAAATATTAAGTTGACTTGAATGCTCAATCTGATCAATTCCAACGTCACTGGCTTTATCGATAAAAGTGTTTGGCTAACTGACACACGCTAAAAGTCAAGTTCCAAGCAAACTTTACGGAGGCTTTGGTTGTATGTGCCTTCATTATCCTAACTAGGTTTTGTTTTAAGGGTGAAGATTAGTCATACAGGGAAAATCGCATTACAACAAATGTGATATCTTGACTGTTCTCATCAGTGGTGGAATTCTGTTAAACAGAATGCATTGCTAGAAAACACAGTCTTGGCCTGAAGGAACTGGCCATACGAGCATGCCTGCACCACGAACTCCAACGAATCAAACTCTACTGAGTCAGCAATTTTGATTTTTAACAAAGCAAGCAACAAATACCTGTGGACTCTGCTTATGAACACCGAACACCCATTCTTTTCTTGCTCCTCGAAGCGTGTGCTGTTTGGCAAATGTACAATTTATGTGGGAAATTTTTAGATCCTCATTTTTCCTAGTTTGAACAGGGATGTTCAGGACTTACATTTATTTGTTATTTTGCTGACGTATAATCTGGAATTCCCAAATGACTTCAAGGTTGATAGGTGGGATGGACTCACTGAATGCGTGACTTTAGCCAGCTGCCCAGTGTTTGCATCTGTGTGACTTCTTTACTGTCAATGTACACAGTCACTTTCAGAAAGGCCTCAAGGTGTCACTCTAAATTTTCAATTACTTTTATTAGCATCATTCAAGGGTACAACTATATGTTACAAGGCTGTTTGGGAATTTGAGGGTGCACAAAGGCTTTAGGATGTACTACTAGCAAATATCAAAAGACCACCAAATATAAATGACCGCAAGTGCTACTTCCATTGTCTACTAACAAAATAATTTTATTATATAAATCATCATTTAAAAAAATTTTTGAAATAAATTATATTTTCTATTTTGCCGTAACTCCTCATCCTCCAAATGTTTACTACACTGTAAGCTCCTTGAGGGAGGCTTCCAGGCACTCAGTATGTACTAATATTTCCTTTACAGTACTAAAGCTAATGTCTCTGCTTCAAGATGTAAAATTTCATCCTAGTATTCTAGGACTTAACTAATACAGATAGATATTCTTCTTATATAGATAAGTTTTTAGTCATGAATGGTCATCTTTTCAAACTGAAAAGTATGTGTCCTTATTTTTGGTCAATAAGTTTGCAGCTTACACTGTATGTTGCCTATCCACTCCCCGCCCACCACCAAATTTTTATTACTTATTCCTACAGACTTATTTTTAATCAATATACTACCACTCTTTGAAATTATAATCAGATGCTTTAAAACACTAATCATTTTCTTCAATTTTGAAAACATAATCAGTGTTTTTTTTAAAAGCCTGCAGTAGTAGTTATTAGTGAAAAAAGAAAAACATATCCAGAAAACCTGTAATTCTTTAAAAAATAGGATAAAATAATTTATTCGGAACTCTGAACTATAGCATTGTAATTCTGTGCTTTGTGCAGGATATATAAAACATTGAAAAATAAATGCTTCCAAATTTCATAAAATAACCACACATTCTTCTACATTCTTCTGTATATATTCTGTTGTACAAGAATGAGTTTATTTAGATTTTTGACTAGCTGGTGGTTAATACTTTCTATTAGGTCAGTTTTTTTTTTTTTTTTAGAAGGATAGATTAAGAGTATTGTAAAGTGGGGCAGGAAAGGACAACGGCAAATTCGCAGTCACAGAAGTTCAGCATTGTCACCTCATGGTCCCTTAGTTAAGGCATAATCCCTTCCTTGGTTCATTCATATACACTTCCATCTCCTGGTCTGGCTTCCCATCCCCTCCAAAACAAAACATTTATTAACTGAAGCTTCCAACTGTGACAGAAATTACAGTCATGTTAATGGTACAGATGGTGTAAAAAATGCAATCTAAAAACATGATTAAAAAACTCGGGAGCTAGGTAACCCAAGTTCATCTCAGATATGGCTGACCAGACATCTATGAGGAAGGAAATACACGTTTTTGGTTAATTAGTTTGCTTTTAGCCATCTCTGTAATTAGAACATGTTTTTCCCCTACTTAATCCTAAAACAGTCATTAGATTTAATAAACCTTTCTAGATTGCCACAAATGAGAAAATGAATTAGTTAAAAAGTAAGCATTAAGATGTATTAGCAACATGATTGTAACATTATGTGAATAAAAATGTTTTTGTTTAATTATTAAAGACTAAATATATCATTTTATAGCTTGTTGCAAAAAATTATACAGGGTTTTTTTTCCTTCTCCCTCATGTTGCTTCATAAGGTAGTAAAAACATTAATGTTACCTCCCAGATTACATTCCACCAAACAGAAGTGATTATTAATCATTCTTTCCACAAATCAACCCATAATTAGCTTCTTTTCAAGTCAAAGCGAATCAGAATCCCAAAGAACCAAAGGAGAGAGAGGGTGGTCTTGGTTGCAGGGCACTAACTAGGAAGTTTGGCTTACATCACTTTCAAGGCTCTTGTGAAATGACAACAGAAACAGAGCTACAAGTTAGCCTTTGTTATTCTTATTATTTTAACCTCTAAGCCTTTGTGTGATGGTCTGATCTTCTCCCAAGGAGTACAGAATGGCTTCCTAAGGACACAAGTCCCATTAACCCCCATCACACTCTATCTGCCAATTTCATAAGGAATTTAGTTACTCGCATGGCACTACTTTTTAGATGATCAAAGGTTAAAAACATTTTTAAGAGTAAAAAACAATATATCATAAAGTCGAGAGCTGAAGCTTTCCAGACTTTCATCATAAGTGTTCTCTGTACTAAATGAAGTTACTCTTTTTTATATGCCAAAAAACATCTGAATAAAACAACTCATGTACTAAAAACTCAAGTTGGTCCTCAACCGGACCTTGTGATTCACTCCCAGTAAAAAACTATTTGTTGGACAGCAGGAATCAACGTTTCCCCCAATCAGCCCTCTGCCTGTGCTTGCAGAAATCAAAAACACTTCTTCCCCCTGGGCTATGGGACATGAATTACATATTTTTTTGGTAGTTTTTATGAAAGAATGGTACTCCCTGGAGATGTTAGTTGGTCATGTCAGCCCTCTTACTATTCTACTTCAGAGTAGGGAAAAAACCCAAGACCCAGAATATACATGTTAGAGTTCAGAAAAATACTAGGTGCCTGGCACCCAAAGCAGTATTGGATGATGTTTTCTTTCAGTAAGCAACTGTAGTACACGTGGTCCAGACCCATTAAGGACAGTAGATGTAACACTGGATATTTGCAGTTTAGAAATGTACAGTCACCAAGCCAGTTTTCACATGCACTTATTTTAATAAAAAATGGTACATTCTGGTCCACCATAACCTTTAGGAAATATCACTTCTTGTGTTGCCTGGTGTCAATAGTAGCAAACTATAGAATCAGCCAAAAATCAGCCATGTACTTTTAGATAGAGACTTAGGTTCTCTGGACTGTGAAGTGGTTAGATAAGATGATCTCTATGATTGTAACACAAAAATTACTTGATATCACTTTGTTCCCTAATATTATAGATTAAAAATCTGATTTACTATTCCTTGTCGACATTAACTTTGTTCCCTAAAAAGGAGACAGGAATTAAGAATAAACTGCTCCTTTATAAATGAGGTAGAATAGATGTGTGTGGAGATGGATGCTTGACCCTGTGCTTACCAGAGAATTCCAGTTTTCTCCAGTCTTGCTAACACAGTTTCACAGGAGGAAAAAAAAAATCCCTTCTCATAATAATGCTAAAAGCTTTTGGAGTTTTTTAAGGAGTCACTACAAAGGAGATATTTATCCAAATGTGAAAAGATCAGTTCAATAAACAAAGACATTTACATTATTACCATAATTTAACATTTTTTGTAGACTTTCTGCTCTTCATCACTGAGAACAAACATGAAAATCTGCAGACTTTTAACAGTTAGGACATTGTTCTGAAAAGGAAGATGTGACTTCCTGGAAACGGCGGTTGTGAATCAAACCCATGCAAGTGAGCTCCATGCCACCCAGCTCTGCGGCCCTCCAGAAACATGTGTAAGACATTACAATCCTTAAGGCTCCAGGTAGCCTGAGGGGACATGACCACCTGGGCTCAAGCCTAGCAAAACAGAACTCATTCTGGACACATGATGAAGTTGAAACCACTTCGTATAAATCTTTGATTTAGTGTAAATAAGAACACTTCCAACAGAAAATCTTAGAAAATATGTAAAGCTATGGCATTCTCCTAGTCTTCCTCCTCCCCCCACCCTCAGCTTGCCTGATCTCATCTCCTTTGGTTTTTAAGAACAAACAGGTGATTCAGAATGAACTGCCATCAGAATGCCAGAATCCATTCCCAGGGCAGGAAACTGGGCTCCCTCGCTCCCAGCAGGGCACTTAGCACATGGTAGTTGCTTTAAAAACAGTTGTTAATTTATTTATGTGGCTTTACTCTAGTGAAGGGAAAATACTTAACATTTGCATGACTAACCTCTATGGCATTTGACCTTCACAACTCGGTGAGGTTAAGGGACATTTTGCAATTTATACCTGCTTTCACAGATCAGAAAACTAAGGATCAAGGAAGTTAAATAACTTGCTCAAGAGAACAGGGCTTGCTTGGTGGTGAGATGGTTCACATGCAAAGTGCTTTGTATAAAGTACTATACAAATGAAAGTAATTAATATGATGATTTTGGCACATGTCTATAAATTAAGGAAAAATTTAAACCTTCATATAGAATGGTATTTTACTCTATTCTCAATACAATATGCCTACTAAAATTTTGGTGTTTTTCACCTTCAAACTCCCCCTTCACTTAGCCATGCATGAAGAGGTACCCCCGCTTTATGTCACAACTGCAGGCAATTCAGCATCGTGAAATGCAGTTCTACGACCTGAGTCAACCCAGACAGGCTGTCGCTGGGCGTTTAACAGAGAGCAGCAACATATACAATTACCCTCCTGCCTAGGGTCCCTTGAGACACAGGTCTGGAGAATTATGGCATTAAGAAACAGTGTTTGCAACAATCAATAGTCTTTCAGGTTGACTTAATGTGGAAAGAAAACAGTATTAAACAATTACACTGCACATAAGCATTCTATATAAGAGTGCATAGTTGATCATTTTTATGGTTTCATAAAAATGCATTTTGTTTTGTGTATTACAAAGTACACCAGGAAACCGAAAAACCTAACACAGAATGGCAGCCGGCTGGCAAGGCACCACCTAAAAAGTAAAATCCTGACAAAATTAAAACATAAAATTAGTTTCTAACTTAAATAGCACCAAGTCAATTTTGTTTAAAAACAAAACTCAGATTTTGTTTGAGGCTGCTAGTCATCCTCATTTTTCTTCAAAAGAAAAATTAACAGAGGAATTTTTGTGATAAAATGCTAATAGTACAGGTTTATATGGCCCTACCTTGCACTCATGAGACATATTTATCATCATAGACCCACTTGCTTTCATGACACAACACTTAAATAGAAAAGAAAAAAGCCTACAGACTAGAAAAATGCCGAGAGAAAAACAAACTTTTAGGAATTTATTACTGTGTGTGTTTTTAACTTTCCTGATTCAGGGTATACCGACTTGTAGTGGCTGCTTTTATTTTTGATCTTCTGGCAAAATTATGTTTTTAGCTTCTAAGAAATGAAATACGACTAAATGAAATACAAATTTAGAGATTTCTGTTTCACCATCTGAGAATAAGGATTAGGGCGAAGCAGCAAATTAATTATGTTCCCTACATTTTGAGCCTGATAGAATGATTATTTGGCTACATGCTGCATAGATCATGCATTCTTCTCTGTAACAAGGCAAATTAGATATTTATGCTTCTATTCCAAACAAAGCAGACATGCTGTCTGGCAGGATTTTTTTCTTTTTCCCTACACTAGTTAGAACTCTTGTAAGTAAAGCTTATGAGTTTTATCATGTGGCACTTCAGCCCTGCTATACATAAACAGCCTTTATGAGGGTCATACTGCTTCTTATTTAACAGTCAATAAATGTACTATTGCCATTACCATCTCCAACTTCTTCTAATAATTTTGTACAAATAATGTTTTCTTGCTTGAATCTGCACACAAACTACTTCACATTTATTCTTTAAGGTTGCTTTATTACATTTTGTACTTCTCTTTTCTCCTAAAGCATTCTGTTCGTACTCTTGCTCATGCTTTAGATTCAAATTATCAACAACACTGCTCATCTCTAACTCTTCATAATACCCAGCACAATGTTCCTCATATCCTAGGCATGTCTGCTACCGTCTCCCATAACCCGCTCAGTTGCTGCCAACGAAGGTCCTTAGCCTGTGAATCCAGCCAGCCTCGTTTAGTTCTTGAGCTAATCATTGTCAGTATGGAGGGTACATTGGTAGTGACCAGCTCACCAGGAGGTAGGTGCTAGACTTAATTGTGCTTCCACAAATCTTGCTGCTTAGGATGAAAACGGGGCACCCCAAATCCTATAGAGTTCCAGTCTCTTGCCAGACTGGCTTAAGCCAAACGAGTAGATTTGTTTTGTTTTTTACTTGGTATGGCAGCTCTAGTCAGGTACTACTGCCTTACCTAGAACTCTAGGTACTCAGAGAGGACCCTAATCCTAACCACTTGTCTCTGTCTCAGTTAACCACTCCCTTGCCAGGACAGGAGAGAAGGAAGGGAAGCAAGGCAGCAAGTTTCTGTTTCTTCAGCATCCAACTTGGAGTCTGGCATGAAACAGACCCACTACTGGGAATGCCTAGACCAGTGCTGCTCATACTGGTGAAGCACTGGGGTGAAAACCAGCTGTTTGAATTCATTCCTACCTTCCTTCCTTCCTTCCTCCCTCCCTTCCCTTTTTGAAAAAAATTTCAGATCCATAAGTAACCAATTTATTTATAAAATACAATAAAAACTAAAAACTGGAATTAAAGACAAGCCCCAATGTTTTTAGTATAAGATTTAAGAGATACAAAATGATTCTGTCAAATTCCTAAATGCTTACTCCAACTTCTGTAGTTCCCTCATTTTGGATCAATATGTTTGTGGAGTGGCCGGGTCCAGGGACCATGCTTTGAATAGCGTTGGCCAGGTCCCTCCTGCTGCCATATCCCACTCACAGTCTCAGGGACTACTGAGTGAATCAAGCCTGAGCTAGCCCCGTCGTAGGGATAATTTCTCTATCCCTTCTCTCTACCTCTTCCCTACCCCTGCACAAGTAAGGTTTCCTTCCCATCCATAATGCCAACTTTACTGATATCCTAGCTTGCCTCATGCCAAGTCTCTTCCTAGGTACGAAGAGTACACAATAAATATTTGCTGAATGAACTAATTCCTGTCTGACAATGTCACTGACCGATCAATTCATTCAAAAAATTATTCATTAAGTACCCACTATGTGTCAGGCACTGAATGAATTACTGGAACATGCACCTTGTTCTTAAGTAGCGTTTAGTCAAGTGGGAGAGACAAGAAAGTAAACAAATTTCACACAATTCACTTGGATCCATATCATGGCAGAGGGAAGCACAGAGTACTTTGAAGGCACATAAAAATGCCACTTATCCCGGTCTGGGTTTGTAATAAGCAAAGGCTTCTGCAGGAGGTGGTGCCTGAACTGGGTCCTGAAGGATTAAAAGACATTCACTAGAGACGAAAGTAGGGCAGTAGGGCAGCAGAAACAAAACCTGCAAAGATGTTGAAGACAGAGGTTGGCACGATCACGAACGAAGTAGCTCAGTGAGGCTTGCACACAGACTGCAATGGGGAGTGGTGGAGCATGAGGCTTGCATGGCAAGCAGGACAAAGGTTTTAAGGAGTCCACTGTTTCTTAAATATGAGTGTTAGTGCTACTGTGAACACAACAATTTTTTGCTGTGACGAACTATGCTATGCAACATTCAGAATGTTTAGCTTCTCTGATCTTTGGGAACTAAATGCCAATAGCATAGCTACCAACAACCAACCCCTACCTATTTCCATATACCCCCTTGATAGAATGACATCAACCCTGGTTGAGAACCTTTGGTAAATGATTTACTCAGAAAGCAGACAGGTCTTTTAGGAAGATGCGGTGGTACCAATTTACTTGAATTAAAGTGTCATCCTAAAGGTACGCCCAAAGTGGAGGGGGAAGGCATCTACCATGTCCAAGGTATGTCCAAACAAAACCATGTCAGACTCCTCTGGTGTTTACATCTGGTCTCAATGCAAGTAATTTGTAAGTACCTTCACCATAAATTCAATTTTGGTCAGCAAGAATTTACTTAGGACCTATTCAATGTCAACTACTACCCTAGGTTCCTTTAAGGACATTTGGAAACATAAGACATAGTTCCTATTCTTGAGAAATTTACAATCTAGTTGCTAAGATATAATTAAGCAAACAAACAAGGCAGTATATAATCCAGCATTTGACAATCTATTATTCATATATTTCATGGGAACATTTAGCAATTAAGTAGATTCATCTTTATTCCTCCTCCTTAATCTTTCATATCTGACCCAAATCCTCTATCAGAAGAGTATAATAAAGAAATAAAAAGCAGAAATATGAGATTATCAACAATTACTTATGAGTTTTCCCAGTCTTTCCCTTATTAGGGGTTGTGGAGAAAATAGCATTGTAATTTACCCGAGGGAAAAAAAAGACATTCTTGCCTGTAATACATATATATCTCTCTTGATAATTAACGAGATTTTCATTTGCTTTCAGATATTTTCTAAAAGTGAAGACTTTAAAAAAAAGCACAGCAAAACTGATTTTATACTGAAGGTAGAAATTATTTTTCTCTACCTTCTCCAGCTTGATTACATCTTTCTTGAGACATGTTGATGGCCAGAAATAACTACCGCCAGTAGTCTGCTGTAGGTGCCATTCTCTGTTCTGTCCCCAGTTCCCTTCTTGATGACTCCACATTTTACTGGACTACACGGTCACAAGCGTAATGGGCTTCTGCCAGAAGGGAACAATTTCCAGTGATTTGTGGATCTCTTTGCTGGGGTCAGAAGTCATCCAAAGTGACCTCTTAAAGGGGAAAAAGTCAATTAAAAATGATAATTTTCAGGGACCTTCCATAACCGACAAGTTCCAGAAAGTCTGCTAGAAAACAGAAAGGTTCACTAACACATAAGAGGCAACAATTAGTCATTAATACTTGGCTTGAATCCTGTCTCTTTTGTTAAAATGAAAATAGCCAGGGAGTTTCTCCTATCGACCCTTTTCAATAATTTATACCTTATAATGGATGTGCTTATCACATTCTCTCCCGAAAGCAGGCCTGACTGTGGATGACTGGAGACAGAAGAGGTCGCAGGGTTCATAAGCAGTGAGAAGGGCACACAGAGGGGAAAAGGAGGTGACCTGCTCGAGGAGTCAAACTCTGCTGCACAATGTTCTCCAGGGCTGGATCCGACTTTGACCTTCTGTATAAAATTGGGCTTGACTGATCTAATCCGTGAGGCGTTTATGTCTTCATTGTATTTTTTCCAGTTGTCATTGAAAGATGTGAGAAATGAAACACGAAGATATTTAATAATTCAGTATTTCCAGGGGTCTAGACTATTGTGCATATTATAGTAATTACTTAGAAGAAAGGAAAAGGAAATGGTAAGAGATTTTATGAGTACTTACCATGAATTAGTTGTTTTCAGAGTTTTATTTCTCACAAAAACTGGATACTATTTTCCCTATTTCACAGATGGCAAATGTGAGGGTCAGATAGATCAGGAGATGTGCCCAGAGTCTGTCGGCTAGTCAATGAGAGAATGCACATCCCCAGCCAGGTTTGCTTGGCTGCAAAGCACTCTCTCTTTCTGATACACAGCATGCTGCCTAGATGTTGTGGCAAATTTGGACGACAAAAATGTTAGAAATACAAGTATGTTTGTTAAAGGATAGGCATTTAAAAAGTCTGGGTGTGGCTGTCTGTGGTTGAAATGATAAAATGATAGCTCCCACCCCCACACATACAATGTTGGTTATTCTATGGCTGAGTCACTGAATTGATCTGGAGGAGCCATTTTCTTTTGCATAACAAAATACAGATGGCAGTAAACTATTTACCCAGACTTTTTGGGGTTCAGGGATACGATTATCATTTGAAACAGAAATATGACCCCGGTAATACATACAATAGTGAATTACTTTGTTAATATGAAAGAAAAAAGGGAGAAAATGAATAAAACAGCAAGAATAAAACTGAAAAAGGAACACGGAGGAGACTGTGTCTGAGCACAAGGCATATGTGTGCGCTACACAGAGTTGTTTTAGAAATGTTGATAAACAATAAATGTTTGTGGAATGGAAAGCTGAATAGTTGTGATATTAAGGCTTTCCACTCTTGGGGAAAACATGGACACCAGGGCTTATAAGTTGTGTGATTCTGACAAGCACCTTCCTATCTCCTCTAACACTGAGTCACAGTAACCACATTAGAGGCTTTTCCTTTTATTATTCTGTGTTTCTGCCATCTGAAAATAATGAGCTTAAACAGCAATCATGCTGTCATTTTACCCTGTGAATAGGCTCGTTAAGGAAGAATTCTAATGAAATTATTGCTTTAGAAAAGGAAAAAAAAATCACATTCTATATGTATGTTATTTTTAAAAATCCCTAAATTATAAGGATTATCTCAAAAGATGGATATCTCACATATATAGAAGATGACTTTAGCCTACAGTTTCTAATGCTTTAACTACTTTTTGCAAACTGTAACAGGCTGTGAAAAAGAAAATAAAGGGAGTAGTTCCTTTCTTTATATGATAAATCTGCCTTTGGCAGTGAGTGAAGTACAAACTGTAAATAACTGAAATAACTCATGACTGGTAATACACAGGTTAATCAACTATGATTAAAAATCAATAGCTTTTTCACTAAGAACAGTATCTTCAACTTGAAACCAACTGATGGCAGCAGACTAGGTTAATATAAAATGAGGAATTTTTAAAAGCAAAGAATGATGTTCTCTCCCCATTATAAATCTGATGAGTCTTGGTGACCTTTTGTTCATGTTAATGCTGACAAACTCTGCATAATGCATGACTGTCCCAACCCTCTTCCCTTCTCAACAGTGCCCTGCTTTTATTCTCATCTGTATTGCATGGTGTGGGGTGGGACACATGGGTAAGAGAAGGTGTGAGGGGATGGCAATGGTAGACATTGGTCTGGGCTATCAATCATCTGGAGGTCTTTGGGAAGAGCAGAAGGCAAATAATTTATTACAGTATAGGAAAGATAGCTAGGAAGTAATTCCTCAGTGTTATCTTTATGATTTGAGATAGAGTCAAAAGAAATAACATATAAGAGTTCAGTGCTATTCAGGAAAAAGTACTGGACAGTTATCTGCATGGGTATGCAACTCAGTTTTTTGGTTACAGTTTAAGCCAGATGTGAAACTCAAAAAGGTACCCTGGGACCATGATGCTTTTGGTGAAGTTGGCACAAGGACCGTAACAGTCTAGAAAAACCTGTAAATACTGGTCTTAGGAAAAAAAAAGTAAACATTTTTAGTTATTAAAGAGGAATAAATTTATTTGAACCAAATAATTAATGAGTCATGGCTCCCACAACTATTTTCAGGCATGAAGCTAGTACTGAATATTTTGTGCTTTCAAAGTTTTAAGTGATCTTCAATTAAACTTGTATAATGTAGTTCCTTTAAAATACATTTATGCTTTGCTAGTAACAGTACTTACTACTAATAACAGAGTAATTAATAATAGTGGTGATACTGGCATTATGTATGAATCCTAGAATAAAAATGAGCTGTTCACCTCCATTCTCCTCAACAGACTGAGACTGTGTCAACATGGGACCACACAGTATCTTACTGTATTTCCAGTGCCTTGTGCACAGTGACTGAATAAATGAGAGTTTTATAAAATTTTATATAATGACTATTGAGTCTTATTTACAAAGACTGTTTACACACATATAAATCTGCTCTGTGACACTAGGTACAAGTGTACAGAGGACACTACTTGACTTCCCCTAAACTCCAAGTAAACACAAAATATAGCCTAGAATGAAAGTTATTTTTTCCTGATTTGGAGACCCATACATACGTCCGGTTGTCCTTCCGACAAGCTTTCAACATTAAAAAGTGCTTAAAATTCAACAGTACTGATGTAAATGCTCACATATTCATGATAATGCAAAAACATTAAGATTCATTAAAATGTTACAAATAAAAAAATCACTTGTGTTTTGATATTTATATACTTGAAAGAGGTTTATTTGGCATTCTGGGAGTTTACTGCATTTTAAATCAAAGTCTATTGACGACTTGCGGAGGGAGAGGAAAGCTGTCAGGTTTGCTAACTTGCCCATCTGTTCATGCCCCCTCCTGGATGGTCCCCATTTTCCAGTGGAGAAGAGAAGCGCTGGCCTCTCAAAAGCTGTCTTTCTGGCACTGCCTTCGTGGGCTGATGGAATGGTTTGGTTCAAAATGCCTTCCTCCTCGGTTCTGTTTGAGCTTCAGATGAATGTCCCTAATTCTAAAGAAGCACAGTCCAATAGTTTATATGTTGCTCGTAGAAGGAAATAAATTATGTTGTATTTCACTAGCATATGGTCCTTTATAGGGGAAAAATAGTTTTTAACTGTTGCTGTAAACTCTAGAGGGAACTTATATAAGAAGAGGAATTCAGGCACCAGGAAACACATGTATTCATCATTTCATTGGTTCTTAAAATTTACTGTGACATGGGAGGAGAATGTATTATCGTGTATACTCTCATGAATATAGCAGATGAAATCCAGGAAAGTTTAATCAACAAAAATGACAGTGCATATATTTTTATAGTACTTAAAACTTTACGACACACATGCATTATCTCACGAGAGCCTCACAAGCAACTAAAGCTAAGTAGAGCAGGGATGATCTCCATTTTCGAGATAAGAAACCAGGATTGAGGTTATTAAAAATATTTCTTTTTTAGATAAAAAGCTCACTAAGAGTATTATATTTTAAAATGAGGGTTAACCTGGAAATAGGCCAGCCAGTCTGAACCTGTTTTCAAGATCATCCAGCTAGCTGGGAGGCAAAGCCAAAACACAAACCCTGCCTTCTCACAGCAAAATCGGTACTTTTCATAAATTCCTAGAACTACATCAGTGTTCTCATGGTCATAAGCCTGGTTATATAAGATTTTCTACTCTCTAGTTTGATTTGCTAATGCATTGTTCTTGGCAGTGAGTGTGTTTTTTTTTTTAAAAATCAATTAATAGAATGAATTAAGCAATAACGGGATCTAAATTATTGGAAGAAACAGCTAAAAGTAGTTTTAGAATAAGAAATAAGTGAGCTGAACATTAAATTACTGATTTTACTCCTGAAATTATTTTTTTCCAGCTTTCTACACAATGTTATCTTAATAGCTTAAACTCTTAAGACATTGGTTTGAACTCATGTATTACATTTTATATAATTTCTATTAGTATTGCTCCTCGTGCTTATGTGACTAATTAAACCTCACTGCAATTACATTTCAAACAGAAGCTAGAGTTTACTTATTTCTCAACAAAAACTACAATTATTTGCCTTGTTTCCCATGCATTATCCCATGATTGATTACTGTTACAGTGTGGATTGTATTTTGCATTCTGCAGCATACAAGCATTAATCTTCGTTCATTCTTCGATAGTATAATTCATTGAAACACATACTTTGAATGTGAGGCACATACAAGAAGATGTAACCACATAGGAATACAGTGTTGTTACGACAAAACATAATAAAACATAAAATGTGTTTTATGAAGTTATGGTTTTAATTTGCTACTTCAAGAAATATGCTCTAGCAATTTTGTACAAGGTAACTTCTCAGGAGAATTTAAATCCCCTTACCCTCCCTTCTCTAGGTACTGAAAGGATTATGATTAATGCACACTAAATCTCTCTTAACTGGAAAAGGCCCTAGCAAATTTCTAAAACCGAATTTGAGCTACTGATAAGTATAATAGTCCTAAATCTGGAGCAAACTTTGTTTGACTGGCAAATTCCTATCCTGCCTCTGCTGGCCTCTCTTTTTTTTGCTTGACACAGCAGGGGACAGAATGTGTCAAGAGTGGGCCCAGCCAGAGGCAGTACAAAAGAGCAGGGCCACATACGCCCCCAGCAACCCCAGCAAACGGATGACCTACATTTGATGCAAGGAGAAGCGTTTCACATGAGAAAAAATGAATCTGTGTTGCAGCTTGCATCTAACCTGTATTTCAAGAGGCAATTAAAGAGATATGTAAAATAAATATGGGTAAATAAGTGTTACAGACAAACATCACTCTAAATTCATGTGAGACATCAGCAAAACTATATGTGTTCATGTAAATGTGCACATGGTCTTCTTTCTCTTAATTCCTCAATCTTCATAAACAAATGTACTAGTAGGAGGTTAGTACAAGTAAAAACAGCATTAATGGGTCGCATATTAATATTTATGTTTTACTATATAAAGACCTTGCATACATTATGACTCTGTTTTGCAAGCTGAATGAATAACTAATGCTACATTATGTATGGGTACATATTAAGCAGACATGTCTACACTTTCTTAGTTCAGGATATGATTAATGCAGCCTATCAGAAGCCAGATGGTGCAGAACCAGAACCATCAATCAAAATGAAAAGACCACTGCGCGCTATCCACAATGAGGTTCTCACAAATGGAGATTCTGTTCACAGACCCTAGCTGGCAATAGGCAGAAAACGCCAAGAACATAGCTGTACTGTCCCACTGGGATAAAAAGTCATAGCTCAGGCTTGGCTAGATAAAAAATCTGGTGTAGGAATATTTACCCTGGAGTCCAGAGCACCAGAGTTGGGAAAGCCTGAACAAACCAATGTCCTGTCCTTAAGATTAAAAAAGAAGAAGCTTTTTAATTATTTTAATAATGTTTGCGCTGATGACAGTATCTGTCAAACAGTACCCGTTTCCCACTTGATTTAGGATGGGACATTGCCATGTAGTAACAAAGCAGCTGCCACTGTCTGCCTGACACGTGAATTGGCATCTTATTTCTTTCGCACAGGCTTTATTATAAATAACCCCAAATGCTTTAGTGTTACTTTGCAGCCTTTCTCCAAGGATCTATGGGAAACAATTTTAGTCTCTGTTACATTTAATACTAATGGCTATTTTTGGGGCAGTTGTAGGGAGAAAGGCAGCCGAAAGATGTTTCCTGTTCCTTTAATAGCTTTACATAAAAATAACTATAGAAACACAAGGTGCTTTGTCTTTGTAAACGGATCATGTGTGCTTAGAAAATGTTAAATAATCCCCATGCGCTGTACCTCCAAAAAAATTTTAAAACAAATATATAGGTTCCATTTCCTAATAGACACTGAAATACCATCTCAGAGTTTGGGGGTTGGGGGGCAGACAGAGGTGCAAGCAAGGAAAAAATACCAGAAAACATAACTTCTTCCAGAAGAGTAATGTAGCAAAATGATCAGATACTTAAATAACACATTAAAAACCTCAAATATAAAAGGATAGTACAAGTAAAAAAATTTGGAAAACCTAAATGTGTTATCTAAAAATATATCTGCTTTAAGATAAAAATTATATTATGACCCTCATAACTTGGTATTTGAAATAATTTGGAAACAGAACAGCTTATTTTTACTTTTGTAGCAATAATGGAAAAAAGAATGATTATGCATATTAACATAAATAAGAACTTAAGTAAAATGGTTAAGCTTAAAACAGTTAAAACATTTTAGCATTTCCTTTTCTCTTCATCAATACGCAGTTCTAAAATAGTACTGATTTCCTAACTTATGTAAAATTTTGTTACCATCTTTCTCCCTTAATAATATGAGCATTTTCCATGTTGTTATAAATTCTGCATAAATAATGTTTATCAGTTGGGTATTATTCCACTGCACATGTACATGATGATTTACTTATATAATTAATTTCCCTCATGGTGGACATTAAGTTTTAAGGCTCTTCCTAAAATTTATATTTTTGTCCAGCAGTCAGTAGACTCAATTCAAAAATTTTTAGTAATTTTAAAGGTGAAAATAATTCATTGTAATTAAAATTTGTATTGTTTTTAAAAATTTCAGAATATTACAGAGGTATACTTTGGTTACATGAATTGTTTTTGTACTGTTTGAGTCAAAGTTATAAATGTGCCCATCGCTCAGATAGTATGTACTGTGCCCATTAGGTGTGTATTTACCCATACTTTTCTTCCCCTTCCTACCTGCTTGATTTCCGTTGAGTTTTACTATCATAAGTGCACATGAGTGTTGACCAATAAATTCCAATTTAATAGTAAGTACTTGTGATGTTTGATTTTTCCATTCTTGCAATACTTCACTTAAGAGAATGGTCTCTAGTTCCATCCAGGTTGTTACAAAAGGTATTATTAATAATTCACCTTTTTTTTATGGCTGAGTAGAACTCCATGGTATACATATACATTTTATTAATCCATTCATGTATTGATGGGCACTTGGTTTGATTCCACATCTTTGCACTTGGGAATTGTGCTGCAATAAACATTCTACTGCAAGTATCTTTTTGATAAAATGACTTTTTTTCTTTTGGGTAAATACCCAATAATGGGATTGCTGGAGCAAATGGTAGGTCTACTTTTAGTTGTTTGAGCTATCTCCATACTACTTTCCATAGAGGTTGTACTACTGTACTATAGTAGTTTGCAGTCCCACCAACAGTGTACAAGTGTTTCTTTCTCTCTGCATCCACACCAGTATTGGATGCTTGGGAATTTTTGATAAAAGCCATTCTCACTAGTGTTACGCAATATCTCATTGTGGCTTTGATTTGCATTTCCCTGATGATTAGAGACATTGAGCATTTTTTCATATGTTTATTGGTCGTTAGTGTATCTTCTTTTCAAAAATTTCTGTTTATGTCTTTTCCCCACTTTTTAATGGGGTTGATCGAAAATTTGTATTGCTTGAATTACCACCTAGGGTAAAAATTTTTCTGTGGTTAAACAACTAATTTCCTTTTTAAAGTCTTATCGACGTCCTAGAAAATACATTATTCTTACCTATTTATGAAAAGAATCACAAGGTACCCCGCATAAGAATAATGAATTTGTCTGATTACTTGAAAGTAATAAAAGGTATTACTTTTTAAAAAATTTAAAAATAAAAATTTTTCATTAATGCAGATAGGTCTCTCCAGAAACTACTTCAAATCAATAAAAATTTAACATAAGTAACTAAATGCTCTGAACTGATCAATAACATTTTAAGGTAGCCATCTAGTTTTATGCTTTTTTCAGTGTTAAGAATGTTAAATGACAGCTGTCTTTCCCAGTAACCCTCTCTCATGATATATATCTCTATTGGACTGCTACCCAAACTTGCATATTGGGTAGATAGCAACAAATTGCTTTTGACTTGTTTATGGTGACTTTTCTGATATACATATAACAATATAGTCCACACCAAAGTAATGAAGATGCATGATAAAGTAGTCTTCAGGAACATACTTCTTTTAATTCCACCATGGTAGCTGGTGCAAAGGGAAAACCAGAGGATAAGAGGACTTATAGCACTGCTAATGAATGAGGAATTCCAACTTAGTACTAACTGGCAGGTCCTCTTTGTCCTGGTATTGGTGATTTCTGCCATACTTTCTTCTGACCACCTCACTTCCTCAACCCTAGC
The DNA here is from genome assembly GCF_000956105.1 of Propithecus coquereli. Lineage (NCBI taxonomy): Eukaryota > Metazoa > Chordata > Mammalia > Primates > Indriidae > Propithecus > Propithecus coquereli. The sequence goes on from NW_012137303.1 coordinate 6,208,982, forward strand.
CACTGTATTCCTTTGGGTGATGGCTGTCAGGGAGCTGAGAGCTACCACCAGCCTGGCCAACTCTATGGCTTTCCACTTGCAGACAAGTAAAAAGGGCAAGCTTCAGATGCTGTCTTTTACACACGCTCCTGTAGGTCTGTAGTACCCCAGAGCAGTAGTTGTGTTATACTACTCCACTATAACTTCTCCTACAATCTGTATGCTCGGCCTCAGATCAAAGGCAAGTAACCTGGAAATTCACATTTAGTGGAGCAAATCGATCTCGGGGGCTTATTAAAATGTTAGGTCCAGTTTGCTAGAAGATGGAGTGTACTGGAGTTTTGAATCACAGAACAATTGGAAATAAAGGGTGTTCTTGCTCTGTAGAATGCAAAAACTGGAAATCAATAACAGAAACAAAAATAAAAAATGATGACAAAAAATAAAACCACCACCAACAAAAAACAAACACCCTGCGGTGAGGTAAAAGACACATCAGACTTGGAGTCAGTAAATCTGACTTTATGGTACAGTTTTATTATTAATTAGCCAACTGCCTGTGGGCCTTGGTTTCCATATTTAAAGTAAAAAGAAGGAACTGTATTAAGCGGACCTTCACAAACTCCTGATTCCTCTCTGTACTAACATTCAATATTCTGAATACATGCCCTCTTATTTTATGTAAGGGACAAACTTAAAAAGACATCTACAACCAATGTATTCACATGTGAAATATTCTAGGTAATCTTATTTTGGGTTATATCTAGAATTATCAGTATAAATAATTATTCTATTTTTTCCTCTGTTTTTTTATTTTTATTTTTGGCACACTCGAGTCAGAAAGTACAATCTCCTGTAAGACATTATTATTTATGTAAGCGGATGACTGAACCACATCGACTTGGCCACCATGTGCTAATGAGTCTACACACATCTAAGCAGACGCAGGACGTTCAGGAAATTATGAATCATGAGGTCTCGTTTGGGTTCACATATGTCAGTTAGCTTTTTGACTCTTTCTACCACAGATTTTTTTTGACTTAAAGTATCTTAGAGAGTTTCAGTGCTATTCTAAAATGAGTTGTTGTAAAAAACAACAGAAAATTTTAATTGGGTCGGGTGCGGTGGCTCACGCCTGTAATCCTAGCACTCTGGGAGGCCGAGGTGGGTGGATTGTTTGAGCTCAGGAGTTTGAGACCAGCCTGAGCAAGAGCGAGACCCCGTCTCTACTAAAAATAGAAAGAAATTAATCAGACAACTAAAAATATATAGAAAAAATTAGCCGGGCATGGTCGCGCATGCCTGTAATCCCAGCTACTCGGGAGGCTGAGTCAGAAGGATTGCTTGAGCCCAGGACTGTGAGGTTGCTGTGAGCTAGGCTGATGCCACGGCACTCTAGCCCAGGCAAAAGAGTGAGACTCTGTTTCAAAAAAAAAAAAAAAATTTTTTTAATTGGCTCACAGAAAGAACCAGAACAATATTTCCATTTTTCCCTTGGATTTCTAGCTGGTTAGATTTTTTTTTTTTTCAATCTAGTCGGAGAACTCTGGTGATATTTTTCAGTATTTAATCACATGTTTTCTTTAATCACAATAAAGTGATCTCATTGCTAATATTCTTTCACAGATATCTAATTATACCAATAAATGTTTACTGACAGAATTTATAATGATTATTGTTATAACAATTCACATTTATCCAGCACTTAGTACATTCAGAGCGCTGTGCCAATCTCTTCAACATAACATTTTTCTTGTTTAATCCTTATGATAACCTCATGGGGGAGGTACTACTTTTTTATTCACATTTTAGAGATGAGAAAGCTGAGCCTCAGGAAAGTTCAGTAAATTACCTACACAGCTAGTAAACAGCAGATTCAAACTCAGGGTAGATGGCATCTACACTGAAAATTGTCCAAAACAGTTTCAAAACTTACTGGGTCTTATAAATTTATGGTACAATGGTCTATTATGTGCTGTTCAATACCCCTTAACAGAAAGATTGATGGGATATATTCTACTTAGAAGTTTGCCTTAAGAAAAGGTTGTCACTGCTCTCGAATGATATACACCCTGTTATTACAAAATGAGATCTATGTTTGTCTTTTTGCCTTTGCTTCCCAGAAGCCTAGGCTTTTTTTTTTATTTTATTTTTTTTTATTTCAGCATATTATGGGGGTACAGATGTTTAGGTTACGTGTGTTGCCCTTGGTTCCCCCGCCAAGTCCGTGTTTCAAAAATGTCCATCCTTCGGGTAGTGCGCATTGCACTCCTTGTGTATACAAATACCCGTCCCCTCCTCCCTCCTTCCCCCTCCTAACGGCCCCCTCCCCCTTCCCCAACATCCCACAGATGTTATTCTTATATGTGCATTTATGTGTTGATTAGTTAATACCAATTTGATGGTGAGTACAAATGGATTCTGTTCTTCTGCTCTTGCGGTGCCCCACTTTGGATAATGGGCTTAAGTTTAATCCAGGAAAGTGTAAGAGGTGCTAGATCACTGTCGTTTCTTATGATTGAGTAATATTCCATTGTAAACATATACCAAATTTTGATAATCCACTCATGGATTGACGGGCACTTGGGTTGTTTCCACATTCTTGCAATAGTGAATTGTGCTGCCATAAACATTCGGGTGCAGATGTTCTTATCGTAGAATGTTTTGTGCTCTTTTGGGTACATGCCTAATAGTGCTATTGCTGGATCGAATGGTATTTCTATTTTTAGCTCTCTGAGGTATCTCCAAATTCTTTTCCACAGAGGTTGCACTAATTTACAGTCCCACCAGCAGTGTAAAAGTGTTCCTGTCTCTCCACATCCTCGCGAACATTTGTTGTTTTGTGTTTTTTTGATAGAGGCCAATCTCACCGGGGTTAGGTGATACCTCATTGTGGTTTTGATTTGCATTTCTCTAATGATTAGAGATGTTGAGCATTTTTTTATATGTTTGCTGGCCCAGAAGCCTAGGCTTTTATTCTCAATTGTCGCAATGACTCAGATTTTGTGAGTGAACAACACAGGTCTTTTTATTTTATCCTAAAACGTCTTAGCATATACTTTTTATATAAGCCACTTCGATGCTTCTTTAGACAAAAGCAGAAAGAAAAAATAAAAACAAAAGAGGTTTTATGTAATAAAGGCAATGTGTTAGTAAAACAGAATTACATTTTAATTATAATGATATTTTGTTTGGCCAGGTAAAGTCAACTTAACAAGGTAGTAAAATTAAAAGTAACATTAACTTTGACTTTTCATTACAGATGCTCCTCAATTTACGATGGGGTTACATCCCAATAAACTCATTATAAGTTGAAAATATCCTAAGTTGAAAATGCATTTAATACACTTAACCTACCAGACATCATAGCTTAGCCTCACCTACTTTAAATGTGCTGAGAACACTTACATTAGCCGATAGTTGAACAAAATCATCTAACACAAAGCCTACTATATAATAAAGTACTGAATAACATATGTAATTTATTGAATACCATACTGAAAGTAAAAAACAGAAGTACAGTTTCTACTGAGTGCATATTGCTTTGACACCATCATAAAGTCTAAAAGGAAAGTCATCAGTCAGACCATCATAAGTCGGACCACCATGAGGACTTTCTGTATATGCTTTAACATATATCATCTCATTTGATACAAAAACTTTGTGAGATGTATTACATCTGCATCTAGCTGAAAACAAAGTCAGTGATCAGAGAAAATAACTTGTCCAAGGCCACCCAGGTAGTTAAGTGGCAAAACATTGATTTAAAGTCAGTTCTTCTGACTCCATTATACCATTCTTCTAATATTTAGTGAAGTAAGTTTTAACACTTGCAAAAATAGTTCATAAATTCAATGACACACGTGATTTCTTGTTTATAAAAATAAAACATAACTTTTTTTTGAATTCACTTCACTAGAAATTCAACGTGGTCCAATATGATCAAGCGATTCTATATCTACATGTATGACATTTCAAATTAAATATATATTGCTCAAATGCCAACGAAAGCTTCTAGACAGATAATATTAGCATAATCTGCATTGTTGTGAACATGTGTTGTTTGTCTGTTCTACATTCATTCTTTCATTCCTGGGGGAATTCACCACTGCTCCATCCCTCATACCCCAGCCAATGAGGAGGTCAATGGCACCCTCGGCTCCTGGGGTGAAAACCTTGATTGGCTTAAGTCAATCAACACATCAACGCCCTGGCCCCATTTGGGGAAGTGCACATAACCCAAATCAATCAGGTTTGGTGGAACTTTGCTTGAGTTTTCCAAGACAGAGGCCTTCTCTCTTCTTTATATTTGGAAGCATGAAGAGTGCGGTATGGGACGGGGGCAGCCACTGTGCTACTTCCAGGGAGGTGAGCCTGAGAATAGTCTATACATTAAAGACTGCCAAGTGAGGGCTGCTGGTGACTCTATTCGAGTCCTGAATCAAGCCTTGCTTAATGCAAAAACTACCTTGACAGTTCAATTAAGGAAGACAATAAATTACGAATATAAATTATCTCTTCATTTAAACCAGTATGCATTGGGTTGTTCACAACATAGTCCTAAATAAAATATCCAATAAGCCTATTAATACCTTAGGGAAATGTCACATTATCAGATTATGTAGAATATAGGTAAAACTAGAAATTCAAAATGGCAAACTCATGTCTGCTGTTTGAGCAATATAAATAGAAACCAATTCACAAGGGGCAGGGAGATGCAGCATAGGCCAGGGGAAGGCAGGAGGACTAAGGGGAGTGAAGAAGTGGAGAATAAGTGCTGGGAGAAGTTGGAAAGTGAGCTGACTGCAGAGGCATAAAAAGATCAAGGTTGGGTACTCAGCTGAGATGGGGATGGATAATTTTATAATAAAGCCAATTAACATAATTTGTTCATTTATAACATTTGGAAGCAACACAACACACCCATTGTGTAGACATGTGGGACCCAAGCGTCAGTATATTTTAAAATATCCCCGGTGATTCTAATGTGGCAGCAAATTTGACAGTCTCTGGAATGGAGGAGCTTGTACACTCTTTATATGGCTACAGAGAAAAGACAAGACTGCTGTTGCATCATTCTCCTTAATTTTATATAAATGTAACATAACTGGGAATAGAAAAGATAGATTTTAAGTATGAAATACGGAAATCCTGTGGGACCACTGCTGTACACACAAGCTTTTTAATTTCCTGTGTGTGCATGGAATACAAAAGATGCTTTAAAGAAACATAATCCAGAGTACCTATGTACGAGAGAATCAGACACTGGAAAAACATCATGCTCATTCTTTTTTAAAAAAACTTTTTTTTAGATAGGTTCTTTCTGTGTTGACCAGGCTGGACTGCAGTGGCATCATCATAGCTCACTGCAACCTCAAACTCCTGGGCTCAAGCAATCCTCCTGCCTCAGCCTCCCAAGTAGCTGGAACTACAGGTGTGTACCACCATACCCAGTTAATTTTTGAAAAAAAATTTTTGTAGAGACGGGATCTCATTATGCTGTCCAGGCTGGTCTTGAACTCTTGGTCCCAAGAGATCCTCTTGCCTTGGCCTTCCAAAATGCTGGGATTACAGGTATGAGCTACTGTGCCCGGACCATGCTTATTCTTTAAATGAACTTTTATTCAACATCTACTATGTGTCAGCCACTGTACTATTCCTCCTGGGCTCCAGACTTTACCAGCACAAGCTCTGTCTTCAGGTCAGTCATCTAGGGGAGAGAGATGGGCAATGGGGTCAGGGAAGTGCAGAGATTGTGGGAGCACAAGAAAGGGATATCTGATTCCCCAGAGGAGGTGAGAGTAGAGGAAGGCAGGGGTGACTCACAGAGGGTAGCACTGGCTCTGATTTCTGAGGTTAGGGGAAGATGAAACAGATGAAGTAACCACAGGTTCCAGAGACAGAAAACAGTTTGTGCACAGACATGGAGAAGAGAGGGAGCGTGGAGTATTTGGGAAAGGTGTATAATTTGGTAAGGATGGAATATGAGTTAAAAGGCAAGGAGCTCCTGGCCACAAATGGCCTTATGTATCATGCTGGGGCTTTGTTCCCTAAGTGACTGAGAGAAGTATTTCATGCAGGGGATTGATTAACACAATCTGAACTGCATTTTATAAGTATTCCCATCAAAGCAGTGGAAGAATGGACTGGGTTTTAGGAAAAGTGAGAATGGAAATAGGAACATTAGTTTGAGAGAGATGAAGAAGTCCAGGAGAAAACTGCCAAAGGTCTACACGATGGTAACGGCCACGCAGAGGATGACGTCAAATCTTGGTAAATCACAGGAGTAGATGTGGGAAAATTTGAGCAATCAAAGTAGTGGGTAAAGGGAGAGGGAGGAGTCCAGGACGACATGATGGTTTTGGCTTAGTAGCTACAGAGATGTGCACATTTGGTTGCAAGTTACAACTGTAGTGAAAACTTGTGAGTGTTTAAACCTATCTTGTACAAAAAGGGAATGCTGAATCACTGATCAGGCCTAGAGAGGTATTCCTGATAGACCTGGAGTGTTAGCGCCTGCTGACCTTTGGGGACACCAATTTAGTGATAGCTGGGTAGCAATTTTAATCTGTTGTTCTAAGCCTTACTGCAGACCGTGACAGTATTTCGGTAAGAGATATTAGGCTTGCCTCAATTTTTCGGAGCAAATTTTCAGGTTTTGACCTTATCTTCTTCCAGTAAGTGAAAGGTGAGTGACTGTAAAGTCAGATAAACACATCAAAAATGAGTCTGTGATAAAAATGGACTTTTATAACATGTGGGAGTGAACTTCATCCACATGGAGATGCTCACACAAGAGCCAGAGTGCTTCATTCCTTCCACACAGGGCCTGAAAGCAGGGATAGGCTGTTCTGTAACAGATGGGTTGAGCTTTCAACAAGACTCTGACTCAAGCACGGTCAACTAAATTTAAGGTAAGAATATCACATTGAATTCTGGGTACATTCAAAGCCATTCAGAGTTTTAAGGTCACGTATAAGGTGGGAAAAATAATATTAGCCAGAAAACATGGGCTATTTGTGGAGACTCAGGTCATCCCAGCTAATCTTAATATCAGTCAGAGTTCGCATTTTAGCCGCAGCATGCATATCAATCTACATACTTAGATATTTATACACACAAATATTTATAAAAACACATGCTCAATGTCTTTATTTCCTATCTCTCTTTTTGAAGTAACTAAATCAGTACTACATTTCCAATTCGCAAAGATCAAAAACAGAGAAATCTATGCCATATGGAAATATTCAAATACCTAGAACCAAGTTGAAGAAAGCCAAGTCTGTACAGCCAAACAGCCTAACATGAGAAAATTCTAAAATTCAAAAAGAAGAACATAAAGGATATAAACTCTATGAAGTAATGAAGACTTTCCTAAAGTCTATACTCTCACAGATGAGAAAGAAAGAAAAAAAAAAAAAACACCTCATATGAGCTCACATTCAGTTAAAAAAAATATGGTACTTTAAAATAAAAGGTTTTATTTCTTTATACTTTCTATAGTGAATACACTGAATAATAATAGTCCAAGACCATATCAATTGTACAAACAGTATAATATATTCTAAAAATACAAATTCTAAAATGTAGGACTTATACAGATCTTGTAAAATTCTTATTAGGATTCTGTACAGATTACGTAAAACATATTCTGACTCTTGCTTGGAAAAAATTTTATATCAACAATATTCTAAAGAACCCTTTCAATTCAGAGTTTTCAGTTTTATAAATAAAGGTTTTTAAATATTTAAACTGAACTCCCATAGGGCTCAGCTATTTTGAAAATGAAACTAAGTGGTTTGTGATAAGGTCTGGAGAGGAGCGGTAAAGACCACAGAAAGCCAAGATCCACGGCCACTGCATCTGCTACTCAGGAAGAATTAAGATCGCTACACACTCTGCTAAAGCTTTAGAAAAGGAAACTGATTATTTCAATCAACAAATATTTATGGAGCACCTCCCATATGCCAAACACTGTTTCAGGCGCTGGGGAACAGCATTGAACAAAACAGACAAAATCCCTGCTTACATTCTAATGACTATAATTTTACATTAATAGTCACAACAATAGTTATTTATTGAAAATGTACTATGTGGTAAGTACTAGTGGTGGAGCTGACGTTCTAGAAACTATACATAACTTTACTGTGAGAATAACAGTCATTTACTGAGCACTTACTCTGTGTTGGGTGTTGTTCTAGATGCTTTCCATTTCATCCTTATGACAACCCTATAAAGCAAGTACTAGCAAATTTCATTGATTCTAAGACGCGCATTTCTCTATATCTATCTATCTATATCTATATATATACATAAGACGCATATTTAACATCTCTCAATTTAAGACAACATTGTAATGGGCATTTTTCCCCTTTTTTAGTGTTATATAAATTAATGGTCTTACAATTAATAGTGTTTTAGAGTCTATAAAATAGAGTATTATTCTCATTTTTCAGAGGAGGAAACTGAGGCAAAGGAAACTTAAATATCCTCCCAACATCATATAACTGGCATGCGCAAGAGTCATAAGTTTTGAATGTGTAGATAACTACATGAAATCAAAGACCAAATTACTCTATTTTTGTGGCTATTCCCAACAAATGAGTGACTATACTCATAAGAGAAATACAAATTAAAACTATAATAGATACCTTTTTTCTTTTTTTCCCTAACAGGGAAAGATTTTAAAAGTTATCTGACATAGTGTGTATGGGAGGGTGTGGGGAAACAAGTACTCTCTCACCTGTTTATGGGAATGTACACTGGAACAGCTTGTTGGGTGGGTACCTGGCAATATCTAGCATGATTTAAAAGGCACACACCTAATATCCAGACATTCCACTTCCAGAAATTTATCCTCCAATTAATAGTTATACATGCATGAAATGGCATGCTTGTGAGATTAAACACTGCAGCACTGTTTGTAAAATCAAAAGATCAGAAGTCACTCAGAGATCCATCAATAAGAGTCTAGTTAAATAAATATGGTAAACATCTGGTATAGAATATATACAGCTATTTTTTTTAAAAAAGAAATGAGGCAGCTCTTTATGTACTGGTTGAAAATATCTCCAAAATATACTGTAAAACGTAAAAAGAAACAGAAGAATTTGTAGTATGTTAACATTTAAATTTTCAAAAGGCATACATCTATATAAAAACACATACCAACAGTTCTGTGAAGGTATCTGTTTGTAGATGCACAAAATAACTCCAGAAACATATGCACAATACCAGAAACAGTGCGTGCTTCTGGAGAGGGAAAAAGGGGCTCGCAGGATAAAGTTATGAGGGACACTTTTTCTGAGTATGATATGAAGTGCATGTATTAGTTATTTTATAACTAAAAACCTATGACAAACTTAGTACATTCTCTCACAGCTGTAGTTATCACTACTGGGACATTCCAACTATGTATTGGTATAGACAGCGTGAAATTGGGAATTAAAAGATGGGGTTTCAGCCTCTTATTTGTTGTGGGCTGGTGGGTAAGTGCCTGGTATAGTTATGGTACACATATCGAAAGAAGAATAAAATACACTTCATACTTGTAACATACTAAATTCTAGCCCATAATTTAAGGTCTTCCCCTGGTGAGAGTGGAGGGAAAGAACAAGTAAGATATGATCCCTGTTCTCAAGACACTCACAGTGTGGCAGGGGGAATAGTGTTGTCAACAAATAAATATATAACAGCAAAATAATAACGATGTAATGTTTGTCATTCACCCCACTGTACTGTCATTCACTGTCCCACTGTACTGTAAGCCACTTACCCTAATTATTGGGCCTGTCTCCTAGGAAATAACTCAAATTTTTGTTGAACGGAACTGAACACTAGGAGCATGACAAGTCAAATAACAAAGGCACATACAAGTCGTGGAGGTAGCATGAGGAGAGAACAATTCTCTGTATGTTATCAGAAAAGATGCAAAGAAGATGAAATTAAACTGAGTCTTGAAGAACAGACAAGTAAAAAATCAATAGGCCTTTTCCTTCCCTGAACAACGGAGGTCGGATGGAGGAGGGTGGTGGGATTACGTGAGTTCTAAGGGCCTTCCCAGCTCTATAGTTTAAGACTCTTAACCAGGGAGAATGTATCAATCTAGTATTGAGCTTTCATATTACTGTCTCTAATGGAAAGGAAAGAACTATTAATAGCACAATGTACCATGCTGAAGAGCCCCCAAATTACACCCCTTAGACCCCCTCCAGCAGGAACACAATAGAGGATAAAAAAACAATCTAAGAAATTGTGAGAAAATAGAAAAGTAGCTGGAATATTAAGAAAATATGAATACAAAGAATGGATGGAAGATAATCAGCATGCAGGAGGGAGAAACTGAAAATAGAAAGTAAACCAGGGAAATGGTGGCTATTAACAGGGAGAGAGAGGAAGGGAGAGGAAGAAGGTGGGGAGGAGGAGAGAAAAGGGAAAGATGGGGAGAGGGAGAGAGATAAACCACAAAAACATTAACTATATCAACTTGAAATTTTATTTTAAATTATTATAGAAAAGAAAGTGTTGATGAGAAATAAAAAGTGAATAACAATGCCAAACGAACAGCTTTAAAATGAACCCCCACTCTCAAAAAGCCTAAACTGAATTAGATTTGTTTTATGAACAGTAGCTGGATTCTTGTTATACTCTACAGTAATTAAAAACGGAATAGTATCCTTTCTTACCCATGTGTCTACCATATAATGATGATAATTAAATTCATAACAACTTGAGTCTTTAAAATTCCTTTATTTTTATTTGACACATGTGCATTTAAGATACCTCTGAAATTCTGAAAGGCACCCAAAGGCAGAGTGCTGAATAATAGAAAATATTAGCAGTCATTAGAAGAAGCTGGTTAACTTATTTGTTTCCCAGATGCTAAAACTCTCTCATTTCCCAATTTCAAGAGCATTAATGTGTACATTTAAAAAGTGCCATAAATGCTAACTGTGATCATGTCTTCTTAATCTTGCACAAAAGCCCTAGAGAGAATAAATTATTGAACCATGGAAATACTTTCATCTCATTATTCTTTGTAAACACAAGTCTGGAAATTGTTTTGTGGAACTCCTGGATCTGTATTGTAGGTTGATAATCATCTGAGAGCAGCCTTTCAGCCGCTGTTAATCACATGCTGAGGAAGACAAAGGCAGGCCTGCGGAGCCCATTGGGCAAGCAGCATCAGCCCACACTCCACCAATCGCTGGGCCCCGACGGTCTAAGGACTTGTGCAGTAGAGCAAAAGAAGGAAAAAGAAATAACGGCTTCCTCACTTCTCTAGCGGATGCCTATATTACTTGTTTTAAGCATCAGTGGCATTAATGTTTCTTAGTACATCTCACTAAAAATAACTTCAGCTACAAAGAAGGTCATTAATTATATTTTACGATAAAATGTATTGCTGAGAAAAAAAACTATACCTTTTAAGGGGGAGATTTGGAAATTTTCTTCCTTGAAAATATGGTATGAGCATTTTGTAAATTAATTTCTCTTTGTACCTTCCAAGCAAATTTCCAAGCAGGTTTCCCAGGTTAAAATGTTGTCATAAGACTTGAAAGAACAGAAGTCAAATGAAAAAGTTGTTTTCTCTTGTTAAATGAACTAGTAAAAGTTTGAGAAACTATATGGGTCACGGGTGTTAGCCTTTGATGGGGAGGCCAGGCACATTACACAAGAATGGGATTAGGAATAGGAAGAAACTTCCGCAGGTCTTCACATTAAGTGAAGAGCAAGCTTTAAGATCATTTCTCACATCGTGGATATTATTTTCCTTTTTGTCTTTGAAGTTTCAATTTGCCCAAGTGAAATGTGTAATGCACATGCAACTAGGGTTGCCCGCTAAAAACAGGGCACATAGTTAAATATAAATTTCAGATAAATAATGAATACATTTTTAATATAAATATGTCCCACATATTGCATGGGACACACTTATACTAAAAAAATACTGTTTATCTGAAATTCAAATATAGGGTTGGGTACTGTGGCTCACACCTGTAATCCCAGCACTTTGGGAGGCTGAGGGTCACTTGAGCCCAGGAGTTTGAGACCAGCCTGGGCAACATATCGAGACCCTGTCTCTATAAGAAATTTAAAAATAAGCTGGGCACGGTGGTGCGTGCCTGTAGTCCCAGCTACTCAGGAGATTGAGGTGGGAGGATCATCTCAGCCCAGAAGTTTGAGGTTACAGTGAGCTGTGATCATGCCACTGTACTCCAGCCTGGGCAACAGAGTAAGACCCTGTCTCTAGAAAATAAAAAAACCAAAAACCCCAATTTAACTGGGTGTCCGATATTTTTATTTGCTAACTCTGGCATGCAACAGGCCTCACATGCCAAGCAGATAGTGTGCTAGCCAAGTCTGTCCTTTGGATGGGGATGAGAAAGGTTGGTAGGTAGCACACTGGTGGGGAGACATAGAAAAAAAGAGTTGATGGGACAGGATATATTAATACTCTGACATTGTCAAGAGAGAAAGAGAATGGTGATACATCCGAACTGGGTGCAAAGACTGATGACAGAGGACATGCCCGGGGCGGAGGGGTTGGGGGGGCAGGCCTGGTGGCAGAGCCGGAGGCAAGCAGCCCAGGGATGGGCCGTACACACTCTGGCTCTTGGTACAATGCAGTTCCTCTTCCCCCCTTTCCTAGTTTCTTTGCTATGCTAGTGAATTTCATGGAGGCAGTATAGAACCAGTGACAGTAGAAACTGAGATACTTTTAGGCTCGATGAATAATTTCAAGCCTACAGTTAACTGCCATATCTATGTAGATTTTTTGATTAATTTTTTTATCATTTCTTTTCTACTGAATGTTAACAAAGGATTTGATCATGAACTTTTGCTTTTTCCCTATTACTGATACTCCTGGGAGTGCCTGGGTGGAGAGGTGGGGGTGAGAGGAGAATATGCTACTAAATAGGGCATTCCCAAACAATGACCCGGGGAACCTTCCCACTTCTGCATCATGACCCCAGATGCCCAGAAAAGGAAGTCACAGATGCTAGCTGGTGTCTTGATCAACAGAACAGGATGGTATTCTATTAAATACCTCTTCTAACCTGCCCTGCTGCCATTTTCCCATCTCCATGTATAGTAACTTCATGTGATTCTCTTCTCAATTTTTCTCAGTGTTTTAGTCTTTTAGGCTGTGGCCGAGTCTGCTTCTCTGGCTTGGATATCCCCTGTAGTCTTGCTCCTACGCAACCTGCCATCCCCCAACCCCCACGGTAGGGGAGTCAGGGAGGAAAGCAAGTTGGACAGGGTTCTATGAGAAACCCAGCGCCCAGCAGTGCCTAACAGTCATCTGTTAGACTTCCTAGGATATTAGCCCTAACTCCCGGTTTAAATCACGTTTCTTTTGCCCCAGGCTGATGTTGAATTAATCAGGCTGGGGAGGTGAGGGTGGTGGTTTTCAGAACAGGCTTGACTGCTTTATGGTCTGCTTTACTGGGCAGTCACTCAGTGGAATCCTCAATGCTTCCCCCATCTACTTCCATTCTCTGTCTCTCCTTATTCTTACGCATGCCTCTATTTCCTTTTTCCTTCTTCTTCTTTTTTTTGTTTTTTTAGAGATGGAGGTCTTGCTGTGTTGCCCAGGCTGGAGTGCACTGGCTATCCACAGGCACGATCATACAACATTACAACCCTGAACTCCTGGGCTCAAGTGATCTTCCTGCCACAGCCTCCTGAGTAGCTGGAACTACAGGTGTGTGCCACTGTGCCCAGCCTCACCTCTATTTCTACATAGAGTTTACCGACTTAGATTTAGATTTGGGGCTGGGGACAGAGAGGCAGAGTAAGAAGGCCCACTTTGACCTTGAGCTTAAGTTATGTTTGTTAATCCACCTTTTATTAGAGCATTTGAAACTGGATTTTCAGCTACTTGAACGTAGAAGTGATGAGCACAGACTCCGGAGCTAGATTTCTCTGTAACTTACTAGTTGTGTAACCTTGAGCAGTTACTTAACCTGTGTCTCAGTTTCCTCATCTGTAAAACATGGCATAATAAGAATATTCACCTTATTGGGTTGGTGTAAAGATTAAATGAGTTATTTGTGAATGTAAAGCTCTGAGAATAATGCCAGTTACACGGTATGTTATAAATGATTGCTTTATTATGATAATAATCATCTTAATAGAGGTCTACCCAGATTTCGTTGTCTTTGTCAATCCTCAGGGTAACTGGCAGAGTAGAGTTCTGGCATCTGTGGGTACCTGGATCTATCATTTTTATAGCACCAAAAATCTCTGCCATTTGTATATACTTCTATACCTCCCATCCTTGCAGTTACAGTAACAAAATTATTAAACCAATATGTAAAAAATGTTTAGTTTTTAGAGCGCCATATTAAAAGAAAAAGGGAAAAATATACAGGTACAATATCAAAGTTAAGCTCAAGGAAACATGATCTGCTACTCAACTGAAATCACAAACTGATGAAGGTGAAAAATGAGGAAAATGCTTTTGGATTAGGTTGTCATAGATCAGGATGGAGGGAGTGGTTAGAGATATGCTCTGCCGAAGCAGGAAACAGCTGGGCCATGCTGTGTCTTTGGTGACAATTATATGGTCACCTTAGATGGAAGATGTTTTAATAAATGAAAGCACAGATTTTACACCGAAAGAGCTTTTCAGTATGCCCTTTATTTCGTGGCTGGGTTATTCATTTGGCTTTAGAATGAAGTTGACAAAATGAATTTATTATTTATTGAAGTACTCACTTCCCTGTGTTTTCAAGGCCTTA
>NW_012137303.1:6224737-6227592 GCF_000956105.1 Propithecus coquereli
AGACTTTAATATTTCTATAGTATCTAATCATACAAATAAATAATTTAGGGTAATATTGATTCTACCTTCCTCACCTTTTATGCTCACACACATTTTTTTGTCCCTCACCCACTGCCAATACTAATCTCTAGAGTAATACTTCATTTATTCAAACTTATTAAGAACCCGTTATTCCCAAGAGAGTTTTCAAGATAAGTAAAAGTTGTTCTTAAAATTTCAATGTTTCTAAAAATAGGATATATATCTCTCTACTATTTTTAAACAAAACATCTGTTTCTTGATGAAATCAATCCCAATTATTTTACCCTGGGACTACTGAAATGTATAGGATATCTGGGTATTTGGGTCTAAATTAAGTGGTCTTGGGCAGCTGCACTTTTAGAGTTCCTTTGTTAATGACTTTACAGTTTTATGGCCTGTCCTTGCTTTCATGTAGGATGCTGTCACTTCTTACTGGAGCTCTGACTTCGTGAAACAATAACTACCCTCTTTTTAACTGCTGTTAGGGTTGACGGAGGTTTGGGAAACCAGGCATCTATGTTTGCTAGAACTGATTTAAAAAAAGAGTGGACTGTTTTGTAGATGAGGGACTGAAGAAGTAATGAGCTGGGGGAGAGAATTAAACACTAATTTGAACAGTCTGGGCCCAAGTTGGCTTTTGTGGAGATTCTGAGCTGTGCTTTGGACAGCTGAGATTGCCGCCCAAAAGATGCTCTGGTTGAGTCAAGCACTAATGTTTGTATTCTTTCTAAGCATAGGCTAATTTATCAAGAGCAATCATATATAACAGCTGTTTTTTGACACATATGAATTTGTTTACAGTTCAGTTGATATATGTCTACGTATATAGAAAGGTTTTTAAAATAATGGTAGACATCAAAAGAAAAAGAATAGCCCACTTTACCAACACAGGGGTTATATAACAATGTTTCTTCCCAAGTGTGTCCACTGACTTACATCTATATATGTAGGAAAATTATTAATAAGTCACTAAAAGAAAACGAGAAGCCCACTTCACAAAATACAGTAACAGTAATAGTGACTACCCATTCAAGACTCACTTTTAATGGTGGAGCATACATTAATTCAAACAGATTAAGTGTGTTTAGGAATTTACTCAATTTTGCAGACGTTAAAAATCACTACAGACTCAAATAGAATTTCCTAACTTTTTCCTTCTAAGCATTTTCGTTTTTTATATTAACTTTTTACATTAGCAGATTATAAACATCTGTGTTTAGCTAATAAACCTAGATTTCCCCCAAACAGACAATTCTGATAAAATCTAACAAAAAAGAAAGAGAGAATGAAAAAGAAAGAGACATTTTTTATGTGCATGGCAATATTTTCTTCAGGCCAAGGACACAGAGTGCATGCTAATTCGCATGGCTTTCATAAAAGTGTTCTATTATAATCATAGCCTGCGCTAACTTACCTGTGACTTATCCAAAAGAAAACTTCAACTCCAGGTTGACTTTCTGTGACCTGGAAGGCCTGTGGCCCTGTAACCTTTCATGGAAGTTAGTACAGTGTGTTTTCAGAAACTATAAGCTACGTTTATTATCGAGAATAATGCCAGTTACACGGTATGTTATAGATGATTGCTTTATTATGATAATAATCATCTTAATAGAGGTCTACTCAGATTTTGTTGTCTTTGTCAATCCTCAGGGTAACTGGCAGAGTAGAGTTCTGGCATCTGTGGGTACCTGGATCTATCATTTTTATAGCACCAAAAATCTCTGCCATTTGTATATACTTCTATACCGCCCATCCTTGCAGTTACAGTAACAAAATTATTAAACCGATATGTAAAAAATATTTAGTTTTTAGAACACCATATTAAAAGAAAAAGGGAAAAATATACAGGTACAATATCAAAGTTAAGCTCAAGGAAACATGATCTGCTACTCAACTTAAATCACAAACTGATGAAGGTGAAAAATGAGGAAAATGCTTTTGGATTAGGTTGTCATAGATCAGGATGGAGGGAGTGGTTAGAGATGCCGAAGCAGGAAACAGCTGGGCCATGCTGTGTCTTTGGTGACAATTATATGGTCACCTTAGAGGGAAGATGTTTTAATAAATGAAAGCACAGATTTTACACCAAAAGAGCTTTTCAGTATGCCCTTTATTTCGTGGCCGGGTTATTCATTTGGCTTTAGAATGAAGTTGACAAAATGAATTTATTATTTATTGAAGTACTCACTTCCCTGTGTTTTCAAGGCCTTACCCTGAGCATGGTTTTAGTAGAAGGACATGAGTCAATGTAACAATAAGGAAACTCAATCAATTATACATTTATTCAGTTGTTCCTGATATTTGGCAACATCCCTAAAATTACTTTTTAAACACTTTTTTATTTTTGCCAAAGATGGGAAATAGAGTTAAGTGCACAAATGGCTTTGGACAATCTGCTGCAGAGAACTGTTTTAAGCATGGCATAAACATGCCAAATCAATAACTAGTTTCTTTATCTGCATGTGCCATGAAAATCTGGCTATCATAGAGTGCCGGATCCATTAAAAACTGAATTTGCTATTTCCAGACAGCAGATAGCTCAAAGCTCCACAGGGCCAGCAGGCAAAAATCCAAATTCACATCTCTCTAGAAGAACAACTCAAAGCACTCTGTTGTTACATTATGTTATTCAAAGCACAGGGGGTAATGAAGGCTTGACAACACTGTGGCTGCCTCAGGATTGAGTCAAACGGTCATTATTCTTCAAACACAAAGAGCTGCGTGGAGTAACTTTTGTAATTTTAAATCACTAGACAAATGTGATTAACAGAGAAATGTAAATCAATAAATGATTTCTGAAATGAAATTGTCCCTTTTGCTTAGGAGGTATGATG
>NW_012137303.1:6228962-6244361 GCF_000956105.1 Propithecus coquereli
ATCTATATATGTAGGAAAATTATTAATAAGTCACTAAAAGAAAACGAGAAGCCCACTTCACAAAATACAGTAACAGTAATAGTGACTACCCATTCAAGACTCACTTTTAATGGTGGAGCATACATTAATTCAAACAGATTAAGTGTGTTTAGGAATTTACTCAATTTTGCAGACGTTAAAAATCACTACAGACTCAAATAGAATTTCCTAACTTTTTCCTTCTAAGCATTTTCGTTTTTTATATTAACTTTTTACATTAGCAGATTATAAACATCTGTGTTTAGCTAATAAACCTAGATTTCCCCCAAACAGACAATTCTGATAAAATCTAACAAAAAAGAAAGAGAGAATGAAAAAGAAAGAGACATTTTTTATGTGCATGGCAATATTTTCTTCAGGCCAAGGACACAGAGTGCATGCTAATTTGCATGGCTTTCATAAAAGTGTTCTATTATAATCATAGCCTGCGCTAACTTACCTGTGACTTATCCAAAAGAAAACTTCAACTCCAGGTTGACTTTCTGTGACCTGGAAGGCCTGTGGCCCTGTAACCTTTCATGGAAGTTAGTACAGTGTGTTTTCAGAAACTATAAGCTACGTTTATTATCTGTTTATTAAAATAACAGAGAAAAGAATATAATGCATAAAATATAACCAGATTACCTGCTACTTTGGATTACCTTTACTAACATTTCCTTTTATTAGGACAGATAAATAGGAATTAGCTTTGGCCAAGCCTTTTTATACAAGTCTTTTTTTATTATAAGAATTCCTAAAAACAATTTTCAAAAAATGGACATGGAATCAGAAACAACAGTCCAAAATTAAATTCTAGTTTCAAACAACATTTCTTAGTGTAAGAAATCAAGTATTTCCTAAGACTCATTCTGGGTACACATTTTTCTCTGAGCTTTATTTGCTTTTTTTGCAACAGCATTTAGGAGAAAACCAACTGACCATTTACAACCTAAACAATGGCTTTAGGGTATGATTAAGAAATGCACCTGGCCTCACTCAAAGGACACGTTTGTTTAACCTGGTGACTTTCCTGTGTCTGGGGTCACGCAGGAATCTTGGTTGGGGGAGTGGCAAGAAGAGCAAATATAACTGACTCACTGAGAACAAAATGGGTGCCCTACCTACCCTTTGTAATTACAACTGTTTTAACAGTTTCTAGTAGGCAAGGCTATCATTTAAGTGACCCACTATAATTTGGGATGAAATCCCAGGAAATTATGCCAATCTTAGAGCAGGAGTTGCGTTTCTGAGTTTACTCAGCATAATGAACCCACTGAAATGCTGAGTATCCTTTCTTTGGCATAAATTTATGTCAAGGGAAAAATTAACACTAAAAGGAATTTGGCTAATGAGGAAAAGAATATCACAACATTCACTCCCAGAAGCAGACCATAGTTTATTTTACTTTCTGCATCTTTTTATTATGGAAAATTTCAATCATATAGAAAAATATGCAGAATAGAATAATAACCCCCCACAAAACCATCATTCAGTTTTGATAGTCATCAAAACATGGTGAATTTTATTTTACTGTACCCTATCCACTCCTCTCTTTCAATTTTTAAAAGGCAAATCCCAGACAGAGGATATTATATTTTACATAAGCTTTCATTATAATATTTGTATATATATTTTCCTAAGGATCACTCCAGAAATCTCCTTGAGCATGAGATGTTTAAACCAACTTTAACCACATCTTGTAAAACATTTTACACTAAAACCTATCTGGCTAGAAAGCTAATTTGCTTGAATATAATTGGGTTATTAAAATGACAAAATAACTTGAAACACAGCCATCTATTAATTTATGGGGGAAAAAGCAACATTCTCAGATTGAGAAATCAGTGCATGTTACTTTATCCTTATGTTTCTAGTCTTCCTGGATGTTCCAATAAACAAGAGACAAGCTTAAAAGTAATATGGTTAGATTTGCCTGGATAGAGCTTAGAAAAATGGGAGGAGGCTACAAGGGGGCCAGGAGCTGCCTACAACAAAACTTTTCCCTCTTCCTTCACTACACACATACAGAATAAAACAGAATGCCAACAGGCCACATCTTAAGAGCTTCAAAAGGCACTCATCAAGCAGTCTAGCTACTTACAATAATTTATTACCGATCCTAAAGTAAAGATCAAAAGGAACTCCATCTAGCATTTATATTCAATTCCTCATTGCCTGATGCCTAATTTGTAGGGGAATGAAGGGAAGCCAAAATAATCTGAGGTGACTTTGATACAATGCCACAAAGGATATGAAGAGGAAGCCGGTAACAGCTGCAAATGGCTAGGTTCCATTAAAAGTTCTAATAAAAGAATAATGGAATTTCCCTTAACTGTGAATTAAAAAATGTTAGAAGTGGGCAAAATTTAGGCAAGGCAGGCAAAACCTTTGATTTGTCATAGCCTTGTGTGTGTGTGTGTGTGTGTGTGCGTGTGTGTGGTTAAATGTTAACTTTAACCACTATTGCACTTATGTTAATTAAATGACTTCATCTTAAAAAAATGCAACATTACCAGCAGAAATCTGGCCAATCTCATTCCTTTTGCTGTTATATTACTTATCAGCCTGCACCTTCTGTCTGCATTGTCAGACACTACTGGCTCTCTCAATCTCTTTCAAACAAATTGCTGTATTTTGCAAAGTGATTGATTTAGCTTGAAAAATGTAACTCGAAATGATACAATTTTTAGTATTGTATATCACCATGGTCACATGGAGCATAAACACCTCTTTTACAAATTTTTGGTGCTTAAGTCAATTGGTCACTATAGAAACACTAGAAGCTATTCAAATTCTTTCAACTTCTATGAAATAACACAATTTTTTCCTCCTGAATCCAGACATCTTTGTATTCTCAACTGAGGAAAGTAGTTTTCACACTACTTATTTTGGCTAGTTAAAAAATCCCCACCACATGTCTCCCTGTAAATTCATAGATAAAGATTTAAGTTTATATTAGCATTTCAACTGTGTAAATTTTTTGTTTGCTTCTGAAATCACCTCGAATTAACAGATTTACTGGAAGCTTACATGGCATAGAAGTTTTGTACAAGTCTCAGAAATCTTGTAATATATTTCCCCATGAAGATGTAGTGTTAAGCATTTTCTTAAAAATGGCTATGTATGGTATTTTTCTTTTTTTTAAAAAGTCCTCATTTTTTACAAATATGTGGTGAAATACCTAGAAGTTAAAAGATGTCTGGGAATTCTTCAGATATGGAGGGTCGAGACTATGGGGTATAAATGAAACTAGACTGGCTACGAATCTACAAAGCTGTAGGATGGGTACATGCGGTTGTTATGCTATTTGGTTTTCTGTGTAGCAAAACTCTTGGCAGTGGGTATTTCAGATATAATGCTGTGCACTGATTTTTGTCAGGATTTTTATTTAGAAAAATAACTTTCTCTCAGGAGCAATGGAGAACCAAGATTTGGCACTCAATATTTCAACTATCTTTACCAATCCAAAAGCCAACCACTATAGTGGTTGGAAAGAAAAAAACAAAAAGAAACCAAACAAAAAACACCCCAAAATCTGTCTTTTCACAGTCCTTGAGATTTCAGTGCTAATATGTAACTAGATTTTAATGTGAATAAAATATAATTATTTTAGTTCAGAAATACAAAATTTCTGTTTTCTTTAAGAGGGATAGAGTTGAAAAATTAAAATTGAAGTAAAAATGTAATTGGTATGTTTCAGAATCACCATATATTGGCGAAAATTGTGCTGTATACTCAGAAAGACTTATAATACCTAATATAGTAATAACATGTTTCTCTTACCTTGTGATCATATGGATTGTAAGAATGAAATACCCGAGAAAGATCTTTTGTCCTTTGCTTTTTCTGTCGGAAAAAAAAAACAAAACACAACTGAGTTGACAGCTGACAAAAATATCTATATCTATCTATATAAAGCTACTGTTTAGTTACAGAGTCTTCTTTTGTGCAAGCTGAGGAGACACATGGATGCAATTAGAAACCAAAGTCACTTGATAGTTTATGTGGGTCACTGTCGAGGAGCAGCCAGGCAAACTCTTCCTAGAAGGTTTCGCCATTAAAACACTAATCACCATCAAAATCTCTATTTAAAAATGTATAACTCAGAGACTAAAAAGAGGAAGAAACCGTGAAAAGAAAGAAAAGTCAGTACACATTTAGGGCACTTTCAATTTCATTGTAATACCAACTGCTGTTCCACAGAACCACATCCATTTAAATGATCACCTCCTCAGGCTTCCTGGTCTGCTTGAGCATGCAGCTGTGAGGATACCTTTGTTCTGTCACTGCTATATAGCCCAGGTGCCTTGCATGGTGTTTTACATGCAGTAGGCACCCAATAACTACTGGCTAAATTAATAAAGGAATGTATCTGAGTTAGACAGGCATTTAATTATTGATATCTGTACTATTGACATATATGCCTCATATATAGCTATGAAAAGGGAAGGCTCTTTTCACTTCTAATGATGTGTTTTTCTCAAGCTGAACCCAGACGCTACAGAGTTCCTTTCCATCCGTGTTCCCCAGTGTCTGTGACAAGCAAGAAGTCTGGAGTTCTCTGTTACAGCTGACTTTAAAAGCAGCTTGTTTGCTCACCCACTGTGATCTGTCCAGCTCCCATAACCACCATGAACAATTTATGTATGGTTCTAAATCTTCTAGGCATACATATGCACTCACAATTGATAATTATTACTATCTTCAAAGAAAAGATATCATTCTATATACAATCATCCCTTGGTACCCCCCACAGATAACAAAATCTGCTGATGCTCAAGTTCCTTCTATAAAATGGTGTAATATTTGCATATAACCTATGCACATCCCATATACTTTAAATTGTCTCTAAATTGCTTATAATACCTAATACAATGTAAATGCTATGTAAATAGTTGTTATACTGTATTGTCTACATTTGTATTATTTTTAATTGTCGTACTGTTTTTTTTTTCCTGAATATTTTCAATCCACAATTTGTTGAATCTGCAGATGTGGAACCTATGGATATGGAGGGTGGACTGACTGTACACTGTTTTGAAATTTATTTTTATCCACTTTTCACAATTTATCCTTGTCAAACTTCCATGCTTGGATATACAGATCCACAATCCCTTATAGGGACAAGACAGCTAATTGTCATTATGCCTGGTTTGTTCATCCCAATGTGTCAGGATATAGGTTATGATTGGTTCTTGTATGGTCTTCATTGAACAAGTAGGAGCAAGGAATTTTGCTGGATGGTTGTTCATTTGGTTTGGGCTTAAGGGACTACTGTCAGAAGTAGATATGGTCAGGGGCAGAGATTCTAGATGAAGGGTGGCTTTCTCTGCAAAGAGCCAGACAGTAAATACTTTAGGATTTGTAAGCCATATGGTCTCTGTTGTAATTACTCATCTCTGCTATTATAGCATGAAAGCAGTTATACATAATAACAAATAAATGGGAGTGGCTGTGTTTCAATAAAACTTTATTTATAAAAACAGGCGGTAGGCTGGATAGGCCAATGGGCCATAGTTTATCCTGTTCTGGATTTTGGAAAATATAGCTCTGGGCTGTATGGCCTCTGAGGAAGAAGGGCAATGGTTTTCAGTTACCTGGACTAATACATATAACTTTCAATATTTATAACTAAAACTTCACTGTATTTATATCTGATAAATTTGTTGTCAGAAAATAGGGCATTATTTCCTCACTGGTTTCTTTTGGGGCTAATACAAATAGTGTTATTTACTTACTTATATTCCGCTTTCCTCCCCAAAATGATATAGCTTATGACAAAAGGCAGCTATAGGTTTTTTACCTTCAGTGCATCCTATATATAGTAGAGAATATTCCAAGTTGGTTTCTAGAGCATGCTGAATTAGATATGGGGCTTTCAGAACATTCTGTATTCACACTGTAACTGCTGATGACAGATGCTCTGAGAATAGCTCCTTTACTAAGTCGTAGCACTATAGCCACACAGAAGGTTGTAACTAAACCATGGCCCTTATTACTAGTATGTCAGTTTCTCCTATGTAGGCAATGTTAGGAGTACTATTCTACAAAACTTGTTGAGCCTTGCTATCAGCAGTTTTAACTGAAACTAAAAGTTGAGCCAAACATGGAATAATTAGGTATTTTCCTATTGCATCACAGTTCATGTCTAAATTACCTCCCACTTTTTAGCCTGTTAAAACAAACATCTCAGTCATGCAACCACCTGTTAATTCTCCAAGTGTTTAAAAAGTAAACATGTTAAACAAGCTGTGTGATGAACTTGTAATGAGGGTGGCCAAAGTACAGTGAGTACGGCAAATGTTTCTCCCGGATTGTATGGGGTACCTTCAAGTCACCTTCATCATTAGTCCCAAGGTACGGGCCACAAAGATGAGAGGGTATTTAAAAATAACTACATGATCAGTCCTGCAGTCTATGTGGGCTGCAGTTGGGTTTTAAAAAAATGAGGCAGTATGAAAGCAAGCTTGATAAAACTTCTAGATTACTGAGAAGCTGAATCTCTGCAATCTCCATTCTATAGGCACTTCATAAATTGCTTTTATGTTCTACTCTCCAAGGACAGAAAATGCTGATGACCTCTTTTGTCTTACACTCGTGTTTAAACTCCCTTTCAGACAAAATCAAACAAAACTAAAGTCCCCAAGGGAGTGTTTTTAACAGCTCTGGTTGTTAGACAATGTTGTCATTTCAATTTTTATCAAAGGTACGCAACAGAGCTCAGATCTGAAAGAGGCTCCACATGTGATAAGAACCTGTATTATGAATGTAAGGTTATACAAGCAATTGAAATTTAGCAATATCCACTAACTTCTTTTGGCTCCCTGAACCAATTCTGTACTTTCTGTGCCCATTCTCTTGTTGTTGACTAAAGCTTTCCCAAATAGTGTTGTTATAATATAAGGTAAAGCTACAATAAGACTATGGATTTCATTTCTACATACAGATTCTTAAAAATGGTAAAGCCTGTAAGCTTTGAAGAATTGGATGGATTTAAGGTATATTATAATAAAATTTAACTGTTCAGCAAGCCTTCACCATACTTTGTAAGAAGCCAAATGAGCAGGTTTGAGTTTCAACGGACTTATTTTTTCCGGCTTCCTATTTGGCAGAGCGTCTGAGTGGTTAACTGGCCAACCGGAAGGCAGCAGCAGAAAGGCAGGGGGAAAAGGTATGGAGCCACGACAACCACCATCTGGACAGTCAGGTTCTGAACAGCTGAACTTTATGTCATGCAGGGGCACCTGACAGTCCACTGGCGACTAAGACGGTTATGCTCTAAAAAAATTCCCAGAGAGACCAGAGTCAAATTCTAAGTAATAAAGGCTAGGGACCAAGGACCAGTGAATTAATACATGCCAGGGAAAGGCATTCAGTGGGGAAGTCAGAGATCCGCATCCTAAGGCAAAAGGGCTGAAATAGCAAAGAGGCACAAGACAAAAACAACAAATGACTGAGAGTCCAAGGGTCATTGGTGAAGAACTAGTGAGGAACTGAGGGAGTCACAGGACAAAGGTTCAGCAAGCAGCAGTAAGAGACAGGGAAGTCAGGGATGAGAAATGAAGTCAGTAGTAAACATTGCAGGTAAATAAAGGTGTTAACTACCAAGGATGTGGCCTCAAGCTAAGGTACCTCTGATGTTTACCTGGGGATCTTCTATTATACTTCCAGCAGGGGAAGGTTCCAGGAATAAAAAACCTGATTCTATAGATAGTTTATGCCTTTATAGACTATAAGGAAGTAGGCTGAGTACAGCCACAGGGAGATAGAAAAGGAAGTAGCCTTGTTGAATCGAAGAAATGGCTAAATGATTAGAACACATGATACAAAAAATGTAGTGACAAATGATCAAATTCATGTTTCAGAAAGAGCTTCCTAGTAGTGTTAAAGATGTAGCCCACGTGAGAGCAAGGCTAGAGGCTGAAGATGGCATAAGAGGCTGTTGCAATAGTTAAAAAAAGAAAAAAATAACATCACCCCAAATTAAGCTAGGGGCAGGGGAGAGGGTGGGATGGATTTGAGAAATAGCTAAGAGGCAAGATGGACAGCACTTGGTGATTGATCAGATAGGAGTACAGAGAGGCAAAAGCAGAGGAAGACTCCAAGATTTCTGGCTCAGATAACCAAGGGAGAGAATATCCTTCACTGACAGAAGAATCTGGACAGAGAAGCAGGTTTTGGAGCCTAGAGGAGGAAAGGAGAATCCAGTTTTGAATATAGGGAATTTAAGGTGACTGAGACATTTGGAGAAAGAATGAGGAAGAAGTTAGATACAAGAGTATGGTGCTCAGAAGAGAGAGGTGGCCCATGGACTTGGGAGTCATGAGCATATTGGTGTAATTTAAAGAGTTCAGGGATGAGATCACACAGGGAGAATACAGAGTAAGGGAAGCAAGAAGATAAGACTGAGGTTGAAATCCTAGCAAACAACAGCTGCCTAACCTTGGGCCAGCTATCTGCTCTGGACCCCTACAAAAAATAAGGGAGGTGGATTAGGCCAGTGGTTCCCAACGCTTGCTGCAGGTTACAATTAGTGGGGAACCTTTAAAATATACCTTTAAAATATACCAATGCTCTCTCCAGTCCTAATTCCCAGTGACCCTGCCTTAATTGGTCTTGTGGGACCTGGGCAAGTGTATTATTTAAAAGCTCTCATATTTCCAATGTGTAGCCAAAGTTGAGACTCACTAGTGAAGATGATTCCTCAGATCTCTTCCAACTGTTAACCTCTATGCTTCTAGATCAGTTCCCTGCCCTCTTCCAGCTATCGCCATTCTACATTCTGAATTCTATCAGGTTTTTTCATTCTTAACCTTTACATTACACCTGCAGCTTTGCCTTATTTCCTGACCTCTTCCTTTACTCAAAAATGGACTCTATACACAGGAATTCCCCTGGGGCACATTAAGGCTTTGGCTGCAGAACAGGCTGCTGCTATATATTTACTTTCCTACGTGCTGCGTGCTTCTGAAAAATAAATGGAAAGCTAATTTAATAAATCTGAATCTTTATTTCATTATCAATGTATAAAACATCAGAAGCTTAATTAAGAGCACTTGACAATATCAGCACTCAAGTACAATCTCACTTTTATATTATACATATTTCAACGGTATCCCTAAGATGATAATATTCATTCAAGATCAATGAGAAGAA
This sequence comes from Propithecus coquereli, assembly GCF_000956105.1. NCBI lineage: Eukaryota > Metazoa > Chordata > Mammalia > Primates > Indriidae > Propithecus > Propithecus coquereli. The sequence continues at coordinate 6,238,137 of NW_012137303.1, forward strand.
GGAAAGAAAGGTCCCTGGAATTTAAACAATGAACTGAAATCAATTTAGAAATCAATGATGTGAAATGTGGTTGATGATCAAAAATACTAAAAAAAAACAAAACGAAACAAAAAAAAAACCCACAGGGAAACAGGCAAACTCTTCAAAATCTCATCTGTTTTTCCTTTCTAAGGCACATATAATACTTCCTTATTCTTTTGTGAGAAATAACTCTACTGGGAAAACAGTAGGGAAAACAACAAAATAAACCCACTCTATCCTGTATATTTCTTGACTCCTTACTTTCTAGTAAGAGCTGCAAAATAACTGAGATGATCATAAACGCTGCTAATTGCAGTCTTGAATTTTCTTCTCTCCATCCAGTCACAGCAAATTCAAGGAAAGTTATCAGGTTCATTAGTTTCTTGCATCTCCAAATAGGTGGGCCTTTCTTAGAGGACACCAAAATAGCAGACTTCTCTAAGAGGGGAAGTCAGAAAATGTAAGTGAATTTGTTCACCCAACCATAATGGCATTCAAATAAAATAACCAGGCAAATACGGAAATGTGCAGCTGATTTTAAAGCACAGTCGAGATCAGTGGGAAACACGTTTTTTCAGCCTTATGGTTTCTAAAATAATCCTAGTGGAAGGAAGGTGCAACCATCACCCTCTCATTTTCACAGAGGGTGGGGAAGGGTAGAGGACCAGGCACCATTTGCCCTGGCAGGACCTTAACTAGGCAACAAATGCTTGAAGAAAATGCAGATAGGGAATTCTGCGTTCATTTAGTGATATCTGATAAAAGAAAATGTAAGTTTAGCCATACCTTCTCCTATCAAGCTCACTTTATTTTCTAAAGAGAACATTTGTTTGCAAGGAAAGGTCATTCTTTGGCAACAAAGGCATGGCTGGCATATGAGAAAGGAAGGAGACTTAACTAATTTGTGGTAATAGGTGTCGCCAAAACGAACAGCCTATGAGCAGTTAGGGCAGAAATGGCCCTACAACATAAGCCAAATCCCTGCAAAGTAAAAAGACAAAGTCGAAAGGTGCTAAGTACCACACACCACACAACAGTTCATTCAAATGTCCTTTGTATGGTAACTTCTGGGTGCTCAAAAGTCTCCACACAAGAACATGAGTTGCTGTATATATCAACTCAGTATCATTAACCTTCACTCTGCCCTTCTAACTGACCACAACAGAAGAGTTAACTTTACCTCTTATCTGGATTATCATAGTAATATTTTCTTTCCTGGATGACCTGGGTCCATTCTTCACCCTCTACATCAAGGGTTGGCAAACCATGGTCTGTGGGCCAAATACTGCTGGCTGCCTATTTTTGCATAGTATGCAATTGGTTTTTACATTTTTAAATGACTGAAAAAAGAACCCAAAAGAACAATATTTGTGACATGTAAAAATTACATCAAATTCAAATTTCCACACACAAAGTTTTTTTGGAACGCAGCCACACTCATTCCTTTATGTAGTGTCTATGGCTGCTTTTCCGCTACACCGGCAGGGTTGAATGGTTGCAATAGAAACCCTGTTGCCCATAAAGCTGAAAATATTTACTATGTAGCCCTTTCTGGAGTTTGCCAACCCCTGCTCTAAACCATTGGTTTGCAACCCTGGCTGCACGTTGCAATCACCTGGGGATTTAAATAATACTGAGGTCTGGGTCTCAGGGCCAGAGATTCTAATTTAATTGATATGGGTGCAACCTGGGAGCTGGGATTTTAAAAATCTCTCCTGGAGATACTAATTGTGAAGCCACTGTTTAGAACCATTGCTTAATCCACCTCTTTACTGAGGTCAGAGTGAGTTTTATAATAAACGGTCATCTAATGTCACTCTCCTCTTTTAGGGCTCCCCGCTGCTCAGAGAATCGAGTTTCAAGTATTACATTAAGGCTTGTCCCACTTTTCGTGTTAACACCAAAGACAATGTATTGTTCCTGACAGACCCTGCAGTTTCCTGACTGCACATCTTGCTCATGCTACTCCCTCTGCCTGGAATGCTCCCCACCACGACCTCCATTTATTAAGTTTACTCCGAAAAGCCTGGTTCAAAGATCACTTCTCCGGTGCTGGATCCCCCCAACAGAAAGAACCTTCTTGGCTATGTGCTTCCATGGATCTCTCTACCACTTTCATTGTGTGCCAACTCCTCCTTGAGGAAAGAAACCATGTCTTGGTCATGTGGGTAGCATCCCTTCATTCTGTGTCATCCTTGCGCAGGGGCCATGCCAATCTTCTCTGTATCGTTCCAATTTTAGTATATGTGCTACCAAAGCGAGCACATCCCTTCATTCTGTAACATTTGATTAAAGTGCCTTGTGTGTGGGAGATGGTCAATAAATGCTGCCCATCCCCTAAATCCCACATTTTGGGTTTACCTTCACTGAGCTGTCTACTTCCTCAAACTATCCACCAACGTGAACTTTTCCCTTCAGGCTCTCAATTCATGACATAACACATCAACTATTTCCTTGTCAGTAACCTCAGCTTCCTCCCCATTCCTTTCTCCTTAATTCCCCCTATAGCCTCCCACTTCCCACCTTATGCGAATCCAATCACCTGGTCCCTGAGCATCTGTAGACTTAGGCCACCTCAGCACTGCTTGGTCATTCTTCTGTGAGTAGATATTCAAACTGCTGTTTCTACTCCTCCTTAGAGCCTTCCCACCAGTTTTTCTGTCTCTACTCCCCCCACCCCCAGATCTATAATCCATCCTCTGAGCTCTAGAACTTAGTTCATTAATTGAATCACACATTTATTTAACACATATTTGTGCCCATCATGCTGCAAGCACCTGCTAGTGAGACAGAAAGCAAGCCAGATGAGGCCACTGGACTCGATTCCCCACACACTGGTGGGGAGAAATAAACAATTATTATACTTAACCAGCAACCAGGCACACATAAGTTCTTAAATGTTTGCTGAGTAAATTCCAAAAATTCTGAATATTAACATTTGGTATTAATACTGCTTACCAAGTGCCAACGAATGACCTGTTCATGATTCTTAAGCAGATTACTAAATCAAATGCAAATTTTTATGTTGGATGGAATTATTACTTTTATAACTATAAATGGTACTTCAATATGATAATTGCAAAAATTCCAGAATTGGAAACTTGTCTCCTATGGGATTTTGCCTTGAGTCAATTTATATTCTAGGCACGAATTTCTTTGGAGCATGTTTGCACTCTCATAGTTTGTTCCCTTCTCTCCAAGTCATATACAGGATAGGGGAATGACAGCATTCAGTATCTTTTGTCAGGTAGACAAATACTAGGAAAGGAAAGAAATCAACAGCTACATAGCATGGTTTACCTTTGCCTTAAAAACAAATAAGTAAATAAAACAACCAATAACAGTTCAGAATGTAGTCAGACAACTGATTTGCTGTCCATATATCTGTATCTAAGACTCTAGGTTTTACAACATACCAAACACCTGAGAGCACAAGAATAAATACTGTCTCCCCATCAAGTTCCTCCCTGTCCCTTTGGTTACTCTGAAGCTCAACTGTTTTACAAAGCAAAGCAAAGAGGGGTTAATCTATAATAATAACCCTTGAATTTTCTTTCCAACAAATTTTAGTATTTCTACATCAATTCATAGATTTAAATTTTACCCATGCATGAAGAGGTTTCACTGTGATTTCTAAAATTTAAAACATTCCTTCAACATATGACAAGATAACTATTCTCACAGTGACATTTTAGAAGAATTAGCAGTTATAGTGTTAAAACGCTCAAAGTCTGTCTGAGCCTCACCACCGATCAGATAGTGTGGGGCAACAAATTTGCTGCTAGCTATGTACTACTGTTTTTGTCTTCAAAATTCTATGTTATAAATTTTTTGAAATTAGGAAGGGTGGGGGCAAGTGGTTTTATTTAACCTTTTTCCACTTGCTTAATAATAATGTCCAATATCTGTAAATTATTTTAGTAAGGATAAGCAATACAATTTAAGTAAAAAAAAAAAAAAAAGACATCATATTAGAGATGTAACTATGAGAGAGTAACATTTTGCCACTGGATAAAATAAATGCAGTGTGTCCCCTCCAAGTACTAACCCGGCTGGATCCTGCTTAGCTTCTGAGATCAGATGAGATCGGGTGTGTTCAGGATGATATGGATTAATAAAATGTGGAATATATATGTATACCGTGGAGTATTAGCCATAAGAAAAATGGTGAACTAATACCTTTTGTAACAACCTGATGGAACTGAACATCATCCTCCTAAGTATCACAATAATGGAAAAACAGAGATCACATGTATTCACTATTAAATTGGAAATAAATGACTAAAAAAAAAGTGCCGTGAGGTCCTCAGAAATAGACTTTTATATCCAAATTGCAATAAAATGCTTTTAGTTTAAAAAAATAAAATAAATGCAGTGTGGGTTTTGCTAATTAGTACCCTGGAGTTCTATGTATTTCTATATTGTCATTAAGTATTTCTCTTCCTTTTATTTATGGAGAGATGGTAATGTTCCTTTACTGAATCTAACATTCAGCGATGATGAGCTCGGGACCCAATATTGTGACAACACAGCCTGGATCTGCACAAACTGTATTAATGCTCAGAGGCTCATATCAGCTTCCAGAGGCTAATCCACATAGCACCCAAGGGAAAAAGGGATGAAAAAAGAATGGAGAAAACGAAATTTCTCTGACCCACAGATAAGCTGCTATACAGTTCTAAAAACTGATCAAAACCAATGCATCTCCTTCATGACCCCAAATAACCCCTGGCATCACCCCATTTGAAGAGAAGCTTGAAAATTGTTCTGTGCCAGTTATTGCTGCATCTCTAGATAAGCCCACAACTCGTTTTTATTATGATTCCACGACTGGGACCTGGAAGGTCAGACGTGACAATGTAGGTTTGATAACTCTCTTTTCTACATCTAATTTAGCACCTACTGTAAAAAATCATTTCCATCAGCAATGCAACCATCACTGGTATCTCTCTCTGTCCCATCACACCAATAATAACAGTCTAAAATTCATTTCAGGGGTGGCTGGGCTTTTTGACCTATCTTCTCCTCAAGTACTATGTCAAAAATAGACTTATTTTTGTTCCATATATTAAACATACACATTTTCTTTTTTATCTTTGGCCTTTATGACGAAGAAGTCTTTATTTGATAACCAGAAGACAATTTAATATACAGCTCAATCTTCTTCATTCTCTCGTCTTTATGTCACTTCAGAAATCAGTCGATTCTTTTTTATGTTGTCGAGCAAGGATACTACAGAGACAGCCAGTGGTGAAAATTTCGGAGGCTCGCTCTTTGCCAAGCAGTATTTTCAGTCGTTGGCAGGAAGGGTCCATGCATGTATGGGGGTGCAGCGAGGGGAATGGGGGCCGAGGGGCTAGGAAATTAGAACAGGGCAAGGCAGAAGAAAAATAAAGTAGCCGAGGTCTCCCCTGCACCTATTCCAACACCTCGAACAGCTCTAGTCTTATATAATTCATGTTTATAATCACTCTCTCAGAAATTAACCCCTGTTCACACAAGTAGGAAAAAAGATGCCCAGACAGTATAGGTTTCTGTACTAAATGACAGGCCGATTTTAAGTAATGACGACACAGGCAGAACGTCATGCTTCAACTGTCTAACACCGTGGACCTCGCTGAGGGCTGAAGGACTGCTATTCCATTGTTCATCTCTCCTTCCTTAGGGAGGCCCTGTGCCCATCACCTGAAGCACGTGCTCAGGGCCTTCGCCTAGGCCTGTCCACTCAGCCTCAGGACACTGCCCTCCCACCCCTGTCAATCTCTTATTTCTTGCCTCTCTTTCCTTTTTTTGACTTCTTCAGAGAGACGTGCTAAGAAGTGAGAAGGCCTACTATCTACTTATTGTGTATACTGTATGCTTTCGGGTTTTTTCATTGGAAGAGGATCCCAAGGTGTTTTAAAAAAAGGCGTTGGTTTAACATATACACATGTTGAAGATGCAAAATGACAAGAGTATCTTTGAAGAGCTCAACCACCTATGATAATTGTAAAGGAGTTATGCTTAAAGTAAGTTTAATCAATATCAAAGTCCAAACATTCTTTTGACATTTATATAGTGCTTTACATTTTCAAACTGTTCCTAACTATATTTTAATGATAAGCATTCATGCATTCAAAGATTTCGGCCAGGCGTGGTGGCTCATGCCTGTAATCCTAGCACTCTGGGAGGCCGAGGTGGGAGAATAGCATGAGGTCAGGAGTT
>NW_012137303.1:6244556-6256778 GCF_000956105.1 Propithecus coquereli
AAGTAAAAAAAAAAAAAAAAGACATCATATTAGAGATGTAACTATGAGAGAGTAACATTTTGCCACTGGATAAAATAAATGCAGTGTGTCCCCTCCAAGTACTAACCCGGCTGGATCCTGCTTAGCTTCTGAGATCAGATGAGATCGGGTGTGTTCAGGATGATATGGATTAATAAAATGTGGAATATATATGTATACCGTGGAGTATTAGCCATAAGAAAAATGGTGAACTAATACCTTTTGTAACAACCTGATGGAACTGAACATCATCCTCCTAAGTATCACAATAATGGAAAAACAGAGATCACATGTATTCACTATTAAATTGGAAATAAATGACTAAAAAAAAAGTGCCGTGAGGTCCTCAGAAATAGACTTTTATATCCAAATTGCAATAAAATGCTTTTAGTTTAAAAAAATAAAATAAATGCAGTGTGGGTTTTGCTAATTAGTACCCTGGAGTTCTATGTATTTCTATATTGTCATTAAGTATTTCTCTTCCTTTTATTTATGGAGAGATGGTAATGTTCCTTTACTGAATCTAACATTCAGCGATGATGAGCTCGGGACCCAATATTGTGACAACACAGCCTGGATCTGCACAAACTGTATTAATGCTCAGAGGCTCATATCAGCTTCCAGAGGCTAATCCACATAGCACCCAAGGGAAAAAGGGATGAAAAAAGAATGGAGAAAACGAAATTTCTCTGACCCACAGATAAGCTGCTATACAGTTCTAAAAACTGATCAAAACCAATGCATCTCCTTCATGACCCCAAATAACCCCTGGCATCACCCCATTTGAAGAGAAGCTTGAAAATTGTTCTGTGCCAGTTATTGCTGCATCTCTAGATAAGCCCACAACTCGTTTTTATTATGATTCCACGACTGGGACCTGGAAGGTCAGACGTGACAATGTAGGTTTGATAACTCTCTTTTCTACATCTAATTTAGCACCTACTGTAAAAAATCATTTCCATCAGCAATGCAACCATCACTGGTATCTCTCTCTGTCCCATCACACCAATAATAACAGTCTAAAATTCATTTCAGGGGTGGCTGGGCTTTTTGACCTATCTTCTCCTCAAGTACTATGTCAAAAATAGACTTATTTTTGTTCCATATATTAAACATACACATTTTCTTTTTTATCTTTGGCCTTTATGACAAAGAAGTCTTTATTTGATAACCAGAAGACAATTTAATATACAGCTCAATCTTCTTCATTCTCTCGTCTTTATGTCACTTCAGAAATCAGTCGATTCTTTTTTATGTTGTCGAGCAAGGATACTACAGAGACAGCCAGTGGTGAAAATTTCGGAGGCTCGCTCTTTGCCAAGCAGTATTTTCAGTCGTTGGCAGGAAGGGTCCATGCATGTATGGGGGTGCAGCGAGGGGAATGGGGGCCGAGGGGCTAGGAAATTAGAACAGGGCAAGGCAGAAGAAAAATAAAGTAGCCGAGGTCTCCCCTGCACCTATTCCAACACCTCGAACAGCTCTAGTCTTATATAATTCATGTTTATAATCACTCTCTCAGAAATTAACCCCTGTTCACACAAGTAGGAAAAAAGATGCCCAGACAGTATAGGTTTCTGTACTAAATGACAGGCCGATTTTAAGTAATGACGACACAGGCAGAACGTCATGCTTCAACTGTCTAACACCGTGGACCTCGCTGAGGGCTGAAGGACTGCTATTCCATTGTTCATCTCTCCTTCCTTAGGGAGGCCCTGTGCCCATCACCTGAAGCACGTGCTCAGGGCCTTCGCCTAGGCCTGTCCACTCAGCCTCAGGACACTGCCCTCCCACCCCTGTCAATCTCTTATTTCTTGCCTCTCTTTCCTTTTTTTGACTTCTTCAGAGAGACGTGCTAAGAAGTGAGAAGGCCTACTATCTACTTACTGTGTATACTGTATGCTTTCGGGTTTTTTCATTGGAAGAGGATCCCAAGGTGTTTAAAAAAAAGGCGTTGGTTTAACATATATACATGTTGAAGATGCAAAATGACAAGAGTATCTTTGAAGAGCTCAACCACCTATGATAATTGTAAAGGAGTTATGCTTAAAGTAAGTTTAATCAATATCAAAGTCCAAACATTCTTTTGACATTTATATAGTGCTTTACATTTTCAAACTGTTTCTAACTATATTTTAATGATAAGCATTCATGCATTCAAAGATTTCGGCCAGGCGTGGTGGCTCATGCCTGTAATCCTAGCACTCTGGGAGGCCGAGGTGGGAGAATAGCATGAGGTCAGGAGTTTGAGACCAGCCTGAGCAAGAGTGAGACCCTGTCTCTACTAAAAATAGAAAGAAATTAACTGGACAACTAAAAATATATAGAAAAAATTAGCCGGGCATGGTGGTGCATGCCTGTAGTCCCAGCTACCTGGGAGGCTGAGGCACGAGGATTGCTTGAGCCCAGGAGTTTGAGGTTGCTGTGAGCTAGGCTGAGGCCATGGCACTCTAGCCTGGGCATCAGAGTGAGGCTCTGTCTCCAAAACAACAACAGCAACAACAAACAAAGATTTACTGAATGTCTGCTCCCTGCATTGTATCAGTAAATTAATCCCTTTCCCTTCACCCAGTGTCGTCTTCTATCACTGAAAGCCAATAACTATAAACTTAAGTTTTTTTTTTTTTTTATTTCTGTGCAATGTTAGAAGTTCTGTATCACTCTATTCATTGTAGAGGGATGCCACATGTTCTTTTTGCTTTTTTTTTTCTTTTTTAATTCCAGCATCTTTCTAGCTCTTTATATTCATGTGCACCTAAACAAGGATTCTATTTTGGAGAGTTTGCCTTTTGCTGAGTATGTTGTTTGATTTTAGCAACTGTGTTAATCTTAAACTCCCTGAAACATTTGCTTATGTTTTTCAGTTTTGTTCCCCCAAATTAGTTATATCTAAAAGAATCAACCAGTTCAACACAGTGTCCCAGGTTCCCTCTCCCATTTGTCCTTCTTTACAAGTAACTTTCTTCAACCCTTTTGGTTTATTCTTTGGTATTTCCCTCCATGTTGCTAAATAACATGTCTTTATTGCTATTCTTAACTTTTTAGAAATAGATACTATCTACTGATTCCCCACTATGAAAGAGGAACTTTCATCCTCTTCTTTGCCCACTCCATTTATCTGTATACTTCCTACCTTCACTTCCCAATATCATATGCATGCTCTTCAGAATTCAGCCATGTAATAAAAAACTACATTTTCTTTCCTGTATATTTTGTTTTCCCTGGAGTTAAAAAAAATAATTTAAAAAATCTGCTTGATTTTCTATGTATTTATCATGAATTCAATCCCAAATATTCTATCTTTTTCATCCTCTTGAAGAAGTTTTCTCTAGAGCTTCTGGCACGCTATGATGTGATCTGGCTGCTCTCAAGCGATCTGGCTGCTCCCAAGCTCTGGTACATGGCTGTCACCTGCACCATCATCCTGCAGATTTTGCTCAATCTCATCTGTGCTGAGTCTTCTGTTTCCCTTAGCCCATCTCTTCTTTGTTAGTTTACTCTCTTGTTTTGATGATGTCAAAAAATTCTCTAAAAGCTTCCTAAGAAAGAAGTATCCTCAAACACGAGGGCTGCTTTCATTGAGTATAAAATTCTAGGATGGAAAGTACTTTTCTTCAAGGTATCACTCACTTCTTCTCTGGGTGCTATTGAGAAGTCTGAAGCCAACCTAAGTCTTGATCCTTTGAATGTGACCTGGCTTTTCTCTCTTGTCTTGGTGTAGGTCTATTTTTCATCCATAGTCCCGGGTCCAGGGTGACCACTTTCAGTCTGGTAATTCATGTCCGTCAGTCTTTGGAAATGGCCTTGAATTACTTCATTGCCAACTTCTTCCTTTCTTTGTTCATTCTTTTTAGAATTTCTATTATTTGGATGTTGGACTCCCCTTGAATCGGTACTTTGATTTTCCTATTCTTTTCCATCTCATTTCCTTTTGTTCTACTTTCTAGAGATCTCCTCAACTTTGTCTCCCACCTCTATTGAATTTATTTTAATTTCTAAGAATTCCTTTTCCGCTGTCTCAATCATTCCTTTTTAATAGCGTCTTCATCATATTTCATGAATATAATGCCTTCTCTCATTCATCTGAGAGAATATCAATGATCATTTTTTTTTTTTAAGTTTTCTTCTTCCTGAATAGTCCAGTTTGTTTCTTTCCTTGTTTTCTCTCACCCTACTCCTGTCTTTTTGCTTTGGTCCTATTCTTCGCACTAGTTAGCGGCTTTCCTCAGACGTCTGGTGATCCTTGATTGCCATCCATGTTTAAGAGTAGGGGCTATAAAAAGCTGATTGAAAGTTCTGAGCCTTTCGCTATGCTTGTCAGTATGAGCCTCAAAATAGGATGATCTGGCTGGATTAATTTTCGAACCTCTGATATCAACATTTCTAAGTATCGAACTCATTAGATTTTCCAAAGAAACTCTTCTAAACGCTTCCCAGGAAGGTAAAGGCATACATGACTGCCAGTATTCTAGTTGCTAAATGAACAAAGAGGGCATTTGATATTCACATATGAACTAAATCCTCCTTGTCCTCAGCTGTATCTAGGGTCCTTCAGACCAGAGACTTTCTATTTTTCCCTCAAAGAACAAGCCTCCAGTCTTCTGTTGGTGTGGGTGAGAAAATACAACCTGGAAGCCTGAGCTGGGGAGGGACAAGAGGAATCCAGTTGCTTCTTAAGTAATTTTTAAACAATCTTTCTTATTTTAATGACCCCTTTCCTGCCTCATTCTCCCTTTCAGAAGTGCTAGCTAATTTCTTGACCATTTGAGGATTTTCTGGTACATATCGAGTTGGTTCTCAGCTTGGGTTTTGGCTTTTCCCCACTACTAGGTTGATATTTAGGTTTCTCCACGTTGAAGTTAGTTGCCAATTGTCTATCTGCTTTCTATTATGTTAATAACTATCATGATTTTGTTGTTGTTTCTTTGTTTCTTCTCCTACCTTCTTCATCATTGTGAGTTAATAATGCCTGTACTAAAAATCCCTACATTGTAGCTTTGGCAGGATTTGGGATAGAATGAAATTTGATCTGTTTTCATTTTTCCTTCCAAACTTCAAACCAGACTTACTCTTTGAAGAATTGTGAGTACACTTTAAAAAAAGGTAGCCCCTTAGTTCATACATAAACATATGAAATTCATGAATTTCTTTTACAAAATAATCAATATAAAGAATAAAGTAAATGATAATCTAACATTAATATCCCCTGGACAAATAAAAAAATAAAGAAGTTTGGGATAAGGCTAGAAATTCTGTTTTATATATACTTTAATATATATACGAGTGGCATTCCTTTGTTCCAGAGGCTGTAGGAGAGTATATTATCCCATAACTCGTAAGATTAGTCTCCATCACCAAAGGGGATTATGAAAATAGAATTTTATAACTCTTTTTGTTTCCCCAAGCATAACTGATTTTGCATTTTCTAAAAATTGTGTTCAAAGACAGAAGAAACTCTGTGTTCTGGGTATGAAAAGCAATCAAAGGTGTTAAAACTGTGTTTATCCTTTTGGCCCAGCTGTCACTTATAGAAAGGCTTAATTTAAATCCTTGACATGCATATTATCCATTGTACGACTGCCATGAAGATTAGATGAAATGTCAATAAAATGCTTGGTACAGTGTCCATATATAGTAATCACTCAATAAATGTTAGCTCCTATTATCAACATACAAGGTTCTTAATTAGTTTTCCAATTAACATGATGCTGTGATGTCCAATAATATCACTTGTATTCATTATCTTATCATGAGGTGAAGGGTAACAGATGTTTATTTAGTAATAGTTACAAAAATATGACTCTGGTGAACTTTCTTCATTAATGACTAGATGATGTATCTCCATAAATTCAAAGAATGATGATGACTTTGACATGGACATGTTGTATAGCAACATCAGAAAACAGTAAGCTGCTGTTTTCTAACCACTACCTTCAGTTCATAAGGAAATTCCAATTTCATTTGGTTGTAGCTATGCATTCTTAATATTTCAGAAGCAAAGAAAGGATTCCAATTTCTTCCAATCTCACTTTATAGCATAAATATTTATGGCTTACTCTGCTCCACACACCTTACCCTGGCTTAGGAAGCCTGCCATAGTCTGATGTTTGACCATCTGGCCCGCTTCCTTTCCTACAAGTCTACTCCTTACCCACAATGCTTTAGCCATAAAGCTTTTTGTTACTCCAAAGTACATTTCCTTTTTTTTTTTTTTTTTAGAGACAAGGTTTTGCTCTGTCATCCAGGCTGGAGTGTAGTGGCATGATCACAGCTCAGTGCAACCGTGAACTTCTGGGCTCAAGTGATCCTCCTACCTCAGCCTCCCAAGTAGCTGGGACCATAGGAGCGCACTACCACGCCCATATAATTTTTTTTTTTTTATCTCTTGTAGAAACAGTGTCTCACTATGTTGCCCAGGCTGGTCTCGAACTCTTGGCCTCAAGCAATCCTCCTGCCTTGGTTTCCCAAAGTGCTGGGATTATAGGTGTGAGCTGCCATGTCTGGCCCCTTATTTCCTCTTGAAGGTCATTGTGTGATCTATTTCCTCTGTCCCAAATTCTCTTTCCTAGGATCTTTACAAGGGTGGCTCCTTATTCAGATTAAACTCAGATACCATCTCCTCAGATGCCTTTGCTAGCCAATCCAAAGGACCCACCTACTCACATCATTTATTATATTAATCTATTTTAATTTGCTATACAGCTCCTATCATCCTTTGGTATTTTCCCCATTTTCGTTTGTTTTCTTCCTCCCCATGCTAGAATATAAGCACCAAGAGAGGAGAGTCACTGCCTATGCTGCTCACCATTGTAGTGCCAGGCACATCGCAGCACTCAAAGATATTTGTTGAATGAGTAAAAAACATGAAGGCAGTCTTCATGATTTAAAGTTGGGCTACCAAAAACCTTTATTCTCACATCTGAAAAATGTGAGGATTAAGTTTCACAGTACTTATATGCATAGCTTCTTATATTAGACTTGCAGAGTCCCTCAAGTGGGATCTACCAGAGAATACTGGACTTGAAAGCACATTTTTGGAGGCATAGGAATTTTAGAACATTGAACTCACCATCAACTGACCTTGTAAAGAATGCCAATTAATTATTTTTGTTTCATTATTTTGAAAATCAAGGAAAGTAAATGGTACAATTTTAATTCTCATAAACACAATACATTGTAAGCTTGCATAGTGCATGACCCAGCATCCACAAATGACAGTGTGGGGCTATCATTTAACGCTATCTATATTATATTAATTTTCAAGACTTGTAGAAACAGGCATGTCAATTCCAATACAAAAATAGTGCTGTGGAGCCAAGCATTAATGGAAACAGTAAGAAACAAGGACATTTCCTAACTTTTGAACTACAGAGTTCAAAAGTTGTTACACTCTACGACTTTGTTCTGTACTTGGTTGGTTATAGTAAGACTGCATTTTTTTCCCATTACAAATGATCTTTACATTCTGTTACAACTTCCACTCCCCCAAACCCCAAATGATAACCAAAAAAATCTAACCAATTATTTAACTACATGTCTGTAGATTATATGTGTTTTTTCAATTATGTTTAGCCACCATTTATGAACTGCTTCTATGGGGAAATAAATTCTTTTCCAGTTTCAGGTTAATTGGACTAATTGTGTAGTGGTCTCTTTTCTTTCCAAGGTTTCTTTGGGTCCAGATTCTGGAAGTGCTATCTTTGTTTTTGACCTGTTTTTCTCTCTTAGGTTTATGTGCAGTAAATTCACTAGCCATATGTTCAAGTATGCTTTTCCCATGAACGAATCTATTTCTCAAATTAGTATCTTTGTCCAGCTTCTTTGATAATTACATGACCAGCCTACATTTAGTCTTTCCATTCAACAAGCACTCATTTCTAGTGTCTGCCGCATTTGAGAAAATACCCTAAGGTGGCTGTTCTACTGTGGATAGGAAGAAAACGGAGACAGTGGTGAGCCAGTCAGGTGACATAAATCACTAAGCTCATTGGTCCTTATGAGGCCCAGGATAGCTTCAAGGTGTCTGTGTGTTCCAAAAACATATTAAGATTTTTGGACAAACCTGCTATTTTTTAGGAAAAGTGTATGTGTGCGTGCGCATGCATATGCGTGCATTAAATATACATTTATATAGTGTGTGTGTATATATATAAAATCACATTCTCAAAAAAAATGTTAAGAATTATTGACCAAGAATTAGAGATAAAGTGCTCTTACAGGAGCCTGTTATAAACTACTCATTTGGTGGCCATGAATGCCAATATTCTTTAAATATTTAATGTTTTTAGAGGATCAGCTGAGCACTATATAGAAAGGAATAGAAGCCAACAGCACCAGTAGTGGTGTCCTAGCTTGTATGCTCCACTTGGCAAAGCAAAAAACATGACATTAACTAGGCTCTCCCTCCTTAGAAGGCAGTTAGGAGGATATCCTTTGGGAGTCTGAAGCCACATTTCTGGTGGCTTCTCAAAGAAATAGTTACAACCCACATACAGTCCTTCTCCCTAACAGGAGTTCTGTTTTAAAGAGTTTCCTCCATCTTATTCTATTTCCAATGACATTTGGCATCCCTTGCTCAGTCTTTGGATAGAGTACAAGGCACAGTTTGCACTCAATTTCATGCAGTTTACACATTGTTTTGTTAGGTCTAGATGCTGAAAGGAAAGAGTCCACAAAACCTATGGAAGGGTGAACACATATGATCAAGCTAAAGAATATCATGCTTATTAATCAAGAATGTTACTAGGGGCGAGGCGCGGTGGCTCATGCCTGTAATCCTAGCACTCTGGGAAGCTGAGGCGGGAGGATCGCTCGAGGTCAGGAGTTCGAGACCAGCCTGAGCAAGAGTGAGACCCCGTCTCTACTAAAAATAGAAAGAAATTAGCTGGACAACTAAAAATATATTAAAAACAGTTAGCCGGGCATGGTGGCGCATGCCTGTAGTCCCAGCTACTCGGGAGGCTGAGGCAGGAGGATCCCTTGAGCCCAGGAGTTTGAGGTTGCTGTGAGCTAGGCTGACACCATGACACTCTAGCCCAGGCAACAGAGTGAGACTCTGTCTCAAAAAAAAAAAAAAAAAAAAAAAAAAAGAATGTTACTAGGCCACACAGGTTCAGGGTACCATCCTAATTAATACTTGCTACAAAATTGTTTCCTGAAAAAAAAAATTTTTTTTTAGGACAATGACATCTAGATCTAACAAGATAGGTAAGAATTAAAAATAAGGTACTATGGTATTTTTTAACCATTGTAAATATCCTCAGAGTTTGCATTCTGTTCTTCTCCTGTTTACAGAGATTAGCGGAAAAAAAGTCAAAGTGAAAAAGGAGTTTGGGCAAAGCAATGAGAGCTTAAACCCTGGATCATACTTAAAGCTGGTCTTGTGGGAAAAGAAAACATGGCAAAGAGTTTAAAAAAGGAAAGGTCTCTGGGAACTGTTGGGAAGGCAAAGGGGGCTTCCTGGGAGCAGGTTAGAGACAAGACCCTGATCCTAAACACCTACAGATGCCCCTTAACAGCCAGGACATCAGTGTCTGCCTATGGTCCCTGCCAGCTCACCCATCTTGGCCCGAGCACAGATCAGGCATTGGGTAAATAATTCTACCTCCCAAACCTCTGTGAACATAGAATTTGTCTCTAAGTTGTAGCATTAGTTTAAAAAACTTTGCCTTTAAGTGAGTAAAAAATTGGCTCTAAAATTCTAGACATTTAAAATAGAAACTGAGTAGTCTATATTTTAATAAGTCTCTTGGAACTTTATTTTAAGCACTAATTTCCTCTCTCCCTTGCCAATATAATTTCTTATAGATAGAATGTTTAAGAAACAGTGTATAGAGCCAGAATGCTTGGTTTTGAATTGTAAGTCCACCATTGGCTGTGTGATTTTGAGCAAGTTACTTATATTCTCCATGCCTCAGTTTCCTCATACATAAAATGGG
The DNA here is from genome assembly GCF_000956105.1 of Propithecus coquereli. NCBI lineage: Eukaryota > Metazoa > Chordata > Mammalia > Primates > Indriidae > Propithecus > Propithecus coquereli. Next base: position 6,254,510 of record NW_012137303.1, read on the forward strand.
GATAAGAACAGTCATTACCTGTAGGGTTGATGTGATGATTAAATGATTTGACATATATTTATACATAGCACCAAAACAGTGCCTGGCAGTGAGCACTACATAAGGTGTAAGCCACTAGTATTACCCAGTGTACAAGCCATAGAGATTCTTCCTTCACAGTCTCTTTCCTTTCTGTGTCTCATATTTGCCACCAAAGCTCAGATCTCTCTCACCTCACAGCAACACTATTTCATTACCCTCTCAATTCCTGCCCACAGCTTTTTTCCACTCTGATGCATACAGCACATTGTTACTATTATAATTGCATCTTCCTATAACACTCCTTAGATTGTATCACTCCTTGCCTACTGAGTGCAGATGACATACTTCTTTCTGATGGCTCAGCTTATTACCTGGGAACATTTCCCAAGGCCAAGGAGGCTGTAAATTCCAAGGGGATTATAAAGTCAAATTCCCCTGACTGGCCCCAAAGCACCTTCTAAAAAGTCTTTCTCATTGTTCACTACAAAACCTGCATTTTAGAAGAATGAACCATCCTATCATTTTCTAGAAACATCTTGTACCTCACACCTATTATCTTTCATATAGTGAAAAGCTAAGCTTAAAAGTTCTTTTTTTGCTGACAGTGACCTTGATCACACCTCTCTAAGTTTTAATATCCCTTTGTATCACTGTTATAGCAGTCAAGACATGCCTCCTTGTGTTATTGTCATCTGCATCATACTTTTTCCTCCTTTCTGGATTGCATGCTGCTTGAGAGTAAGGGGCACCCGGGAGTCATCTCGAGATGTAGGGTATCCCCCCCAGCACAGTCTCTTGCATGTAGTAGAAGCTTATTTGACACCAGGTAAAGTAACAATTGTTAGTTTAACCGTAGTTTTAACTATAATTTCTAAAATAGTTGCAGTTCTGATGGCCAAAATGATGAAGAGACTTAAATGACTCCCTGAGGCCATGTTTTGGGTCCTTATCTACAATACAACTGCTGTGGTCACTTGCCAGTAGTGAGACACGCCAGCAAAGAGCCTTCTTCCAATCTTCCCCTGGATAACTCTGGCTGCTAATAGAAGATAAAATTAAATTAAACTATTTCACAGTAGTCTTTAGGTCTGTTAATGGGATAGGACTTCAGATACCTGACAAATTATCAATTTGGACAACCTTTTAAACCTTTAGCAAATACACTGATTTTCATTTTAATAGCATTTGACTAATTCTGGGTTAACTGGAAAGAAGAATGAAGAAGGCTACTCTCTGGGAACCTCAGGGCTCTTGGGAGTCTCTGCTAAGCCTTAAGATCAAGTTAGTTGGAAAGAGATCCATCAATTACTACTTTGTATAACTTTGCAATGGCCCCAGGGATATCAATCATATATTTTTGCGCTTGATTCCAGAACCAACTGGAATTTACGTGGGGAATTTTTCTACCTCTTTATATTTGTTTGTTCTAAAATAACAAGTTCAAAGAACCCAGAAAGTAGTTGGAGAGAATACTTTATGATTTCGCAGATAACAAAGGTTGAGAGGAAAGGCAGTAAAAGAATATAAGATTTATGAAAAGTGTAATATTTTTGATTCCAGTAGTATGTCTTTGACACTAAAGTTCTACCCAGATAGATTAGGAGAGTCAAAATTATAGTATTTCAGGAGAAATGGTTCACTCATGACCTATGAATTCCCCCTACAAATTAAAGATTTATCATGAATTTACCTTAGCTTTTCTTAACCCACATACGTTTTGATCTACACAATTTTTGAGGATGAAAGTTCTACATGTTATCTGTCAAGTAAATAAATAGGCACTTCAATGAAAAAAATTTCTGCCTTTCCAAGTTCAGACGCTTTTCTGTCACTGCACATCCAATTTAAAATATCTTATTTTTCATAATATAGTCTAAGGATTAAAAATTGTTAGAAATAATTCAAAGATTTAGAATAGATTAAAACTTAGAAATGAAAAATCTTTTAGACTACATAATGTGACAGTTCAAGTCATCATAAAATTTAAAATGTGTACTAAACCACTAAGATTTTTGAGTTTCCAAGGCCTTCCTTTTCTTTCCTCTATGATCCTATTAAATACTTGGGATTGAAAGTTCTTATCCAAAAATAGATAACTATGCAATGGAGAAACCAGACAACACCTTAACCAAGTGATCAAATTTAACATCACCAATAAAGGGCAAAAGCAGATCACATAACTTCTCAGATATTCTGAGAAGGATAAAACATCATTTTTTATTCAGTTTAACAGGCCAAAACATATAAC
>NW_012137303.1:6257038-6263834 GCF_000956105.1 Propithecus coquereli
AATCCTGGACTAACTCCTGTATCAGGAAAACAACTGCTATAGACATTGTCAGGACTCTTGACAAAATTGGAATACAAACTGCAGATTAGATAAAAAAAATGCGTCAATGTTATAAAAGATAAAGAAAAGCTTAGGAACTCTACAGATTAAAGGAGACTGCAGCAAAATGACAACTAAATGCAAGACACAATCCTGGACTAACTTCTGTATCAGGAAAACAACTGCTATAGACATTGTCAGGACTCTTGACAAAATTGGAATACAAACTGCAGATTAGATAAAAGTATTGCGTCAATGTTACACTTCCTGAGTTTGATAATAGTATTGTGGTCACATAAGATCCTTGTTCTTAGGAAATACACATTAAATATTAAGGGGTAGAGGCGCATGATGTCTGCAACTATTCTGAAACTGTTCAGGGCAAAATATCTATGACTATGTCTGTATCTGTCTGTCTGTCTCTCTCTCCAGAAAGAGAGAAAGCAATTGTAGCAAAATGTTAAAAATGAAGACTCTCCACAAGGGGTACAAAGGTTGAACATCCCTAATTTGAAAGTCTGAAATCCAAAATGCTCCAAAATTCAAAACTTTTTAAGTGCCAACGTGATGCCACAAGTAGAAGATTCCACACCTAAGCCGTGATGTGACGAGTTGCAGTCAAAATTTTGTTCCTTTGCAAAATTATTAAAAATATTGTATAAAATTACCTTCAGGCTATGTGTATAAGGTGTATATGAAACTTAAATGAGTTTCCTATTTATACTTGGCTGCCATCCCCAAGATATCTCATTCTGTATAAACAAATATTCCAAAATCTGAAAAAATCAGAAATCTAAAATACTTCTGGTCCCAAATATTTTGGATAAGGGATACTCAACCTGTACTGGAGGTCTTTTCATAACTTTTCACACCTTTTCCATAAGTCTAAAATCATTTTTAAGAAGTTCAGAAATTTTCTAAGGCCTATAAATATAAACTCATTGCTATAATAGAAAAATAACTTTGAAAACCAATGCTTTTTTGGTTAAAATGTTCTAAAATTACTTTGAATTTCTGGGATGAATATTTCTTTTACTGTTTATAAGATCAAGGAACAATAAATCAGAAATAATGAAGTCTAACTCTTCACTTAAGAGTTACGTAACCTGGGGTAAAATTTACTTTTCTGAACTTCAGCTAACTCATCTGCAAAGTAAAACTACCACTAAACACTTAAAAGTATTGTTGAAAGAATAACAGGAGACAAAGTACATGAAAAGCACAAGCTATGTTTGTTTCTGGCACATTGTAACATTCAAATAATGGGGAAGTTTTTTTTCCCTTGCCCTTCTGTCTTCTACAGCAGCAGTCCCCAACTTTTTTGGCACCAGGGACCAGTTTCATGGAAGATAATTTTTCCATGAACTGGCAGTGGGGTGGGGGAGGGATGGTTTTGGACTAATTTTGAAGTGTATTACATTTAGTGTGCAGTCAAACCTCTAACAATAGTCTGTATCTGCAGCCACTCCCCAGCGCTAGCATCACCACCTCAGCTCCACCTCAGATCATCAGGCATTAGATTCTCATAAGGGGCGTGCAACCTAGATCCCACACATGTGCAGTTCACAGTAGGGTTCACGTGCCTATGAGAATCTAATGCTGCTGCTGATCTGGCTGATCTGATAGGAGGCAGAGCTTACGCCATGATGCAAGCAATGGGGAACAGCTGTAAATACAGATGAAGCTTTGCTCGCTCACTTGCCACTGTTCACCTTCTGCTGTGCGGCCTGGGTCCTAACAGGACCAGTACCAGTCTCTGGCCTGAGGCTTGGGGCCCACAGTTACATAACACTTCTCTGAAGACACTTTATGATGAGTAGCAAAATTAAGGGATCAGGATATTCATCTTAGATTATAAAATCTCAGATGGAACATAATTAGTATATTTTTTTCCATTTGAATGCTTATTTGCTCATATTTGATTAGCTTGCCCTTAATTATGAAGTAAACATAGTTCAAACGGGCAAGAGTTAGAAAAGAGTTTCATGTTAGATTACCAAATATATTCTGTTGACCTGAAAACACATTTAAATGTCACTAGTTCTTGTACTTGGAATTACGCTTGTAAGTCTCTTGGAAGGTTATAAATATGGAGTTATTAATGGACCACAGTCAACACAGAAAAAATAAGATTAAAAAATAAGATATATCATTATAAGGACCTTTATCTTTAGAAGTTATTCCAAAGAATCTCCTCACTTCTAAAGTTGTTTTTAAGGTAATAAAAATGAGTTCAAATTGAATATTACAATTTTAATAAATCAAGTTCATATAAAAAGACATAAAAGAATTATGTAGATCCTTGCAATTTTTCTGAAACTTGTATAAAACAAGGCATGTAATCACCACTGGAAAAGAGTTAGACTGAAATATAATAAAGATGACTTTTCAAAGGATAGAATTTATACTCTCTTTATTTAATATAAATTCACTCAGTCTTTCTCAACCCTAATATCTACCACCATTCAGCATCTAAGAGAACCATATATCTTCTTACTCCTTTGATTACAAATTCATAAAATCAGCAGGATAAAAATAAATGCCAAAAGGAAAGTAAAAAATTAAACACTCATAAGAAATGAGATGAGTGCATTTCTTTTATAGGTTTTTTTAAAAAAATTATTTTCTATAAGTTCACTACAATGTACAAATTAAAACTGCTATCATTGAAGTCAAGGCTCTCAAAACATACCTGATTCTTCATTATCCCTAAAGGTGGGTTATTTTAGAAAACTTGAAATGCTAAGAGTCCCAAGACCAATCATACATTCCCAAGTATAGCCATCCCTGTTTTTTTTCTTGCAATGGCTTATTAATTAACAGAAGAGTCAGATGAAAGGGCTTTTACTATCAACAAAAATTTGTGGGCTTTTTTTCTTATCTTTACCGTCTTGAACAAAAACCAATCCCACAAAAACATGGCTCCAGCCCAGGGCTAGTCTGTACTTGTACAGTACATGTCTTCTCCTATGGGTCTGACTACATGAAGCTGATTTACGTGATATTAATAATAGAATTCAGTTCATCATTGTCAGATCAGGGATCGACAAAAAGTTGGGCAGTCCTCTGTAGCAGGTGGGCAAGAGGTCAGACTCAGAGGGTAGAAAATGAGGGGGCACAGTGAGGGTACACACGGAAAAGGCTGGGATACTGAAAGGGTGATTCTGAGCAAGAAGAATCAGGACCATGCTCTTAAAAAAACACCCGTGGCAGTAAAAATTAACAGAGTTCTCACTGATGACACCTCTTTACTGAGATGTTTCACTGGGCCCCTGTGCAGGTCCCTGGGGGGTGAGGTGCTGCATCAGCCCACAGCCACCCACACTGCTTCTATCCCGAAGAGCACCATCTTAGAAATAGCACTTCTTTTCTTTCATGAGAGCGTGACAAGACGCTCTGCTTCAGTCTACTCCAGATGAATCACATTTGTTAAATTCTCTAACATTTCAGGTTCAAGATGGCAGACAAAGGGCTGGATAGTATTGGCAAAGCCAAGGATTTATCACTGTTGACAAACTTCCCTCTATACAGCTGAGGCTTAACAACAATTTTTGTTCCCTTCACATTCTTCAAAGTTCCTAACATTATTACCAGCTTTTCCTTTAGTTTTTTAGTGTGTGAGTGGATAAAAGGATAACAGAAGTGCTCAATTTAAGTAGGATTTAAAAAAAAGAAAAAAAAGAATGATCCAGTCAGAGCTCTAGCTTCTCCAAATGTTCCCAAATCCAGTTTTCTACAGGTTCAAACACACACACACACACAAACATACATACACAGAGTTGATAAGCTTATCTTATGGTGCTTAGAACAACAAAAACACAAAGAAAGATAAGGAGGCCACAAGGAAAAACCCAATGCTGTAGCTGCCAAGTCGAAACAGCTTGGAAAAAGATAAAATCAAGTTGGGGAAGGGATAGCCAGTGGACCAGGGAAGGGGTCTAGAGGGGTTGACATTTCTACTCCAGAGTAGAAGAGGTCCAGGCATGGTCCAAGGAGCAGCCTCATGACCATTAGGAAACATAACGTCAACAGCACCATCTGGAGAAAAAGGCAGAAACGAGTTGTACTGCCCCAAATTTTAGGCAATGTTCTAGGATCCTTGTGAAATGTTCTGACCTACCAATATTTGATCTGTGAGTTCAGAGTCAATGAAAAGCCAATTAAGTCATCTTCTATAGTGTGAGTTACTTGTTCTCCACAGAATAACTTTGTTGACATACAGCTAAGTCTAGGACTTAAAATTACTAAGTCCAAAAGGAGAATGTTTGTCTAAGGTATCAGGAATAAGTCACAGAGATTCTTTCACTCCATTCATTAGTTTCCAAACCTATCTCTTGCACTATCTCCTCATTGGGCTTTCTGATTCCTTTGTTCCCTCTCTACTTCATTCTCTGCACTGTACCTAGAAAGAGCTTTCAAAGACAAACACATGATCACTACTATTCAGTAGCTCCCTGCTACTCTCAGGACAGTTCATATGTATAAGGCCATCTTCACATGAGCTTCCCTATAGCTCCTGACTCATTTATTGACAATAATCTATTCCTGCATGTTGCTTTCCACCCCAGCAAAAACAAACAAAAACCTAACACATTTTCCTGCCCCAAAGAGGATCAATTTTATTCCCATTAAATGTTCCATGTTTTCTTTGTGCCCAGGTTTCTTCACATGCTGCTCCCTCTAACTGGTAACTGTTCTTCCTCTCTCACACAGACACCCTCCACTTTCCACGGTTGACAGCATCTCAACCCTCAGGATTCAATTTTACAGCATTTGTCAATTCAACACATAGTGAATTCCTGCTATATGCCAGGTATTGTGCCAGGTGCACATGCATAGGAAGATCAGTCCCCAAATTGCTCAAAACCAACCATACATCATGATAAGTGACTTGGTACTAGTAAGCACAGAACCTCCGGGAACACAGAGGAGGAGGATAACCTGGTGTGGTGACCGGGGAAGGCTGAGGGCAGTCTTAACTGATGAGTGCAGTTGATCCAAGTTCTCCTCCCCACCCACCCTGTCCTCCACTGTGCAGGAGGATGAGGAGGGAATTTGAGGCAGAGGAGATGAATAGGTTGGGAACTTCACTTGGTCAGATGTTGTGGGAGCAGAAAGTATACTGGAAGGGATGGTAAGATCTAAGAGTGGACAGGCAGTCAGGAACTTCTTGTGAACTTGAGCAAGTTAATTTATTACTCTGGGCCTCAGTTTCCTGATGTGCAAAATGACAATAATAACAGTGCTTATTTCAGAGAGTTGCGGTGAGAATGAAATTAGATAATACACACAAAGTGCTGAGGACAATGTCCGACATATACTCATGGCTAAATGCCAACTCTTACTGTTATTTTTGTTATGTGACTATTATGATTAGGCCCAAAGATTATTATGACTATAAGGTAGCATCTAGATAAGTGTTCACAGACCCAGGAACGATGTGTCATCCAGTGGCACAGCAAACCCCTGGTAGCATAAAGCAATGAAAGATCAATTAATTGAGCTGTCTCCAAAAGCCAGGCAATGCTCTCAGATCAAACTGTGCCACAGCTGGTGTACTAGTTTCCTACTGCTGCAGTAATAAATTACCACAAATTTAGTGGTTTAAAACAACATGAATTTATTATATTACAGTTCCGAAGGTGAGCAATCTGAAATGGGTCTTATGGGCTAAAATCAAGGTTTCTGACAGGGCTCCATTCCTTGTGGAGGCTCTAGGGGAGAATCTGCTCTTGCCTTTTCCAAATTCTAGAGGCCACCTGTTTTCCTTAGCTCATGGCCCCGTGTTTTACCTTCAAAGCTTACAACTCCGACTTCTGCTTCTACTCTCACATCTCCTCCAACTCAGACTCTCTTGCTTTCCTCTTATAAGAATCCTTGTGATTAAACTGAGCGCACCCAAACAATCTATGATAATCTTTCCATCTCAAGAGCTTTAACTTAATCACAACTGCAAAGACCTCTTTACCACGTAGGGTAACATATTCACACTGGGATTAGGATGTGGATATCTCTGAGGGCCCATTATTCTGTCTACCACGGTTGGTCTCATTGCTGTCATTTGAGCTCCCATAATGACTAATAATTATGTTTTAGTATTTCTAGTTCAAATTCAAGAAAAATCTGATCCATTGATTACACAAATAGTCACCAGAGTCATGAAGTAGGAGGTGAAAGAATGGGAAATGGAGATAACATATTTAAGCCAATCATCTAGAAATCTAGATACAACAAAATTATGGCCAGGCTAAAAATGCTATCAAAAATGGAAACAAAAAGACAAATCATGTGTCCAGAAAAGTTTAAACAACCAGCTGGAAGGGATCAAATACAATTAATTGCATAAGAATGCCAAGATAGCCCCTCTAAAAACAGAGAAGTCAAAATGAAAAAGTTCTTGAGAAAAGGGGCTTCCCTATAAGCGTGCTTGGGAATCAACCTACAATAAAATTAACTCAAAATATTTTTTTCCTCTCCCTCCAAGAAAAATATTTATTTTGAAAATCTGAGACTGTGTAAATAATGTAATTATGTTATCAAGTAAGCTAAGAGCATCAAGATTCCTTCCATTATGGCAACTTTTTTTTTGCTTGTTTGTTTTTTTAAGAGTCAGAGTCTTGCTCTGTTGCCTGGCTCTGTGGCCCGATCATAGCTCATTGCAACCTCCAGCTCCTGGGCTCAAACGGTCTACCTGCCTCCACCTCCTGAGTAGCTGGGATTACAGATGTGTACCACCCTGCTTGGCTAATTAAAAAAA
>NW_012137303.1:6264509-6265029 GCF_000956105.1 Propithecus coquereli
GTTACCTTTATTCTCTGGTTCTAAGATGTAAGACAAGCAAGCAGGTGGATTTACTATCACAAATAAACATTTTAAACCAATATAAACATTCTAACAGCCACTCTTTCTGTCTAAATATTCTTACAACAAGTTTATTATTTTTCATCAAAATTTTCTATAAAGGGAAGTCTGGAATTGATAGCTGAGGATCAAAAGACTTTTTAAACTTAAGTGACCTTTTCTAGGCAGACTAAGAATCTCAACGACAATTTAAAAATACTATTGGAATTACTTGAAATGAATGAAGACCAATGAAGGAAGATTTAATGGAATAGGAAATATAAACATGCAAATTTGACCTTTCATCTAAAAGTCCAAGGTTACTCTTTCATTTGGCTTAGGAATTTCTCCATTTAATCTCTTTATTCATTAATAATCTTGAAAAAGGTAAGAAAAAAATTTTAGTTTACCCTGTTTATGAAAATATGATACTTAATTTATATTCATTATAAACTTAAGAGGGTTATACTTTTTTTTTTTC
>NW_012137303.1:6268038-6268417 GCF_000956105.1 Propithecus coquereli
TAGAACACTGATATCTATGAGAAAATTAAACTGAAATTCTAGAAGTAAAAAATAAATCAACTAAAATTAGAAATTCTACAGATGGTTTGACAGGAGATTGAAAACAGAGGTAGAAAGGATTAGTGAACTAGAACAGCACCTCACCACCTTTAACGTATACACAATCACCTGGAGATGCAGACTGTGATTGAACAGGTCTAGGGCGGGACCCGAATCTGTATTTCTAGCAGCCTCACAGGTGAGACTAACGCAGTTGCTCAGGAACCACAGTGTCGCTGCTGCTATTGGCCCAGGGATAATTATGAATACCAGGAATCTAGAAAACAGGTGAAGAGAAAATATCCAGATAGAAACATGGAGAACAAAGAAGGCAAAGTAT
>NW_012137303.1:6270767-6286599 GCF_000956105.1 Propithecus coquereli
CACCTATGGGGAACATTTTTTGGGACTTATTTTTACCCTTCAGTTGTTTTAAACTTTCCTTCCCTCAGTGTGTGGTACTTTGTTACAGCAGTTCTAGGAAACTGACACAAAGAAGTTTAATAAAGAATAAGCTGTGTGAAGGGGAGAACAATGATAGAGAATCCCCAAACACTGGCTCTTGAGAACAAAACAGTGTAACTGAGAATGATAAAATAAAACACCTTCACCATTTGGCCAAGGACAACCTGAACCTAAGGTTACTATTTCAGATTGGAGTACAGTGGAAGGTTGATGATTTCCCAACAAGTGCTAAATAATAAACAAAAATGATTCTGCTTCAAAAGAATGAGAAAACAAGCCATAGACTGGGAGAAAATATTTGCAAAACACATATTTAAGAAAGGATTGTTATCCAAAATATACAAAGAACTCTTAAAATTCAACAATAAGAAAATGAACAGCACCATCAAAAAATGGGTAACAGACCTGAACAGACAGCTCACCAGCAAAATATACAGATGACAAATAAATATATGAAGAGATACTCGACACTGTATGTCATTAGTGAATGGCAAATGACAAATTAAAACTATAATGAGATACCATTACAAACCTATTACCATGGCCAAAATCCAAGACACTGCCACCACCAAATGTTGGTGAGGATGCAAAGCAATAGGAACTCTCATTCACTGCTGGTGAGAGTGCAGAATGGTACAGCCCCTCTGGAAGATAGTATGGCAATTTTTACAAAACTAAATACACTCTTACTATACAGTCCAGCAATCACATACCTTGGTATGAGCTGAAAACTGACGTCCACACAAAAACTTGCACATTGATATTTACAGCAGCTTTATTCACAACTGACAAAACTTGGAAGCAATCAAGATGTCCTTCAGTAAGCGAAAGGATAAAGAAACTGTGGTACGTCTAGACAATGAAATATTATCCAGCACTAAAATGAAAGGAGCTATCAAGTCATGAAAAGTTCCAAAGGAATCTTAAATGCATGTTACTAAGTGAAAGAAGCCAAAGGCTATACATATTGTATGATTCCAAATATATAGCATTCTGGAAAAAGCAAAACTATAATGCCGGTAAAAAGATCAGTGGTTTCCAGGGGCTGAGGGAAGAGAGAGATGAATAGGTAGAGGACAGAGGATTTTTTGGGCAGAGAAACTATTCTGATGATACTATAATGGAATATACATTCACTATACATTTGTTAAAACCCATAGAATGTACACCACGAACAGTGAATCCTAAGGTAAACTATGGATTTTGGATGAAAATAGTATGCCAGTGTAGGTTCATTGATTGTAGCAAATGTACCGCTTTGTGAGGGACGCTGATAGTGGGGGAGTCTGTGCCCATGTGGGGGCAGGGAACATACGGGAACTCTACGTACTTTCTGCTCAAAGTTGCTGTGAACCTAAAACTGCTTTAAAAAATAAACTCTAAAAAAATATTACTGCTATGCCAGGACTGGGTGACTGAAGTCTAAAAATGTGAGCAAGACGCTAAGGAGCTATGTTTAGAAGATAAAAGACAAGACAAAAAAGGCATTTGAAAGCTGATCTTATGCAATGAGTTCTGCTTCTGGCTAAGGCAAACTAGCTTGTATCTGACCAATGTTCTCGCCAAGAACAATTAGAAAAGGTGAATAAAATGTATAATATGTACTATTTGAACATCAAAAAGCTACCAAGGTAGTGAGGACCTGAGAGATCCTAGAGAAAAGGAGAGCCCACAGAAAGAGCTCAATATTTAGAGTGACTTTTTCTGGCCATGCATTTAAAAATGTGTAAGCAGTGGCTGAGTGATGAGCCGGCAAGCAAAAGCTACGAGGCCGAGAAACTATGCCTGATGCATTCTCATGAGCCCGGGGATGCGAAAACTAGAGATGAAGATCTACCATGAAGAAAAGGCACCACAGAATTTCACTTGGGACCCGGAAGAGCTACACTTGGTGGTATGTTAGATTCAGCTTGTAGCAGCTCACAAAAGCTAGTTGTGTGCATCTCTTCCCAATTCCATGTTCAGTGATGTCACATTGGTAGTTTGAAATTGGCAACAGTGGAAGTATTTACACAATGGGAATTGCCAGACACTACTAATCAGAATCCCTCCTCCTGAGAGTCAATTGCTAAACACTTAGCAGCACATCACTGGCTGCATTCAACAAGTAAGGGCAAGCCAGAAATAAACCAATCTTCAGAAAGAGTGAAAAATGATCTCCAAAATCAATCTCAGATAGATTGTAATAATCAGTCCTTACCTTAGCATCTCGCAGAAGCAAAATTAAATCTTCCCTGGAGGAAGACACATTATAGTCTAGAAATCTATAAGGTTTTGTTTTGTTTTTTAAATAAACAATGATTACCATTCAATAAAAAATTACCAGGTACATGGAGAGAGAAGACAAATAATGAGAATCAAGAAAAAACAAAACCAAAAAAGACAGCAGAGACAAACCAACATGAGATCCACATATTGGAGAATTTGAAATGGACTTTGGGATAATTGAGTAATATGTTCAAAAAACACAAAGAAAAATATGAAGAATTTAACTAGAACACTGATATCTATGAGAAAATTAAACTGAAATTCTAGAAGTAAAAAATAAATCAACTAAAATTAGAAATTCTACAGATGGTTTGACGGGAGATTGAAAACAGAGGTAGAAAGGATTAGTGAACTAGAACAGCATCTCACCACCTTTAACGTATACACAATCACCTGGAGATGCAGACTGTGATTGAACAGGTCTAGGGCGGGACCCGAATCTGCATTTCTAGCAGCCTCACAGGTGAGACTAGCGCAGCTGCTCAGGAACCACACAGTGTAGCTGCTGCTGTTGGCCCAGGGATAATTATGAATACCAGGAATCTAGAAAACAGGTGAAGAGAAAATATCCAGATAGAAACATGGAGAACAAAGAAGGCAAAGTATCGAAAAGAATATATTAAACAATGGGGAACATAAAATATCTAACATGTATAACTGAAATCACAGAAGCGATGAGGTGAAATGGAGTAGAAGAAATATTTGAAGAATGAACACCCAAGGTTTCCAAACTTTAGGAAAGAGAAGAGGGCACAGAGTAAAAAAGCACCAAGAATCCCAAGCAGGATGAACACAAAGAAAAGTACTGCCAGCAGGAGGCTCAGGTAGAGCCTGAGCTACAGACCTGCTTTTGTCTAATGGAGTAAATTCTAGTGCAATCCAGGGAAGACCCACGAAATTCTTGAGAAAATTGTTTCAGAAAAACAAACAAAAACAAAACAAAACAAAGCCCCAAACCCAAATCTAAAAATGCCCACTGCCAGTGTAGACTAAAAGAAACATTACAAAACAAAAAGAGGCTGTCGACTCTTAACATTCTAGTGGTAGGATTGGGCTGAGAAAATTACTCAGCTGTAAAAACATATGCATCTTTCATGGAAAGGGGAAGATGACTCAACAGAGCGGAACCAAGCAACCAAAGGTAGAGCAAATATCAAATTCACAGTCCCAGGGATTATGTAGCTTATGTATCCTGGGGGTAAGAAGGGGATGAAGGAATTTTGGGGCTCGGCTTAGAATTCTGCTTACCACATTGGGCAATTCCATCAGATATTTAAGGAAGAAATAATATTAATTCTATACAAATTCTTCCAGAAAAATGTTGAGGAAGGAATACTTCCCAATTCATTCTATGACACCAATGTTACTGATACCAAAATTAAGATGACACTATAAGAAAACTACAGATCAGTATCTTCCATGAGCAAAAATGCAAAAAGTCTTCACAAAATATTACCAAATCAACAGATACACTGTATCAACAGTAATACATAAGTAAAGTTTATTCCATGAATGCAAGGTTGATTTAACATTTGAAAATCATTCATTGTAATTCATAATATTAATAGACTAGGAAAAAAACCCAAATCATACCATTATTTCAACAGATGAGAAAGCATGTGATAAAACTCAATTCCATTCTCTATTCATAATTAATATACACCCACACACAAACTCTGTGAAAATTAGGAACAGAAAGTAACTTTCCTAATCACAAAACTACAGCTAACTTTTACACTTAATGGTAAATTTCTGAAAACTCTTCCCTTGAGTTTGGGAAAAAGACAAAGATGCTCAATTCTATTTAATGGTGTACTGGAAGTTCTAGACAGTACTGCAACACACGAAAAGGAAATAAAAGTCATGAGGATTGGCAAGGAAAAAACAAAACTGTAACTATCAGATGCCATAACTGATATATATAAAATCTGGGAAAAAAAAAAAAAAACCCTACTAGAATTAGTAAGTTAATTAGATAGGTAAAAATAAATATATTTAATACAATAACATTTTGAAGTAGCAGCAATAAAAATATGAAAATACATCATTTAAATAGTATCAAAGGGAACACACATGTAGGAATAAATTTAATAAATGATATGTAAGACTTGTATACAGAAAATTAAAATATTATTGATAAAAGTTAGAGAAGATCAAAATGGACAGAAAACTTGATATTATTACAAAGTCAATTTTCCCCCAAATGATCTACAAAATCAAATGACCTTAATCAAAAGTCCAGCATAACTTTTGGTGAAACTTGACAAATGAAGAAAAGCAGAGGAGCAAAAATAGTTAGGACAATTTTCAAGAAAAAACAACAGAGTTGAAATACTTATATTGCCGATGTCAAGACTTATTATAGAACTATGGTAATTGACGATGAATGTTGGTAGACAGATTGAGCAGCAGACCAAAGAAGAGAATAAAGTTAGAGGACAGACCCACATATGCACAGACACCTCATTTATGATAAAGGTGACCTGTCAAAAATGAGATTTTCAATAAATGGCATTGATTGAAACAGATATTTTCATGGAAAAAGAAGCAAACAAACTTGAATTTCGCCCTGCACCCCAAACATATCTCATACTTAAAAATAAGTTGTAGTTGATTTTAGATCTAAAGGTAAAAGACAAAATGGTAAAATTTCTACAATAGTACATTGATGGGTATCTTCATAATGGTGTAGGAAAGGTAAACATTTCTTAAACAGGACACAAAAAGCACTAACAGAAAAAGGAAAATATTGGTAAGTTCTACTATATTAAAATAAAGCATGTTTGTTCTTCGAAAGGCACCATGAAAAGAATGAAAAGGTGGGTGACTGGAAGATATTTAAATTACCATGACCTACCAAGGATCTAGGTATCTAGAATACCTAAATAACTCCTGTAAATCAGGGGGGGTAGGAAAAAATTAAGTTTGTAAGCCAACAGACAAATGGGCAAAAGACTTGAACAGGTACTTCACAAGAAAGGATATCCAAATAGCCAATAAACATATAAAAGATACTCGATATCATTAGTTAACAGGGAAATATAAAACCACAATTAGAATTACATTACATTCCCATCAGAATGGCTAACATTAAAGACAAAACAATGTCAAGTGCTGGCAAGGATATGAAGCTTCTGGCATTTTTATACATTGCTGTTGGGATTGTAAATTTATTCAACTACTTGGGAAGACTATTTGGCAGTATCTAGTAAAGCAGATCAATTTCATTTTGTACGACACAGCAATTGCACTCCTAGCTAACCACCCAGCAGAAAGGTTTCCACACGAGTGGAACAAAAGATAAAAACAAGAATGTTGACAGCTATATTAGTTGCAATATTAATATCAGGATGTTGAAAATACCCAATTCCCCTTGAACAGTAGGATGAACTGTGATATATGCATGCTATGGAACACTATATAACAACGAAAATGAACGAAAGTATGGTTACTTTTAAAAACATATAGTTTTATCACCATAATGTCAAGCAAAACCAAACCAAACCAAACCAATCTTCAAATTCAAACATTCAAACATAGATAAACCCTTTCATTTATATCAAGTTTAAAAACAAGTAAAACTAATGTATAGGGTTAGAATGAGGGACAGTGGTTTCCTTTGGAGAACGGCAGAGGATGGTAAATGGAGGGTGTGACAGGGATCTTTGTGGTACTGGCCTTGTTTTATTTCTTCATCTGACTGGTAGTTACATGGAAGTATTCACTTTATGGAAATGGTCAGCCATATACTTTTTTGTAACTATGCTATAGTACAAAAAACTTTTTTGTTAAAGAAGTAGAATTAAAAAAAGAATGACTCCAATTATGAAAACAGTAAACACATCAGTAGTTGGCAAGAGCTGGAGATGCAGGGAGCAGATGATTACAAAAAGGTAAGAAGGAATTTTGGGGTTGATGGAACTGTTCTATACCTTGATTGTGATACAGTAGGTTACACTACTGTATGCATTTGCCAAAACGCATACAACTGCATACCAAAAAGAGTGCATTTTGCTATATGAAAGTTATACCTCAATAATAAATACTCTGGATATAAAACAGAATGAATTAATTTGGCTTCTTTTTATGTTTGGGGAAAGTTAATTATCTGTGCTGTTATAGTATACTTTCCTCATTGATTAAATTAGAAAGAAAATTAAATGGTCTATCTCCAAAATATCTTCTTACCCTTGTACTGACAGAAACTTGTAAAACTAAAACAAACAAATGAAATCGGGGAAAACAAAGAATGCTATTCATTTTGGTTTTATGACATTCATTTTTGGTTTTGGGAAAGACAGACTTGAGAAATATACAAATATATGTTGTGTTTAATATTCAGATATGGCATAAGAAAAATAATCGTAAGTTCTGAGTTATTCCTTTTCATATTTATTCATAAAAAATTTGGGGAAAGTTAATGATAGGGTATAATATTTTTTACTTATTAGAAACAGTAGAAAATTTTCAGTTAAAAAAATTCTATGTCCTCTTAAGGTTTATTTTACATTTTCCCACATTCAGCCAATGAATCTGGAAACTAAAATACCAGTTTCGAGACCATTAATTTCTGGGGCATTATGGGAAAACAGTTGGCCTTTACTGGATCTCAAATTTACTCATATTTATTTTGAGACATCTTATTCTAATATATCTATAAATAGGAAAGGATGAAATTAAATGGAGGCTCCTTGTGAAAGCAACATACACCTAAAAAAAAAATTTAGCTAGAAAGATAGATAGCATCAAATCTATCCCATGGAGAAGTAGGAAAACCATGGGGCCCCCAATAAGTAACATATTATTTAAAAACTAGGGTAAATATAAAGCTTCATTTACTCACAAATACTTAAATGTTGCCTTATTTTGAAATATCTAAAGGTTTAACTTACACACACAGGTAAATACTAGACATTAGTTAAAAATTTTGGCCAAGTGTGGTGGCTCATGCCTGTAATCCCAGCACTGTGGGAGGCCAAGGCAGGAGGATTGCTTGAAGCCAGGAGTTCAAGACCAGCCTGGGCAACACAGTGAGACCTTGTCTCTACCAAAAAAAAAAAAAAAATCTTTCTCAAAGTCATCTGAATCTCACTCCTCAAAAGAAGAAAAAGGAGATTATATTTTAGTTGCCTAAGGCCATTTAACTCATCCAAGGTCCCCCTGACCCCAACTTGGAAATCTCCCCATATTTTGTAACTTAAGGGTTATACCATGAGCAAGTTGTGTGAAGGTAGACAACACAGCTACATTCTTACAGCTATTGGCAAAAAAGAATAAGACCTTACAAGGAAAATATCTTACCACTTGTGCTGGAACTTGTTCCATTTTTGCAGCAGGAGTTCCTGGTCTTGGGTAAAACTGGTTAATAAAGAGGCTTGGAAATTTGTACTCCTCAACAAGTTTCACTGTTTCTTGAAAATCCTGATCTGTTTCTCCAGGAAAACCACAGATAATATCTGTAGCAATAGTTATTCCAGGAACTCTAGAAAATAACAAGACAAAAATGTATAAAGTTGATTGCAAGCCATAATTATTCTATTTCCCTGACATTTTAAATACCTTTTTTTTGGGTAATTAAAATTTATTTTCAGGAAAGGGACACTTGCAAATAGTTTCAAAGAACTCTAAATACTAAAAGATTAAAATGAGAAATAGTGGCCCCCTGCCACTCCCAGACACATCTATTATTAATCCTTTTAAATGTTTCTTTGTTCTTTCCTCTATATTTAAAAATAGATGCTTATTCTGCTATTTCTAGATTTATTGATTTCTAGGCAATAGTTACTGACTTCTCTATTATGGGAAGTGAGGTTTTAGCTCTTAAACTATTCTATCTTTACCCTCCCCCAAAGTAACCACTAAACAACTTCCAGTTAAACTAATAATACAGTACTTCTACTGGTATAATTACAAAGATAATGTTCACTGTAGAGCCAACTGGTATACCATCAAGTTTTGTTTTTCCACAATGTTTAATTTGTCCTAGAGTTAACA
Source organism: Propithecus coquereli (assembly GCF_000956105.1). Lineage (NCBI taxonomy): Eukaryota > Metazoa > Chordata > Mammalia > Primates > Indriidae > Propithecus > Propithecus coquereli. The sequence continues at coordinate 6,279,111 of NW_012137303.1, forward strand.
ATTATCTTTTTTTAAAAAATGCTTAATGTTCTATGTACCTATGCTAATGTTTCCTAGAAGCTGCATCAGACCTATCAAAAACGAACACTATTTTCTAAATATTCGATATATTATATAATTCACCAGTCCCCTTTTTCCCCTAGAAATGTCACCCCTTTCTTCAAGTGTCTGTTGCTTTTACAATGAACTGGCTGCCATCCTTGAACGTGGCTCCTTGGTATCCCTTTTTCAACTTCCTTTTTTCCTGGATTCCACATTTTTGTAATTCTTGATGAACTCCCTCATTTGGCTACAGTGTGCTTTCAGAAGATTCATCAAAAAGAGTACCAGGGAAATGGTGTTGTTGTCTTAACACGTCTGAACATGTTTTAGGCCTCACAACTGATTGATGGTAAGGTTGTGCATAGCACTCCCAGTTGAAAAGTGTTATCCATCAGAATTTGGCATTGCTCTTTTAAGCTGGCAAAATTGCTGATGGGATGTCTAGATTCACTCTGATACACATTTCTTTACATGTGCATACATCACTCTATTTTTGAAAGCTTTTAGGATATCAACTTCATTCTCAATGTTTTAAAGTTTCATGATAATTTGCCTTGGACTGTGCCTTTAAATCTTTGTACATGGTACAATTTGGAGACTCATGGTCTTTAGATCTAGGAAATTTTCTTACGTAATTTCTTTAATAATTTTTCTCTCTCAGGGATTCCTCTACTTTGAATGTTGAAACTACTGGATTGACCATCTCTTCTATTGAAAAAAATTAATTCAGTATTATAGTTTAAATTTCTCATTCTCATTCTCTAAATCTCCTTTTTATAGCATCCTGTTTTTGTTTTAGAGATGCAACATCTCTTCTTATTTATCTGAAAGTATTGAAGTTTTTTGCAATTTTTCTTCCACTGACTGCAGTTGTGAATTTTGGTCTCTCTCATTCATGGTTGAGACTTTCCACCAATTAATAGTAAACTTGCTGTCCTTTCATATTTAAGAGCAAAGCACTAAATACTTTTTACCATAGAGTGATTAGGTAGCAAGATGCCTTGTTTCTGATAGGCCCAAATTTAGCATCCTGGAAGTCATTTTTCTGTGGTCATTCAGTTTCTCCATAAGTACGCTACAGTGTCCTATTGTGTTTTAAGAGTATAACAACAACAGAACGACATTCACGGTATTAAAAAAAATCCAGTATTATTCTGAATCCATGAACAACAGGGACAATAGCTGTAAACATTTCAAATCACTGAATAAATAGCTATACCAATTTTCCTATCACCTAAATGCAGTTCTATATGGGTAAATAAAACAGTTTATCTAATTAAGATTTGTGAGGTATTTTGGGGCATAAGAGAGAACAAGAGATGTACCAATGAGCACAAATTATTGGATTCCTAATAGAAACAGCTTCATAAAAACAACAGCTTTCCCCACTTTGTATGTATACTACTTTAATGCCTGTGTGAAAGAAGTATGACAAATTTATTTAAAAAAAAATTTTGTTCCTGATTTCTACTTGGTCTCATCTAGCTATTAATTTGGCTGAACTTTAATTAGTAAGATACATTCCAAAGACTGGAACTTTTGATGATAAATAGAAAAAGGGACAAAATAAAACAATATATTTGAAAAAGAATTTTCAATTTTTGTTGTACTATAAACACATTTTTTCTTCTTTAAGGGTAATTATCACAATTATATTTGAAAAGTCATAAAAATCATATACTTTTACAGTAAGCTATAGATAAAAAGGCCATTTTTATAGACTACCTAAAGCATGTGAAACAGAAAAATTATGTGAATGATTTCCAATTAGCTAGTTTTACACTTGCCTTTTAACTACTCCTGATCAAAAGAAATCTACAACAAAAAATAAAAGTAATGGATCGCAGCAGATAATGACAGAGAAAAGTCTATTTCCCCTAGGAAATTAAAAAAAATAAATCTTAGAAACTAAACTGCCTGTGAAATACTGCAAAAACAAAGGTTACTGTCCTAAGCTATAAATTGGAATGAGTTTGGCACTAGATTATGGGGTATTCCCAAAGGAAAGTACCTTACTGATTTCCCCCCATCCTTCTTGATCCATGATGGTTGAGTTCAGTATTATGTAACACCTGCTTACTTTGGCTTTAAGGTCCACAGTGAAAAAGAAAAGACAAACCTTTAAAAAATTCATAATAAATATTAAGGAAAGGGATGTTCAATGCATGGATATATGTGATAATCTATACAAAAAGTTGACTGATAACAGGAGAGAGGGCAGGCCACTATCGATTAGTGACTTATACTAATCAATATTTAAAAGTAAAAGCAGTTCAATTAGTTTCAAAGTATATAGGAATATAAACTGATTGCTTATAAAATGTTTTTAAAGACTACACTTTCTGTTAGATGAAGCTCATCTATACATTAATTTTACATATGCAAATGATGCTACTTACATTCTTGAAAATAATTTGGCTCCTTAGGTGAACCAACTGAAATCTCATTTACACTGTTAATTTGCCTAGCAAATAATTCTTTTCAGTATATCAGAAAATCAAATAAGTCTGAAGTGGAACAAATTCTAAATTAATAGCATACGACTTAAGTAGCTACGAGTAAATTATAAAGGGTGCAAAATAGAATATTAATCCAAATACTTAAGATGTTAATTCTGGGTAAATGCTGTTTTTGAGATGCCACGAATTTTCAAAATATTAAATTTTTAAATAATCATTTCCACAAATTTATTGAAGCTGTGAGTGTAATGTATGTAATTACTAAGTAATATGTGTTCTTAAATTTTAAAAACTTTCTATGTTTCCATTTCCATACTAGTTTTAGAAAGTAATTCTGAAAGAAAGATGAAAATGAAAATGTTTAGTTAAATAACAGGAAAATTTTGACCCATTATCTTTTCTGTCTTATATTTACTGGCAAAATGGGTTTATTAACTCACTTGAGAATGGAATAAAAAAGATTCCAATTATATATCTGACCTTGTCAAAAACAGTGGTATGATCAGTTATGAAGATCTATCAAGGACATGTGGACCATACAAACTATTTGCTGGCCCTAGGCTAGGATTTAAGAAAGCCCTAAATATTATAAAAATTAATTATTTTATCTTGAATAAAAGTACACATAATCCACACTTTGAATATTTAAAACACTACGTAAGATGTGCTTTAATACATCTCAAGATTTTCACTTGCAATTTGGTGTTTCACTGGCAAAAACTGAAAAATGATGATTCTACTTCATTCTTCAGTTCAATAAATTATGAGCTTCAAATTCCACATGTAAATAAAGCAAGACTAAGACACATGCTATTTATCTCAAAAGAAAAAGAAAAAAAAATGATCAGCAAAGAATTGGACCCATCAAAATTAGTAGGATAAACAAAACACATGATTAAAACACTATTTATTTTATGGAGATGTATTCCAGAACAATTTTTCAATACTTTTGGGAAAAGTAAACTGGAGGTAGAGAGGGGAGAAATATATCTTTAATTGAATGAAAATGAAATCATAAAGTATCTAAATATATGGTATGCAGCTAAAACAGTGCTTAAGGAGAAATATATAGATTTAAATGTCTATCAGAAAGATATAAATTGAAAAATCTAAGCTTACATCTCAACAAGCTAACAAAGAGGGGTAAATAAAATCTAAAGTAAGACAAAGAAAGAAAATAATAAAAGAGAAGAAATCAGTGAAATAGAAAATAGAGAAAAATCAATAAAAGTAAATGGTGAACCTTTAAAAAAAACAAAAAAACAAAAAAACCTCAATATAATTACCAAAATACTAGAGCTAGGCTGAGTAGAGAAACGAAGATATAAATGACCAGGCATTTACACCAGGCATGAAGACATACAGATGCTACCAATATTAAAAGGACACTTAAGAATATATTATGAACAACTTTATGCCAAAAATTTCACAACATAGATGAAATGGGCAAATTCTTTGAAAGACACAAATTATAAAAAAGAACTCAAGAAGACACAAAATTTCAATATTCTTTTATGGATTACAAAAATTTCTAATTTAAAATCTTGCCACTAAAACAAAACAACCCAGGCCAAGATAGCTTCATGGTGAACTCTATCAAACATTTAAGAAAGAATGAAATCAATTCTATGGAAACTATTTCAAAGATAGATAAGAAAGGAACTCATTTAATAGTCCAGCATTACCGTGTTATAAAAATCAGAAGAAGAGATTAGATGTAAACTCTAGACCAATATCCCTCATAAATACAGAGAAAAAAAATCTTGACAAAATACTAGCAAACTGAACCCAGGATAATAAAAAAGAATTAGGTATCATGACTATGTTTTTAACCCCAGAAATGCAAGGTTGGTTTGACATGCAAGTATCGATAAATGTAATATACCACATGAAAATAATAAATAACAAAATAAAAACCTCATGGTAATCTTAATAGATGCAGCAAAGTCAGCTGACAAATCAAACACCCATTTATAACTTAAAATAACTTTCAGTAAATAAGAAACAGAAGGAAACTACTTAATCTGATAAAGGGCAGCTATGAAAAATCTATAGCTAATATGTTTATTGGTGAAAGATGAAATACTTTTCCACTAAGATTGGCAATAAAGCAAGGATTTCTGTTCTCACTTCTTCAATTCAACATATTACTGGAGGTTCTAGTCAGTTCAGAAAAACAAGAAATAGAAATTAAAGGCATATATGTTGAAAAGAAAGAAGTATACTCTTTTCTGCAGGTGATATGATCTTACATATAGAAAATCTAAGGAATCTAGTGAACCTACTAGAATAAGTTAGTAAAGCTGTAGGGTACAAGATCAATATACAAAAATCAATTGTATTCTTAAACATTAATAATGAACTGAACAACCTGAAAATGAAATCAAGAGCACAATTCCATTCTCAACAGCATAAAAAATATGTAGGAATAAATTTGGCAAAGAGAAGTAAAAGCTCTACACTAAAATACTGAGAGAATTTAAAGAAAACTTTGAAAGGACTTCCAGTTCCAAAATGGTAGCACAGAAGCAAGCTGGGTTCACTTCCCCTGCACACCCCCCAATAAAAAACCAAAAACAAATACACAGCCCCAAGATTATCACAAGAAATATCCCAGAACTCAAATGTGAAGATGAGATAGTTCCCATGAATGGAAAGAAGTCAAAAAAATTCTAAGTAGATGATAACAGAATCTGACTTCTACATCTGTGACACCCCTCCTTACTTTCTGCCTGACACCAAGCATGTATAAAAATTTGCCCCAACTTACTGTTTCTACACTGGAAACAGTAAGATGGAGGTGGACAACCAGTTTCCCCACTATCTTGGGTTCTCTGGCAGGAGACCTGTCCTTGCCTTAACTTTCAGGGCGCATAGGGATTACCCCAAGGGAAAAATATCCCTGAGGACAGCGGGTAGGTGGGTCACCAGCCCCAGCCCTGGAAACTCTGTAACTCGCCCCAAAGAGATGCCAAGACTGAGTGGCTGTTCAGCAGCACCACGCTTTAGGAGGTTCATCCCACAGATCCCCTGGGTACAAACTCCTAGCCAGCCTTCTCCCATTGCCAGGACATTCCTTTTGGGAACTACCCAAAAAACATCCACTGTCATGGATTGGAAGATTCAATATTGTTAAGATGGCAAAACCTCTCCATATTGATATCCAAATTCAATGCAACTGCTATCAAAATACCAGCATGTTTTTCTGCAGAAATTGACAAGCTGATCCTAAAATTTATATGGAAATGCAAAGGATTCCATTTATATGAAATTTCTAAAAGTAGTAAGACTTAGAAGAGACAGAAAGCAGATCAGGGCTACCTGGGATGGAGGTGGGTGCAGGAATCAACTGCATATAGGCATTAAGAAATTTTTGACAAAATGAAAGCATTCTAAAACTAAATTGTGATGATAGTTGCACAATTGTATACTAAAAAGCTTTGAACTGTACACTTACATTGGGTGACTATTGTATGCTATCTAAATTATACCCGCAATAAATTGGTTAAAAGTAAAAAAAAAACTTTCTGAAGACAGCAAGATAACAGGAATCCTCTATAACATATTTTTTTAAGAAGTCTTAATAGCTGAACTTTTGACAGGGTGTAATCCAAGAATGAAATGTAAACAAACAGGGGCAAAAGGCAAAGATAATTAAAAAGACAGGCATAAAGGAATTATGTGCAGAGAATAAAATCACATGGGACTTGAAGAAGGAAAACTTGGACCTATTTCCCAAGTATCATCATAACACAACAGGGAATTATTCTATTTACACTGAAGGAGGAAATTTAAAAAGAAACAATTCAACATCTTCAAATAAATTTAAGAATATTTTCAGCAGCTCTAAATTTATTCTCATAATTTTGTGAAAAAAAGTTATTAAATCACCTGGGCTAAAAACAGGAAAAGCACTGACACATTTAGATGAAGGTTAAAAAGCCATAATGAGTCATGAAGACAAAGAAAGACTAGTATAGCTTGGGAGTTCATCCTTAATCTTTTAACATGAATATTGGGGAGAAAAATCTTTCCTTGCATTACTAAGATGTTCCACTATCAACTAGCTACATGGTCTTGGGCAAACTATTTAGCCTTATGCTTCAATTTCCTCTTCTATAACATGGATACAGTGAAAGTATTCATAGATAAGATTAATGAGTTAATACATGTACTAATTGCCCAGGACAGTGCCTGTCACGTAGTGCTTAATATGTATTAGCTATTATCATAACCTTGTCAGAGAGATGATTACAACTCTCATTTATTACATAATACTAAGTGCCAAACAAAATGTTAACAACTTACACCTTGTTTAACACAACTTTCCTATAAGATAGATCCTATTTCAGTCTCCATAAGAAATGGGAAAAATACTATTAGAGAAATAAGATTCAGAGAGGTACAGTAAATTGCCCATAGTCACAGAATCAGTAAATAGTAAAGGAGGGATCTGATCTGAAGCTTTTAATCACTACCCAAGGCAATTTTATCTCTTACGGATGTCACTGATGTGCTCACTGAATTGATGTACTATAAGCAATGGCTGATCATAAGTTAACAGAAAACAAAACTTACTGTTAATAAAATATTTGTAAAGCAATTTACTACAATATAATAAAACTTGCCTGCATTTTTGGAATTGAGTTTTAAAGAGAAGGTAATTATGATTTGTAGAGGTCAAGTGATTTATAAAAGGTCACCAAGCTAGTGCTGGTGGAATCAGAATTCAACCCCAAACCATCTTCCCTCAAACTGTGCTCTTTCCACTACTCACCCTGTGAATATAAAGGCAATTTAAAACCTAAATGGTTATCACTCAACTAAATTTATTCTTTATTCTTGTTTTTATCATTAACATCACTCATGAAAAATGCATTGATTCTTATTTATAGATGGCTCAAAGACAGAAAGCAATAGTGTCAGTAAAAAGAAATCAGAATTTTAGACCCAGACAGATTTGGGCCCACAGTTACCAGCCATGTTGT